>NC_134720.1:26295000-26595000 GCF_049634645.1 Pelodiscus sinensis | reverse complement strand
AGAGGGATAGCTATAACAAAATACAGGACTATGTAGCACTTTAAAGACTAACAAGATAGTTTATTAGATGATGAGCATAGGGGTAGCTATGTTTGTGGTTTTTTTCAGTCACAGACTAAGGCTATGTCTATACTGCGCCTGTTTTGCACAAGAAATATGCAAATGAGGCTAAGTGTGGAATATCACAGCCTCATTTGTATAATTAGCCTCTGTTTTTGCACAATAGGCTTTTGTGCAAAAAGGAGCTGTCTACATACGCAAAAAACCACTCTTGCGCAAGAACCGTTCCTTCTCATTTTTTCAGGAAGAATGGCTCTTGCACAAAAGCCTCTTGTGCAAAAACGGAGTCTCATTAATTATGCAAATGAGGCTCAGCAATATTCCACACTTAGCCTCATTTGCATATTTCTTGCACAAAACAGGCGCCGTATAGACATAGCCAAATAATCTCTAAGGTGATGCAGAACTAACAAAAAATGTAGATGGTATCATGAACTTTTGTGCTCATGATACCATCTACATTTTTGTTAGTCTCTAAGATGCTGCAGAACTATTTGTTGTTTTTTAAATTGATGTAATAGATTTCTGTAAGGAATTTGACATGTTCTTGCACAGTATTTTGATTAAAACTAGAATGATATACAATTAACACACTTTAAATAGATTAAAAATCAGATCACTTTTAAGCCTCAAAATATAATTGGAAATGGTGAATTGTCATTAAGCAAGCATGTTTCTAGTGTGGTCCTGCAGAGATCTGTTTTTGACCCTACACTATCTAACATTTGTATCAATCTGGAAGAAGACATAAAATTATCACAGAGAAAGCTTGCAGAATGCACAGAAATTGAAGGTGTGATAAATATAGAGCCCTGCAAAACCACAGACATCCATTTTATATCTGTGGGTATCTGCTTTATATTCATGGCTCATTTTTGCAGATACAGATGTGGATACAGTTTTTATTTCTAGAACACTGCAAATAAACAGATATCTGCTTTATATCCATGGGTATCTGCATCTGTGGATGGGAATGCAGATATCCACAGCTTATTTCTGCAAATACGGATGTGGATGCAAATTTTGTATAAATAAGAAAGAGGACATCTCGGAGAGGAGGGAACATGCCCCATGAGGACAGAACTCTCAGAGATTTTAGCTGATAAGCATTAGCAAGTCTCTACAGAGACTGAATTTTTCAAATGTTTATAATTTGGGCAGATTTCCAAAGGAATGGCAAAATGCACATCCTTGACACAAAGACCACCCCTCTGCCAACTTTCAACTCTGTCACAAAGCAGGTAGGCACCAGAGAATTTCAGACAGAAGGTATCAAGGATTTAACAGTTTATTTTTCCATAGCTGCCTTCTCTGAAATGGCCAATCCATTTTGGCTGAAATAGTCCCACCAAAAAACAAACAAACAAAAACAAACAGTCAAGCCAGGGCAGACACTTAGCATGAAAAATTTCAGGACAAAACAGTTGATGTTTGCAATTTACAGGAAACTGAAAACAGGGTCTTCTAATGGGAAAGTTTGGGCAAACTTAATATTAGGTTATACTCCTAGTGCCTCACCTATAAGTATGTAACTCTTTTCTTTTCTCCTTAGACTCAAAGCAACTCAAAACCATTTCATACCAGCTCTCCCGTGAGCCACCCTCCCCTGGAGGTTGGACTCTCATGCCTTATGAGGCAGATGAAAAAGATGAGAATGAGGCAGTTAACTACAATGTTACTTGCTGTGACTTTACCATTGCAGGTGGAAAGGTAACACCTCTTGTACTTTCATTGTGATAGATCCCCACTCTTGGGTCTGACCCTTCCAGGGTGATATTCACCTCTTTGCACAGGGCCATGTACCATTTAAGAAGGACCTAAGGGGACTTAAATGATATATAGGCCTTTCACTGCCCCTTATCATTGGGAATAGGGTGCAAGAGGGCAGGAACTCAAACTCCCGAGTTTAGAGAGCTGATCTCTCCACGCTCCACCATATTCTGCCCCGCAGTTCCATCAGTTCCTTTATCAGAGAGACCTTAGCCAGCAATTTACTGCTTTGCCAGCAGTCAATCAACACTGGGACAGATTTAGTGACTTCAGTATTTGATGTTTCTGAATAATCAGAGTCTTGATAATTTCCTTTTGTTACCTGGTAGTGCCCTCCATCTTAGCTTGTGACTGAAATGGGAATATAGAGCAGTCCTTTCATTGAGAAACAAAATGAGCTGAAACACGTAGCAGGGGAGCAGGTTCTAGTTATTAAGTCACTAGACCCAGTGGTTTGGAGATTGGTGTTCAAATTCACAACCCTTCAGGTGTATGTCTAAAGCAATTGTATGGCTACCATTACCACCACCTTGTTCTAGATTTAGGCAATAGCTATTTTAGCAAGCTTACAGCAACACAGCTGTATCAATGCAAAGACATAGCCAAACTACTGTAAGAAAACTTGGGTAGATGCCCTATGCTGCTCTCCTGTCAAAATAATAAAACCACTTTTTCAAGCAGTAGTAGCTGCATTGTCAGGAGAAGTTCTCCCACCAACATAGCACTGGGCACATCGGTCTATATAACTTACATCACTCAAGGGATGTCTTTTTCCACACTCCTGAGCAACATAGGTTATAAAGTCAAAAGTGGTAGTGTAGACCACCCGTTTTCAAACTTGGGTTGTGGGCCCACCTGGGTAAGCTGCTGGCAGGCCCACGACACTTTGTTTATTCAAGCATCCGTAGCCATGGAGCCTTGCAGCTCCCATTGGCTGCAGTTTACTGTTTCCAGCCAAGGGGAGCTGTAGGAAAATGTGTGGCCTGAACTGACACTGCTTCCCACAGTTCCCCTTAGCTAAAAATGGCAAGCCACAGCCAATGGGAGCTGTGAGGCTCCATGGGTGTTGACACTTGAATAAACAAAGCATTGCAGGCTGGCCAGCAGCCTACTTGGGCAGGCCTGTGACCCAAGTGTGGAAACTGGTAGCGTAGACATGGCCTTAGATTGTAAAGTCTTCAGGGGACAGATCCAAGTGACATGTGGAGGGTGGGAGACAATTTTTTTTTTTTAAACTCCAAGCTAAGAACCAGGCCTTCCTGTAGACAGTGGATATAATAAAGCACTAAACTCTTCAGAAGATAAACACATGAACAGCTGGGAGCTAGCTTGCACCTTTGAGGTTAATGTGATGATTCCACTCAGCATTTTTCTCTTCTTTTTAATATGTAGCTAGTGAAGCAACAGTTCCTGGAAAAATACTACAGACACAGAGGAAAGTTCCTTACCGTATTTCCAGATGGTACAGCACAATTATTGTATCCTTCACAAGGCTCATGTACCAAAGCAGTCCAGCAATTCGGTAACATCTTAACAGATTAATTCCTTTTACCTCAAAATACTTGAAGTATCACTCACATTTGCTAACACAGCCCAAACAAAACACTCAATGAAAAAAATTGATTGAGATTTTCAAGAGCCACTAGTGACACCTTAAATTGTCCCTGATTTTCAGGAAGGACTGAATATCTATCATGTAAATGTCAGGTCCCTTCACATTGTGTCAAATTAGGCACCCAAAAATTACCACTCACTTGACAATTTAGGCTTGCAATGGTCATTAGTATTTTATGAGTATAAAGGCCAACAATTCCAGTCTAAATCTAAGAAAGCTGTTCCTGACAGAGGATTAACTTCTGTTTATGCTAAAGGGCTGCAGCTGCTGGAGAGGTGCTAAGTGTTACTGCAGTGATAGCTGCAAGCTATGTACGTTGTATAGCAGGCATGTCCAAAGTCCGGCCCGCGGGCCAATTGCGGCCCGTGTTCCGGTTTAATACGGCCCCACAGGTAATTTGGCAATATCTATCTTTTATGGCCCCCAACGAATCCATATGTATTGAGATGAATACATTGTAAAATCTCAGTTAATGTCAGTTGGTCTAAATCAGTTATAAATATATTTGGACACAACATGTATACTTGGTGTTATGTTCCTGTTCATATTTTTTGAACTTAAAAGTTGACAGACAACCTTTATTACCAATAATATGTAATGTACTTTACAATGTTCCTGACATATATTTCAGCGTCCTGGATTTTTTTTTCATCTGGCCTTCAGATATGAAAGGCAGAGTGATTTAACACCTGTTTAGATTTGTCATCATGTGACGAAATGAAAAGTATGCCGTTTGCAATAAACTTTGCATAAAATAGTTAATTTGCATTTAATTTTAATGGTTCAAAGAATGTCAGGCAAAATGGTCGGCCCTCACGCATGTTCACTTCATCAAATCTGGCCCTCTTTGAAAAAAGTTTGGATACCCCTGTTGTATAGTCACAACTGAGCATTACCTGACAATATTTCATGAAAAGCAGATGCCTGTTTGAAGCACTAGATTGGATTTCTATGTGAGAGGGTAGCAGGGGCAACACAGTAAGATTTTATAACAAACACTGCTGATATATGCCTCCTCTCCCCTTCCCCATGCATGTCCATTCTTGAAAATGACTTTTAATTGGTATATATAAGATTAAGCTTTTGGAGAAGTGTCATATGTTTAAAAAGGAGCATGTAGTAGATACCATGGACAGTTACAAGCCATGAATTTATAAGACATCAAAAACTGTTTAAACTCAACAGAAATATAACAGCTTCAAGTGACGCCATAGTCCGGAAACTCTCTTTTCCATTGTAACACTCTAAGATCCTCTTGTTTTTACTTTGCAGCAAACTCTCCAACAATGCACCACCAAGAGTGTCATTACCTCCCTCTTTGGTTACTATTGCAAGGAATCATTTCTATTTAAAATGCCTGCATAGATTCCTCCATCCCTTACCACTCTTTTCTATTTGCATACAGACCACCTGTACACAGGGTTCCTGACAGGCTACAATAAGACATTCTCCTGAAAGCTTGTAAGCAGTTGCTCTTACTATCATTCATCCTCTGTTACAAGGGACTTGGCCATCTCCTTGGCTCCAAAGTAGCCTGTCTTAGTCTTCTTTGTAACCTTATCCTGCTACCAGGTCACTTAAAAGTTCAGTTCTCATCCAGGGTGATATGAGATTCAACTGTAAGTCCACATAAATATTGAATTAATAGTTCTGCTGCCCTACACTGAGGTTTGCTCTTCTTGGCCTAGCCACTACTCCCAAGTCCTGCATAAGCATCTATGAGTCTGGCTTTCTCCCTCCATTCTTTCCCTTTCCCATGGAATCTGGTAGCTTCCCTCAGGGGCATCCCCACTCTAACAGGCTCTATCTCAGGATTGTCCCTAAAGGTACCATACCTTTTCCATGGGAAGTCTCTTCCAATTCAACTCCCCCAGGCACTTCCTGGGGGGAAAAAGTTCTTCTATTTCTTCCCACTCTGAGTTCTCCATTCTGTGTATGCAGCTGGCTCGGACCTCCCTGCAGCTGAGGAAAGTCACTATAATTATCACCATCACACTCACCTGCAGGATAGCTGCCAGGGCACAGGCAAGGCTGAGCCCAGCTTATCTTAAAAGGCCAGCCTAAGCAGGGCCCCTTGGTTAAAACATTGCTAGTTCAGCCTCACTGCCTTAAACAATCCCCTACACTGAGGTGACGACTTTTGTATTATAATGCACTGATCAAAACTACTGATTGCTTGATAATAGGGAAGTTCTGCTAGCCAAACAATGAGACATTGAACCCCTTATCTGGACATAGCTATCCATCTGGCAATCTGGCAGTTATTATTGTGCAAAAGAGGAGAGGTTATATTTGTGTAGTACAGGAAGACAATCCAAGTAATGCAGCAATCCAAGCAGTGTTTGAGTCCAGCGGCAAAGGTACTTGCTATCATCCCAATGGAATTGTATGGTATGTCCATGTAAATCAATTCACCTTTGTTTTCTGTTTAGCATATGCTGACACATCTGTAGCTCAGAAGAATTATTTTCCTCTGTTTAAAAATGAGCATTTTAATAGCACCTTTAAAATAAATTAAAATGCCAAGCTATGGCTTAGGTTGGGTACTTTCCAGTGTGAAGTTTTACTTATGTTCTGAAGCTGTGCTCCTACAGACAGGTTAGCATGCACATAAGCAAGCCCCTTAAGGTGAATAGAACCATGCTTCGGCTTAAGCACGTATGAAATGTTTGTGGGATCGGGGCCCATATATAGTCAATGTAATGCAAAGGTAACGACTTAGATGAAAATTATAACTGCCTCTAAACTAGACATGTAACAACCCCTATAATATAGGCTATGTCTACATTGCACATTTTTGCAGCAGAAAATATGCTAATAAGGGACTCATTAGCATGAGTCACATCATTAGCATATTTTGTGCCAATACTTTTTGTGCAAGGGGCTTTTGCACAAAAAGAAGCAGTGTAGCTGTTTCCGTTTTTGCACAAAAACTCCGCTCTGGAAGGCATAAGGATCTGGTGCAAAAGTGGTTTTATGCGCAAAACAGAAGCAGCTACACTACCTATTTTCTGCTTCAAAAACTTGCAGTGTAGACGAAGCCATACAGTGTTTGTAGTTCTGCATTTTGTGCACTGAGGACTCTTCCCTGGGACCTAAAAAGCCTTAGAGTGGGATGATGGATGGGGAAAACTGTCAACACCAATTCTACTTTTTACTCTCTGCCCCCACAAATAAGCAATACATTTGTGTAAACCACTGTACGGTAAAGTTAGTAAACATAACGCCTTGGAAACTGTGCAGTAAATTGAAGAAAACACACTGGGGTGAAAGGTTGTTGTTTTTCTATTTCTAGGTATTTAGGGTTCAACTCTGCAAGGAGCCAAACTCCCTGAGCAGCTTTAGCTTTCAATTGGAGTTGAGCATCTCCCAGAGGGGCTGAGGACTTTCAATGCCATTTGAAATCAAGCCCACTACCCTCCCCCCCTTTTCTTTTATGACCTACCTCGGCAGAACAAATCCCAATGACTATGGCCTAGGGTTAGACATATAAGGGCCCAATCCTCCAGACTGTTAGTAGTTCCTTGATTTCAGGACAGTAAACATTTGCAGGAGTCAGTTTACATTATATTAGTAAAAGCAATGCATGATCTACTATGAAAAGCACTAATTTTATTCATTTATTTCCTTCTTGTTTAGGATAAACATAAATATTCATGGAGGACAATATTCAGACCCATCAGGCAATAGGGTGCGAATGTGGACATGGCCAAGTAGTTTGATCAGTTCTGGACCCCGTGTTTCATTTAAACCCATCTTTATATCCTTGAACCACTATGTTGGTGTCAGGATAGTTGGACAAGATAAGATTGTGGTGACTTTTCTTGCTATGGGGCAACAAGCCAAATTCAACGTGGGAACAAAAGTGCAGGTACATTAGCATAGTCTCTCACACACACAACATTGAATCACCCACACATCTCCATGCCATTAAATTTCCCTCTTATTGTTTAGCCACAAGCAGCTTGTCTATTTTCTGTTAAATGTTTGGCTATTTTCCCAACCTTGTTGGTATGATTACGTCAGTTTGTTGTTGCTCTATAGGACCTCCTCCTTAAGTCTCAGGTTATCTTCCTTGTCCACAAACCTCCATAACTCAGCATGTCTTTTACCCACTAGTTTTCTCACACAGAAATCCATTACAAGCAATCTGTGTTGCTCTGCAGGGGTCTCTCCTAGGATCACTTTACAGTCTCTCTGTTTTTAGATTTTTTTTTCTAGTCAGGCAGTAATGGATCTGGGTTCTGTTGACAGTACTCTTTACAAATATCCTTACAACTTTCAGTAAATAATTTTATAGATATAAAGAAACTTGCAATCCTAGATAAGGATATTGAACTCAAAGGGATGTGGGATATGTTTCAAAATAGAGATCGTCCTATCCCTTTATGCATAAATTAGTCTGTCTTTCTCAAAGTTTGTGTCTATTTTCAGAATTAGACTAAGTGCTCCTGCTAATTCCACCACCACTCTCCCAAATAATCCATATATTGGTCTGCAGCAGCCAAAAACAGCCCCACTATACAGAAATCTGCACGTGGATTCTGTAGGTAGATTGTAGAGACATGGGGAATGGGGCATGGATTAAATTATGCAGAGCACTCTTGTTGTTGGAGTCAGTTAAAATGCCTTCAGATGGGTATCTCCATCTTAATTTGTTTAAAATGTTTTATTTCAATCACTTGAGCATTTTACATGTTTCACATTGTTGTCTTGTGATATTAAAAGCAATAAGACCAGCAAATTTAGTCTTTAATTAGCAGGAGCATACAACATGTGACTTGCCATGAGATAGGAAGAGAGAGTGCCTTACCCTCACAGGGGTTGAATGGGGGAGCCAGGTTTATGCTCCTGTTGCTGGGTACAGTTTTTCTGACTGGTACCTGTGACTTGCAAGTTTTGCTCGTGTTTTTGCTGTTGAAAGTTTTGCTCCTCCAGGAACTGTTAATTGCTTTTCTAAACAAACATTTTATTACTCTCCCCCTCCACCCACATTCCTTCTTTCCCTCAAAGGTAAGGCACCCTGATCAACTTCCACCGCCAAAACCTGTATGTGAAGAAGAACTGCTGCTGTTTGCCTGCAAAATAAGGATTCAGCGTCTGTTCGATAGACTACGAGGCTATTTAGACTTCCCTTCTACTGAGCAATGGGATAAAATCAAACTCCCTTCCTACCTTGCAACACAGGCTTTAAAATTAATGTATCTTTGTAAGGATTCTGACATAAGTGATGATGTAGATCGTTCTATAAGGGCTACAATAAATGCCCCTGTCTAGCAGTGTGTGTATTGCATAAAGAGAACATTAGTTTAATTATTCTTAGGAATATTTACAGCTATTGGAAAAGCTATGTATGTACTGAAGAGAACTGCTTTGTTTATACACATTCAAAAGAAAAAATGCTTAAAGGAATCGTATACAGTAGCTTGAATTAAAGGACAGCTTTTTTTCCTTCTGTTACTCAAACTCCTATCCAGGAGGCTGGTAATCCACCACCAAAGACCGTGCTTGCTACTTTGTTAGTACCATGAGTATATAAATGGGATTATTCATGCATTATACCTACTTGTAAGTAGCTGTGGAATGATGCCCTTAGAGATGCACTGATTTCTAACTGTGTCAAAGCATGCCCTGTTGGAGTGTGAATAAGAGATGCTGCTTTTTCTAATTTCTAATACTAGTTGAATAGAGAACCATTTTGACCTGTATTTAAAACAAACACACACCCCACAAATTGTGTTTTAAATCTATTCCAATCTTCAGAAATATAACATTACAGTTTTAGTCCATGTTAGAATAAATTGTATGTTTAATGTTAAATCACTACTAAAAGGATTCGTGTGAACAATACAGTGTATGTTGAATGTTGACTATTTAACACCGGTACTAATGGAAGGGAGTACATAACTGTTTCCTGGCAGAGCTCATGTGCTGTATTGAGTAGGAATTACATTCACCTTATGTTAAAGAGCTAGCACCTGGCCAACTTTCCCCTACCTGCTTTGTTTTGTTTGCCTGCCTGCCTCATTGTAATATCTGAGCCCACACACCACCATGCAGAATGGAAGCATTAATATTCCCATTTTACGCCTGGGGAATGAGGCACAGAGAGAGTAAGGGACTTGCCCATGATCTCTCATACATAACGGCTACGTCTACACTGGCCCCTTTTCCGGAAGGGGCATGTAAATTTCAGCAGTCGTCGTAGGGAAATCCGCGGGGGATTTAAATATCCCCCGCGGCATTTAAATAAAAATGTCCCCCGCTTTTTTCCGGCTTTTAAAAAAGCCGGAAAAGAGCGTCTACACTGGCCCCGATCCTCCGGAAAAAGTGCCCTTTTCCGGAGGGTCTTATTCCTACTTTCAAAGTAGGAATAAGACCCTCCGGAAAAGGGCACTTTTTCCGGAGGATCGGGGCCAGTGTAGACGCTCTTTTCCGGCTTTTTTAAAAGCCGGAAAAAAGCGGCGGACATTTTTATTTAAATGCCGCGGGGGATATTTAAATCCCCCGCGGATTTCCCTACGACGACTGGTGAAATTTACATGCCCCTTCCGGAAAAGGGGCCAGTGTAGACGTAGCCAACATGTTAAGAGAAAGAGCAAGGAACTGAATCCAGCCCCCAATCCAATCTAATGGATTGCATTCTCTGCACATAGGTAACAATAGCACAAGCTTTCCCATTTTGTCCTTCACATGTATTCCTACCCCTAACTAGGAGGGCTTTCTTTTTGGGATGGTTTAGGTTCCAGGCTCACCTGATGCTTGCCCCCACTGCTGAGACGGCCAGCAAAGATTACCAAATGATGTTCATTATGCTGTCTTGTATAACCAGGAGACCATCCACTGAGTACTACATGGATCAAGGGGAAGTCACATAAACCACCAGACAATCACTTGATGAGTGGCTGCAACTTTTGGCTATTGCCCTCTGACCATGCTATATTTTAAAAGCTCAGGAAAGGATATTTTACCTATTGTAAAGCAGAATTGAGTTGTTTAGCTGATGCACAATATATTTTGATACAGAGGAAATACAGATCCTGATTGATCTGGCTTTCACCTGGAGAGACAGAGCCCCTGGGTAGGATGACAGATTCATTCATTCACTGAACATGGCTGACACAGGAAGATACAAAAGGACTTCATCAAACAAAATGAAATAACAACTTGCTGATGGCTTTCTAAACAAGTCCAAATAGAGTCTCTTTGACCCATACAGGGAATGATCCTGTGCATAACTACTACTGATGAACATCACATCAAAAGAAGTTACTCCTGAATGACCCAGCTCTGAGCAAGAGTGAACAGCAGCACACGGAGGTTAACAACACTGGTAGTAAAGTATGGGGCTACATCTACACTGCCCCCTCTTGTGCAAGAGAATATGCAAATGAGGCAAAGCAGTGAATATCGCCGTGCCTTGTTTGCATAGTTAATGAGTCACCATTTTTGCACAAGGGGCTTTTGCGCAAGAAGGAGCTGTTTACACGGCTCCTTTTTACGCAGCCCCCCCCCCCTTGCATAAGAGCTGTTCTACCTGAAAAAAAAAGCAGAACGGCTCTTGCACAAGAGGGGTTTTTGCACAAAATGGTGGCTCATTAAGTATGCAAATGAGGCGTGGTGACATTCACCGCTTCACTTCATTTGCATATTCTCTTGCACAAGAGGGGACATAGCCCAGCAGTTTAGTTGTCCACACAGAACTCTTACAGGCTATTTTTACAAATCAGTCACTCCCACCCTTTTGGTCAAAGTTTTGATTTTGATTTTTAATTTTTTTTCCTGCTAGCTCAGCCACCTTTTACACAAAGGGAGAGTAGTAAATCTGAGTATCAGTCAACATGCTCCAGGTCCAGATGGCTGGTAGGTTATGCTAGAAACTGTCAATCTCACCTTCCACTTCACTGGTAGTTCATGCAGAGCTTCTCTCCCACCTTGGATCATGACACTAAGATGTCTATTTTGCTTTGGCTAGAACTGCTGAAGAGAGTAGTATTGGTGACTTGATCCCCAGGTGAATTGGGTGTGTCAGCCTCTCCAGTGGATACATCATTAAGGGCTCGGATTTTAAAGTGAACCACAGCTAGAGGCTTTACTTGGCCTTTCTTCTTGCACGTCATCAGTTTGGGCAGCTGACTTCTTATATCTTTGCTATACAGAGCATAGATGAGGGGGTTGAAGAGGGAGTTGATTTCTCCAAGCAGGAATAAGGTATCCATCATCACGTCGGCCAGGTTGCAGGAGTTGCAAGTAGCTTGCACAAAGCCTGCCAAGTAGTAAGGTCCCCAGCATATGGTGAAGCCAACAATCACTATAAGTACTGTCCGCAGTGCTTTGAAGTGGCGAAGGTGAGCAGTGAGGGGTTCTGCTGGCAGGCAGGTGCGCCAGATCCGCTTGTGCTGTGAGTAGGCAATTCTTCCTACAGAGATGTGCAGACAGATGATGACCAGTAAAGAAGGGATGAAGATCCCAAAGCAGGTCACATACAGGTAGTCACTTTTGGCTGCATACAGCAACCCACAATAACCCGTGTAGTTGCTTTGCTGCAGGGAAGGAGAAATCAAAGGCATGTGCCCAAACAAGATGGAGACCACCCACAGAAGAGTGAGGGAGAAGACCATGGGTTTTTTGTTCAAGAGGGTAGGATAATAGAGAGGGAGCCTCACTGCCAAGTATCTATCCAGGGAAATCAAGAGCAAGGTGAGAATAGAGCCAATGCAAGGTGTCATGCCCATGCAGATCCGTAAGAGACAATAGGATAAATTCTTGTCAAAGTCTCCATCCAGGAAATCATCTAGTGCCTCTGCAATGCACATCAGTCCCACCAGCAGGTCTGCAGCAGCCAGGTTGAGGATGAACATGTAGCTTCTTCCCTCTTTCTTCTTCATTAGTCTGTAGACAACCACAATTACCAGCAGGTTGGCTGAGGGGATGAAGAAGCCCAGGAGACAATGTAACACTGCATACAAAATGTGACTCATCTTCCTTGGGGAATGAGGATGGGAGACACATTGGCTCCAAGAAGTGTACCTGACTCCACAGCCTACGTTGAATCCACCCCAGAGAAAGCCAAGCTGTAGGGAAATATGCAGCTGAAGTCTGGACTAAAAGAGTAGAACCCAATGCTGTCTGTGATTTCAGCAGGAAAAAAAATAAGCCCTGGTACCTGTACCTCTTGCTGATTCTTACAAGAGACAGGTTGTTCTCTTGGAACGTTCATACTTCATTCTTCAAGCCACCATCAGTCTGCTGTAGTTACAAAATCTTTTACTTTCCCTCTTTCCATTCCGATTGTTCTCTTTGCCTACAGCAATATGCTAGGAAATATGAAAACACAAAGCCCTCAGCTGCTGGCAGCAGGAGGCTACTGGCAAAATAACGCAGTGGGAGAGAAAGAGATTGGGGATGTTTGCTTACTCAATCAGTTCCTGTATGTGACTTTGACGCAGAAAGATAAGAAAGGCCTTTATCAAATAAAGCAAAGATCAATTATAACCCCTGATAGGTGTCTAGAACATGTGCAAACTAAGAAGAGTCTCCTGGCCCACGCAGGAAATGACCCCATGTAAAATTGCTATTGTTAAACACACAGTGCTAATAATAGATAGACCAGAATTTGTTCCCGAGAGGGAAATGTATCTCAGTTACTACAGAGAATCACAAACTATGGTCAGCGAGTGCTACGTGCCAAACACCAGACTAAGGTTACCAGTTAAATGGCACACTCAGAAATCTCTCTTCTGTTGAATGGGAGAAACCCTTGGAACTATGGCAACCAAAGAACCTTAAACAGGTTCTTTGTGATCTGAGGAAAGGTTAGAAGCTGCTGAAAGTCATTTTTTTTTATCTAAATATGTATATGAAGTTATGAGACTAATGCATATGAAATTATGTGTTGTATGGTTGTCAGTAAATTATGCTGTGCACTTGGGAGGCATCCAGATACTAACTATCCAGAGACAATGACAAGGGAAGTAAGCAATACCCATGCAGGTTCTGAACTGTTATCACCAGCCAAAGTTCAGCAAGAAAGCTACAATTCAGTGACTCACCTGCATGAGGCCACACCAAGGCCTGGTCTATACTAGGTCCTTCATCTGAAATAATGTCCCCAACTTCAAGTTAGTAAACTGTGCGTCCACACTACCAAGCCTGTTATTCCCGCATTCAGTCAGAATTCACTCCTGATTAAGCACAGTGATGCAGAGGAGACTGTTACTGTGCATGAGAAACTGCCAGGAAGAGGAAGAGGAGGGGAACCCAGTAGTACTCTCTCTGACAAGCAACACCTGCTGCTCTCACACACCTCTACCAACACCCCACCCCTTCCAATGGGCAGGGATAGAAGTTCTCTCTCTGTGGGACGCCACCAGTGCCAGACTCAGTGTTTGCAGGGCACAGAAAGAAGCTGAGCTGTGTCCCCCCAAGCCCGCTGCCCGCAGGCTCCTGGCCTACCCGGAACCTTCCCATGCCTGCCTATCCCTGGGCCATGGGTGTTGTGATGCTCTCCTGGCACATCTGTGCCCTGAAAAGTACTCACTTTACAGGCAACATATGGCCTTGCTCAAAACACATTGCCATCATCTGAACTGAGACCTTTGGTGTCGTCTCAGAGATTAGGACTAGGCTTCATGCAGTGTCTTCTGTGAAGACTGTCCTTGTAACTTTTCTTCACAGATGGAACAGCTGCGAGCTGGGCACATCCCCCATCTCCCACACAATCTACCCGACTCCGCGGGATCCACAGGTGGAAACATCTGGGATGAGCTCTTGAGGGAGCAGCTGGTCTGCCTGAAGTCTCTCATGCAGGGACTCGAGTGCCAAGAGCAGGATGCCAAGAGAGAGGAGCGGTGAGCTGACCAGGAGGAGAGAAAAGCTGCCTGGAAAGAGCTGGTGTGCTAGCAGGAGGATATGTTCTCCACCCTCACCTCAGTGATGGAGCCCATGGCAGCGTGCATGGAGTGGGCCACCAGCCACCTACTCACCCACTCGCTGGCTTCCCCTGCAAGGGTCCCTGGGGACGGGGTGGACCCTCTAGAGCAGCAGGAGCCTCCAGGCTACCCCACCAGTCCCTGACACATCCCTGAGCCCCCCTACCCTATTCCAGGTTCATTTCCCACTCCCTCTCTGTTGTATGTCCCCCAAATAAAGACTCCTGCTTTTTCAAGAATGCTCTCTATCGTTTGTTCTGCAGGGAAGAGGGGAGGGAGGAGAGGGGGATGAAAGGCACACACAGGGAATTCAGGGGTCCCTTGTGGAGAGTCACAGGGGAGAATCACATAACTGGCCTTGCATAAAAGTGTCCTTCAAGGCCTCTCTGACGAGCATAGTCCCTTACTGTGCTCTCCTTATGGCACTGGCATCCAGTTGCTCAAACTCCCTGGCCAGGCATTCTGCCTCAGCCTCCCACCCTGACAGTAAAATCTCCCCCTTGTTCTCACACAGGTTGTGGAGTACTCAACAGACTGCCACTATGAAGGGGATGTTGCGCTCACTGAGGTCCAAGCAGGTGAAGAGACTCCTGAACCTCCCCTTTGAACACCAGAACGCACATTCCACCATCATTCTGCACCTGCTCAGCCTGGTGTTTAACTCCTCCTTCCTGGGGTGGGATCCAGGCTGCCCATGTAGGGCTTCATGAGCCAGGGGAGCAAGGGGCAGGCTGCATTGCCCAGGATCATGATGGGCATGTCCACCTCGCCGACTATGATTATCCAGTCTGGGAAAAAAGTGCCGGTGTGCATCTTTCGGAAGAAGCAAGAGTTCCCTTGTGATCCACAAACTCCTGCAGCACCATGGGGAAATAGCCCGTGTGGTTAATGTACTCCAAGGCCCTTGTCGGGGGCAAGGATGGGGATGTGTGTTCCATTTATGTCCCCTCCCTGCACAGTTGAGGAAGCCACTGACAGTGCTGTCCATGTTGCCCAGAGCGATGACCCTCTGTAGCAGCATGTGGTTGATGGCCTTGGCTACTTGCATGAGCACAGCCCCGACTGTGGATTTCCCCACCTCAGACTGGTTCCTGCCTGAGCTGTAGCTATCTGGCATAGAGAGCGTCCAGAGGGCAACGGCCACATGCTTCTACACGGAGATGGTGGGTCTCAGTCAGGTGTCCTGTTGCCTATGGGCAAGGGTGAGCCACTCACAGAGTTCGAGGAAGGTGGCTTTGTGCATTCATAAATTGTGAAACCACTGCTGATCATCCCATCCCTGCATGATGATGTGGTCCCACCAGTCCGAGCTCATCTCTCTCCACCAGAAGCGACGTTCCACTATGTCCAGGGGATTGAGGGGTGTGCACACTAGCAGGAGCACCAAGACTTGGCTGAACAGGGCCTGCGGGCTTCCCTAGGGGTCATGCTCCTCATCCTCATACTGAAGTAACATGCAGGCCATCTGAAAGTACTGCACCATGAGACACAGCACGAGAGCCATGATCATGGCACTTCTTTGCAGCAGTTCTGGTTCCATGGTGGCAGTGCTGTCGCATCTATGTACGTAACCAGAGCAGCACAAAGGTTCATGCCCACCGCATCTCCTTTCTGTCCCACAAGGGGGAAGGGAGTGGAGAAGTGCCTTGTGAGAGGGAGGCGTGGAAAGGAGCCCCTCTAAGCAACCGTCACAGTTTACCGGATCAAGCAGCCACAGGAAGTATCCATCTTCCTGATGCACTCCCCAAAGTGCGTCCGGGGGCTCTAAGTCCAAGGCAGGCTCGGGTAATTGTGGACATGCTATTTTGGACTAATTGTGATGATTCCCCATAGTCAGGACACGCAAATTTGAATTTGTTAAATCAGGAGTCCATAAGTCAAATTTAGTAAATTTGAAATAATTTGTAGTGTAGACATGGCCCAAGGGAATTACTCAACCTTGCCTGAGGACTCAGCAATGTTCACCAGACATGGCTGGACTTGCATTCTCCAACCACATAGGACTGAGGGTATAAGACAGACTATATGGCCCCATGCTTGGCCTTTTCTCCTGTCTTCACATATGCTGCAAACAACAGGGACACCGAGAAGTCTAAAGATTCCCAACAGAGGCGATTAGCCCAGGTTTAAGACACAAACCTGTATACTAAGGATGGCAGTATCCAGTGAAGTGAGGAAAAACTGCTTAATCTATTGCTGCCCAGTCTAGCAGAGCTGAGAGTTTAGACTGCATTTTATATATATAAAACTTTATCCACTGTGCCACTGGAGGAGCCCCCCAACCTTCCTAAATCTGGGCCCCCCTTATCCTTCCTTTGTTCCAAGGGTGCCAGGTTCATCCATCGCGAAGCTCATGGTGGCTACTGGATGAACCTCCCAACCTCTCTACAATCTGGGATATCAGGCATGGGGTATGTGTGTGTACTCTGATTTTTTGCTATCACTTAAAATCTATCTTTTGTGGACAAATTTGTGTAACTGTTTATCTTTACAAAGAGTTTGCCTGAAATGTTTGGTATCTGTCCAGGTTTATGAAGGCTGATGTATATCTACTTTTTACTGATGAAGTAGTGAATCAGTTAAATAAACAATACAGTAAACTTCCAATAATTCGGCACCTTTAGGACCCAGGGGGTGCCAGATTATCAAATATGCCGGACTATCGGAAGGGGGGGCTAAGAGGGGTCTGGCGTGGGAGGGATGCCACCCCAGACCCCTCATAGCCCTCCCTTCCGATAGTCCGGCTCTGCCCCAGGTGTCCCTGATTCAGCCGTTCCTGGTCAGTTTCAGCAGCGGCTGAATCGGGGACGCCTGCAGCAGAGCAGCTGGAGTGCTGCCTGGTTGGTCCAGAGGCGCCGACCCTTGGCGCGGCCAGACCAACCTGGCAGCACCCCAGCTGCTCTTGGGGACGCCTGGGGCAGAGCGGCTGGGGTGCTGTTGGGTTGGTCCCGCAGCGCCGCTCCTCGGCGCTACTGGACCAACCCGGCAGCACCCCAGCTTCTCTGCCCCAGGTGGCCCCAAGTCAGCCACCGCTGAAACTGACCAGCGGCTGACTCCAGGAAGCCCGGGGCAGAGCAGCTCTGCCCCGGGGGTTCCTGGAGTCAGCCGCTGGTCAGTTTCAGCAGCGCCTGAATCGGGGACAGCTGGGGGCAGAGCAGCTCCAATGGTCCGTCTGCCTGGAGCACTTCCGGGTTCCTGCTGGTGCCGGACCATCAAGAGTGCCGGACCATCGGAGTTTTACTGTATATTCCTGAGGTGCTGTGCTGGGAGCTAGGGAGGAATTTGGCTGGGGCCTTGTCTCAGTGATTCATGAATGGCTTAGAGAGCATTCAAACAACTTATATGGGTGTGGTGCTCCATATGCTGTTGTGCGGAGTGATAACAGGATGTGGAAAGGTTTGCTGGATGTCACGAGCAAAACATTGTGAGAGACAGCCCAGGCTGGAAAGTTAAAGAGGCACAACAGTCCCACACTGCTCCCTGCAGCCAATGTCATGCATAGGTCTTCTGAATTCCAGTCCAGTGCTCTATGAGGCCACGCTACCACACACTGGAAATCTTGAATTCACCATTTAGATGCCACTGACATTTCTGTTGCCCCAGTAGGACTCTCAGCACCTAGGTTTCTGTTGATCACCATTCACAAAGCCACAAAAGTCCTAATGCTGCTAATGCCACCCTACAGCTGATATGCAGCTTCACAGCCTGACTTCAAGCAGAAACCATGGAAGCTCCAAATCAGGCTGAGGGATACTTATCTCACCCACAGGCCCTATCTTATAGACATGCTCAAAGAAAGCCTAAGACCTTTCAGACCCCAAAACCAAAAAGCTGGGTGCAGGCTACCACTGAGAGGAGCAGTAGCACACAGGACTCACATCGAAGCCCACAGGCACAGGGAAATGTAGAGCAACCACGAGAAAGGTATGGCGTGTGATTAGGAGACAGACTCTTTCAGCTTCTAGGGCATGTGCTATCTAAGCATCTGATTGAGCTTAGATGCCTAACTCCAGGAGAGGGCTTGCAGCTGAGGATCTTGAGCACAGAGATCAGCCAAGTGCACCAGATCAGCAGCTTAGGCTTCAATTCCCCTCACCTTGGCATTTAGCTCTTGGTTAGGTTCAGTAGCTCCCTCTGTGGCTTGCTGGAATCTGAGGGTAAGTCTCGGCTTGACAAATCCCTGGCTGGGATGATTTAGTTGGGATTGGTCCTGCATTGGGTAGGGGATGACCTCCTGAGGTCTCTTCCAGCCCTTGAATTCTCAATCTCCCCACATATTGTATGAGGAGCATGGGTGGAGAACTCAGGACTGAAGATTCCTTCAGGTGGCAGGAGGAAAGAAAGCCTCTAAAATCACCTAAAATATCTTCTTTATATATTAAAATGTCACAATTTCAGAATCTGATACACTGGTGCCTTCTACATCTAGAAGATGGTGCTGAGTCTTCCTGTAAATATGAAATTCCCATTTCAAGTCCTGCAGGGTCACAAGGTATTGGCCATTAAACCTGACATAGGTGCAAGCCTGAGTATTGCTATCAGGCACCTGTCATTTGTGAGGGTAATTCCACAATTGGAAGGATTTCTGATGCACCTGCTCAGAGGGTCTGATTGGTAAAAATCATTGCTGGAAGACAAGATGGTAGCTCAAGTGCAGAAGCAGTGACTGAAAGAACAGGATAATCAGTGGAATCACGTGATAAATACATAAAAAAAATCACCAACACATCACATCTGATGTGTGTAAATAATTTCGTTGTGATTTATCCTCTAACTAAATCAGAATTAGCATATAACTATCCATGGTAATATACAAGGACAAGCATGGAAACATTATATCTCACCTGCATTATATATATAAATAAAATGCAGGGAGATCTCTTAAAAGGAACTATAAAATCAATGAACAGAAGCCAAATTGTTCCAATTTTCTCTGATAAGATGTTTTGAACAGTGAGACAACAGAGAATGAGCTTATTTATAGGGAAACAACTCAGAAGTGGAAAAATTAAACAAATATTTTCATCAGTGCAGTTAAGATATAAAAGCATTTTGACAGCTCCATGAAACATAGTGCAGTTTGGCCTGACAAGGAATGGGCCATATGTCTCATACATGTGCCACAGGTGTGACAAGGTACCATTTACATAAACCCTTTTGCCCTATGCCTCAAGCAAACATTGCCAGCATGTGTACTGCATAACCCTGGCAGCTGGCTTGATTGCAACTTTCCTGACACTGGTCCACACATTTTGAACACTCCACATTCAGAATATTTCAAATCACCTTCAGAATTCAGGTCAAGAAATGTGGCTTTGGGATGCTCTGGGTTTGGGATGTACATATCATTCAAAACAGTTAACCTATTAAATGATTAAAATTATTAGCTGGGATTGCACAGGCGGGGCCACTGCAGCACAGTCAGGGTCTGGAACTGCTGCAGCATGGTCAGGAGCCAGGGCCATTGTAGTGCAGCCAGGATCCTTTCTGCCCCTGCCTGGGGCCACTGCAGCACAGTCAGGGTCTGGAACTGCTGCAGCATGGTCAGGAGCCAGGGCCATTGTAGTGCAGCCAGGATCCTTTCTGCCCCTGCCTGGGGCCACTGCAGCTCAGCCAGACCCAGGGCCCACTCTATTCCTAGCCAATGGGGGTGGGATTCCACCGGCCCCTGACTGGTGCTGAGATCTGGAGCCAGAGGTGCAGCTGCGGCTGCTGATATGACTGAGGTAGGCTGCCAGACCAACACAGCTGGGGCTACTGGGACAGGGTCCTGTCTGCCCACACTCGGGGGTCACTGCAGCCCTGCCTGACCTTCTGGGTTCCTGCTGCCCAACAAGAGTTCAGTTAACCAGTTACTTACTTAGTAAGCATGCCAGGTTAACCAGTTAATCTTTTACAGCCCTACTCTGAGTCATGGCATAGTCAACTGAACATTTTTATTGAGCCTCAAATTAATTTAGTAAGCTACAGGAATTACAGCAATCAGCCACAGTACCTCTCTTCCTATGACAGATTGCTTTCAGATCTGCATAGCTATCACAGCATCGTGTATTTAACTAGGAACAGAGCAGCTGACATTATTCTGTAGTACTGTGATACCAAAGTTGTACTAGATGCTGTACAAACATACCAAAAGGGTGGTTCTTGATATCTGTCCCCAGAAACTAGGCGCACTCCTGTTTGGTTCTTACATACACCAGTGTTTTGAAATACTGGAGTCTGGGCTCCAGTTTGGGCATGTGAGGGAAGAAAGTGACGGGTGAGGCCATATGTGCACCAAGGAAACCTGCGTGGAAACCTTCCTTTTCTTGCCCACTGCACAAAAAACCCAGTTCTGCACATACAACCCTCCTTAAAGTGTACGAAAGACCCATGAGGGAGCCACAGTTTGTAACCTTTTTTTCCCCCACACTATGTTATCTGTGCCCAACCTCCGAGGGGGCTAGTTTTAATGCGGGTTGATGCAGATGCCACAAGGGGGCAAGACATAGAGCATAGGAAAGAGCTGCACTCAGTCCTATGAGCAGACTAGCCAGCTAACATACATCTGTGATATCAGGTGCACCTATCTTTAATCTTTGCAGGGAAAATTAGAAGGAGCATCCCGTGGAATTCACATACAAATGCACTGAAGCAACAACCACGTTAAAGTTTCTTAATATGGTAGAGACTAGGGGTATGTCTACACTAAGCAAATTCGAATGAGTGCATCTAGACCTAAAAACTAGTTCAAATTAGCATTTTGCTAATTCAAACTAGCATGTCCACATTGAGCGGACCCTGAACCGAAGTTACAGCTGGCCGGAAGCAGTGCCAGCAGGGCATCAGATTAGGACTTAAGAGCGTGGAGCTGCTGTCTCAGGCTAGCCGAGGGCTGTGCTTAAAGGGACCCGACCCCCACCCCAGACAGTTCTCAGGGTTCCCCTGCTTGCTTGTCTACCTCGATGAGGGACAGCAAAGCAGTGTTGGCTTGGAGTGCCCTGAGTGCCCACGCTCGGCACATTATAGCACTCGGCCATCAGCCCGGCTGCACTTGCCACAGGCTGCCATCCGGGGGGGTCAATTGGCGGGCTACAGGAGAGTTTCCACCCCAAGGAGCCCGCAGAGCCACCCGTCCTCCCCATTGGGGGCTTGTACCCCATTCCTTCCTCACCTCCTTCCACTTACCCCTCCCTAGCCCCCCTTCCTGATGTACAAAATAAAGGACACGTGTGTTCAAAAATAGAAACTCTCTTTATTGAACAAAACTGGGGGAAACTGGGAAAAGGAGGTGGGAGAAAGGAAGAGAGAGGGGAGGGGGAAAGCTGGGAGGAGGGAGCTGGAAGGGGGAAGAAGGAGGAGGGGAAGTATCAAACTATGGTACCCATATCTTCAGTACTGTGTGTGATCTCCTCACCCCAGAAAAGATATTTTGGCCTCGGAAAGGGTTCCGAAAAGGGCAACTAAAACAATCAGAGGTTTGGAACAGGTCCCATATGAAGAAAGGCTAAAGAGACTGGGACTTTTCAGCTTAGAAAAGAGGAGACTGAGGGGGGATATGATAGAGGTCTATAAAATCATGAGTGGTATGGAAAGGGGGCATAAAGAAAAGTTCATTAGTTCCCATAATAGAAGGACTAGAGGACACCAAAGGAAAGGAATGGGTAGCAGGCTTCAAACTAATAACAGAAAGTTCTTCTTCACAAAGCAAATAGTCAACCTGTGGAACTCCTTGCCAACGGAGTCTGTGAAGGCTAGAACTAGAACAATTTAAAGAGAAGTTAGATAAAGTCATGGAGGTTGGGTCCATGGAGTGGTATTAGCCAGGGGGTAGGAATGGTGTCCCTGGCCTCTGGCTGGAGAGGGATGGCACGAGACAAATGGCTTGATCATTGTCTTCGGTCCATCCCCTCCAGGGTACCTAGTGTGGGCTGCTGTCGGCAGACAGACTACTGGGCTAGATGGACCTTTGGTCTGACCCAGTACGGCCATTGTAAGCTCAGGGCCGGGGGTCTCAGTGGACCACCTTGATTTTCATGCAAACCTGGTCCTGGGTTCGCATGTGGCCTTTGATGGCCAGGCTGGCAGCTATCCTGCCCTAGACAGCCACTTTGCTGTGCCTAGTGCAGAGGCCTCCCCCCAAACCTGGATGAGGTCCACGCTCTCCGAACTAGACCAGGCGGGCGCCCACCTCTTGAGGCCCTGGGGCAGGCTCCAGGGAGCCACCAGCCTGGACCCGGGAAGAGGCAGAGGGCTGGGTGGCAGCAGGTGGCTGGCTCATGCCGTGCCAGGTGCAGGGTCTGCTGGCTGGGTGCTGGCAGGATTGCACGTGGCACAGGCACCATAGCCAGACTGTGCCCCTTTAAGGGCCGGAAAGGGGGCAGATGAGTTTCCCTGGTTGTGCCCAGAGTGGCCACCAGGGCAAGCCGGGAAGGACTAGCGTCCCACTAGTTCGAATTAAGTAGCCACACAGCCCTTAATTCGAACTAGGCGTTAGTTCTCATAGAATGAGGATTACCTAGTTCGAATTAAGCGCTCCGCTAGTCCAAATTAAGTTCGAACTAGCTGTTTGCCTGTGTAGCACCTGTGAACGTTAATTCAAACTAACGGCTGTTAGCTCGAATTAACTTTGTAGTGTAGACATACCCTAGGAGAAGGAAATGGGGAGTACTCATTTATAGTAGATCTGGGAGCAGGTGCAAGATTGAAGGGTTAGAAGCAATTTGCTAGAGTTGATTATTTGTGATGCTCATTAGAGTTGTGGCCTCATTTCGGCAAAGAACAGTGTACATACGAGGCTCCTAGCATGTTATGGCTTAGAAATCATTTTTTATATAGTCATTTTCACTTTTGTATGCCTGTACCTCACCTTCAGTGTGAACTGGTTCAACTAAATATAAATCCACCACCTTGTCAATTTTGCTTTTTGCCATACATTCTATAATCATTTAGCTCACATTTATTATAAAATTTGATTTTAAGTCAACCAGTCCAACAAAGAGATTACTTGAAGCCTCTTGTTAATGACCAATATAAGAGCTCCACTAACAGCTTCACAAACATGTTTTAAAGGGAACTGTATCATTCCATTTTATCTAGGCAATTCACACAGCACTTGTCAAGCTTTTAAAGCTTTTATCTGACTTGAGAAAATAGTATTGCTTTTCCATGGTTAAACTAAGAGTATTGTTCATGTTCAATAAACTAAGATAAAGAGTCTGATTTGGATATCATTTATAACGATGTAAACTAGGAGAAACTGCTGAAGTAATGGAAATAGATCAAAATTTTCAGCAGTTTAACTGAAATATGAATAGGGTCAAATGTTTATCTACCATGTGATCCACACAGTACCATCACATACTAAAAGCAGCAGCAGTGGCATACCAAGCTCAGCATCAGGATAATTTATTCCTAGTTACCCCTACTTCTCTTGGTGGCTGGTTAATTTTAAACATTGACTCTTCAGCTATAGCAAATTCCCTATCTCCAAAAGCAAAATATATCCTCCACCCTCCTGCGGCTTCCACCCGGCTAAACAGGAGCTTGGCTTTTCCCAAGTGAGATCTTTGTTCTTTTATTCCTCAGGGCTAGCATCATATGCTTCTTCCTCTGAGTTACAGGGGTTCTGCTTCAAACCTAAAAAGTGGCATTACAGCTCTCCCTCTATTACAGACTGCAGCCTTGGAATCCTAAACTACCTTCTTCCCAAAATTTCCTGCTTAGTGTTGCATAAGGTAACAGCCTCCCTTCCATACATTGAGGCCTTCTTCCTAACCACTTCACAGTAGTCTTTTCCTCAGGTCACTCTACAGAGCCAAATCAGGCCTCTGATCTTCTCTCACCCCCAAATGGCTCCCCACTAAGTTTCCTGCTTTCACACTAGGCCCTATTATCAGTCCTTAGTCACATGCTCCTTCCAAGGACTACTGTCCCCATGATTTGGGCAAAAATCAGGCACAGGAAAGAATTGAGATTAAGTCCTATTTAAAGTCCAGATTGCCCAGTGGCACAAATGTTTTCAACCTTGTTTACATAATTAATTTTTGCATCAACCGATGAGTGCTATTAGAAGACTTAGGACCAGATTTTCAAAGGTGTTTAGGCACCTAAAAATAAAGATAGGTACCTAATGGAAATTTCAAAAGCAGCAAAGCATGTTAGGAGCCTTAGGAGTTAGGTATCAAACTTGCCTATGAACTTTTGTAAAATGGGCATACTTCTGCATCTAAAGGCATGTAAATACCTTTGAAACATCAAGGCACAGATTTTCAGAGACAGAGGAACATTTCACTGCAGCTGTGCTTTACACCAATATACCACCACTACCCCAGCTTCAGTATTCTGTCACTAGTGCAGGTGCAGTGGTCACTAGGACTGCCACCTAAGGAAGAGAGTGGCTCGTGAGACAAGCCAATCGAAAAACACAGGACTCCCTGCAGGCAGAAGTGGTCACCCTGCAATAGCTAGAAGACTACCTTTCTCCCAGCATGGCACCCAAAGAATCCTGGAATTAGCTTATTCTCTACTTACATTTAACTGTGAACCATTTACATTTAACTGTAAAAGTCCCCAGGTACCTAGTCTGAATTCCCTTAGTTAGCATTCACAGAAATTTTGACTGGACGTACAGACGTTGGCACTGCTCTTGTGGCTGTATGACAACAGAATAAAAAGAGAGCCAGAGTAGTTAAACCACAACTATGTTCTGGAATCCATACCTTACAATATGTTCAACTTTTTCTAACTTGTGACACTGAATACTCTCTTTTCCTACATGAAGCATGTAACAAAATATCAAGAACACACAGCACTTAGTAATTTTAAACAATACATTACAGTATAAACTTCCCAAGGCAAAGTCAAATGCATTAAGATATCAGTCTTGCATCTTTGAAAATTCACTAAGATGGAATAGAAACAATTAACAACAAGATAAGTAGAGCTCCTGTGAAGTATGCTCTTTCTAGGTTTATTTTCAGCTCTAATGTGAAGGATGCAGTTTGATTATTCTGCATGGTCATATTTTCACAAGTAATAAAAGTATTCCAATACTTCACACAGTAAATGAAAACTCTTTATTTAAATTAATCTGCTTAGTTTACATGTAGGACATATAAAGGCCCAGCTTTTCATTTCTATAAACTGGTAAAGGGAACAAACTTGATCTGGCCAATGCAATTTGAGATTCAATTGGTCTTTTAGTTTCTCCTGAAATCACATAAGTGCTAATTACTCTGCATATAGATTTGTTCATATAATTTATAGTGCACTGTTCACTCTTCAATTTATTTTGAAAAATATACAAACCTGACATAACCAAATTAGAGATGTTTGACAGGCAGCTGTCTCAAACAGTTTAGGAATATATCAGTATTCTTATAATTCCATTTTAAACTACAAAAAGAACAAATTCATATAAAATTACAACAGATTAGACAAACTTTTTCCAAGAAAAAAATATCAACTCAATCTTCCATTGTGTGACACATGAATATAAAACAAAAGTTACAATTAGTAATGCCTGCATTGTTTAGCTATGAACTGGCTGATTTAACTCTTAAAAAAACTATACAGTATTATTGCACTCCATGACTGTGCAGTATTGGGAAACATGCCAGCACTGAAAGTTGTCTTGCATTAAGGTTTTTTCAGGAGGTACAACATGACTGAAAAGAAGCATCCAGTCTGCACTAACAGCTTGCTGTCTTCAGTACAGGCCTTCACAGGTTTCAGCCACGCTGCCTTTGGGAAAGTGTCACTTAATAGCTGAAAATACAGTGAGACAAAAACATTGCACCAGTGGGTAATTACATCAAAACAATACAATGGCAACTCCTGGCCTAAACCTGCAGCCCCCTCCCGTATTCCGAATCCCTTGGCCCCACTCCCCAGCCTGAAGCCCCCTCTTGCACACCAACCCCTCATCCCCAGAGCCCTTGCACCCCAACCCTCTGCCCCAGCCCATAGCCCCTCATCCATGGCCTCACCCTCACTCAAAGCCCCCACAAATCCCTGCATCCTGACCCTCTGTCCCAGGCTAGAGCCCCCTCCCATACTCAGAATCCTTGGTCCCACACCCACCATATGAATTTTGTCATGTGCAACAATATGAAGCTGATGTGTCACACATCACTTCTACATTAGTGCACATAATGCATTCCACTCAGGGTCAGGAAAAGTTAGAAGAACACTGCTAGAGATACAAGTGGATAATTGAGTTAAATGACAGCTAATGGTGTGATATATTATTTATGGACAATGTTCCTAAGTGTAAATACTAGAAAGGAAAAGTCTCAGAGGGGTAAGCAAATGTTAGTCTGCATCAGCAAAAACAATGAGAACTGTGGCACCATACAGACTAAGATTGATTGTGGCATAAGCTTTCGTGGGTAAAACCCACTTTATCAGAGGTATTGGAGTAGAAGTTATATGTAAGGAGGAAGCTGCTTCTGTAAACACCCCTTCTTCTGTAACTTCCACTCCAATTCGTCTGATAAAGAAAGTTTTATCCATGAAAGCTTATGTCCTAATCAATCTGTTAGTCTGTAAGGTACCACAGGATGCATTAAAAAAAAGAAAAAGAAAAAAAGGAACTACCTGTACATAGGAAGCTACAGGGGATATAACCAGGAATATTAGGGTTAATCAGAGGAAAGAAAAAAAAATCAGAACTAGATAAATCAGGGATATCTTTTTAACAGGGAAACCTACTACACAACCATCTCCAGAGGGTAGTTATGGAAGATCATTAATTGGAACATTTAATCAAAAGCTAGTTAAGAAAAAGGGTCCAGTGCGACCACAGATGTTCCTGGACCAGAGAATCCTAGCTGGGAGCCCCAGTGGCAAGAGAACTAGTGGTCCCAGTAGCACAACCGGAGCCATGTTAGCCCCAGTAGAGGGGCCAGGGACACGGCAGCTGTGCCAGCCCTGGGAGTAGGGCTGCTGGGGCTGCAACAGCATGACAGCCTGGCACGGAAACTGACTAGGTCTGGCAGCGGGGAAGGGCATCAGGCTGAAGGGGCTGGGAGCAGAGGACATCCCCTGGTCTGGCAAATTCCCTCATTTGGGATGGGTCAGGCCCCAAGAATGCCGGATCATAGAGTTCCGGCCTGTACAATAAAACCTGCCTTTGGTCTGGTCTGCATGTGTCAGAATGACATAAGGCAGCTTATGTTTACTTGTGTTCATGTCTATACTACAGTCGAGCTCCCGCAAGTTGCCCAGTTCATCGACATAATTCCACCTCAGTGAGAAACAAACTACTAAGACTGATGCAATTAGGGCCTGAGTTGATACCGCATTACATCACCTGCTGGCTGAGTCAGGAGCCCTGCTGCTTGCTGCCTCCTGGAGAGTGACTGTGGGGCAGGGAAGAAGGAGAGCCTACTCTCAGAGGCAGGGCTCCAAACTGTCAACTCTACCCCCCCACAATACTCTAGAGATAAAAGCCAAAGCCCCCAGTCCAGCACAAGGCTCACAGCAGAACCCCTCCCCTGCCTGAGGCCTGACATGATCCAGAAGCCAATTTCACAGCAAGGAGCCTTCCAGCCATGAAATTTCATTCTTGCCAGTTTCAGGGCTGCTATTATTTCACATTTGGTCTCTGGCTCCAGATGTGAGCCACTCCTAGGCTGGAACCAGAGAGGAAGTATGAAATAGCTGCCATAAATCAACAAGATAATTTCCACTGCTAGTAGGCTCCCTGCTGTGAAATTGAGGCTCAGTGCCTGGCTCACAGCTGGAGTCAGTGCCCCATAATGCCCCGTTTCAGATGGTGCAAACACTTCTGGTGAGGGGACACACCACTGGCAGGAGAGTAGCATGGACATTAACAGCTGGTTCAATTATCATGGTAGCTGTAGGTCAACCTAACTTGATCTAATTTTGTCACAGATAAGCTCATGGAGTCCACCTCTGAGGAGAGATCACTTTTCACAAGTACTACAGGGACCGTGGATCACCACCACGTTCTGATGTGCAAACCTTTGAAGAGAGACTACATCTTATAAGCAACCACTTATAATCCTCACGAGTGGTCATACAAATGGAAGGTTTCACTGCATTATTAGATTGAGAATTCTGTTGTTAAATCCGAAGAAAAAATTCTATGCTATTCCACAACCAAAATTTACAATTTATGTTGCCATCAGCAAAAGAGAAAATATTTTCCAGAATCCTGCAGCAACTTTATACACAGATTTTAGAATGCCTTTGTCTGCAAAGGGAGGAGCTGCTGTCAGAGGGACCCAATATGCAAGAGAGAGATGGAGATGGGTCAAAGAGTTAGTTCTGAACCGTAACAGTATCTGAAGTCAACGTACATCTATATGAAAAAGTTATGCCATACCAATTCAGTACATACATTTCAACAGAGACTTTAAAGCAAGGGTGGGCAAAGGGCCATCCGCACCGTTCTCCAACCCCCAGACCAATCAGGATCTGGGGGCAGGGAATGATTAGTTTCTCACATCCTGTCCCAGCCCTGCTAGGGGGGCGCGCGCGCGCGCACGCACACAGCTTTAAATGAGCTAGTGTCTCTCTACAGCCGCCGCACACTCTTACAGGGGCAAGGAAACTTCATACGCTCCCCCACCCCCAGACCTTGCTTGGCCTGGGGGTGGGGGAATGGCAGGGTGGCTGCAGGCCAGATACACCGACTAGGCAGGCTGGATCCAACTCACAGAGGGCCCTTTGCCCACCCTGGGCTAGACACACCCCGGCTGTTTTAAAACTGCTGGCATGTCTCTCTAGCTGCTGCACACTCTTGCAGGGGCGAGGAGACTTGGCGCACTCCCTTGCCCACAGGCACTGATTGGCCTGGGGACAAGGGGAGCATGTGAGGTCTCCTCCCACTGGGTGCCTAGAGGGAATGCCAGCTGTTTTTTAAAAAGTTGGCATTTCTCTCTAGGGCAGTGATCACCAACCAATAGATTGGGATCTACCAATAGATCCTGGAGCCTCTGACAGGTGATCTCAACTGGTTTGGCCAGGAGGCTCTCAAGTGCAGGCACTTAAGCTGCCCTTCTCCCCAATGCTGGGCAACTCCTGCCCTTTGCCTTAGACCTGTTCCCCTATCTCCACAGAACGGGGGTGTGGGGCACAACAGGACTTGGGAAGGAGGGAGTTTGCTGACTGCTTTTGAGAGTACTGCAGAGCCAAGGCAGGGGTGAAACCTGGCTCAGCCCCACTGCACCACCACACAGAAGCCACCTGTGGTAAGCTCTAGGGCAGTGGTCTTCAACTTTTTACACCCAAGATAATTTTTTAAATGTCAGAACAAGTCAAGATCTGCCAGCCCATCCTTCTCCCAAGACCCCACCCCTTCCTGGAAGCCCTGCCCACTCTGTTCTCCTCTCCATTACTTGGTATCCCCAGCCCTTATACACTCTCAGGGTATGGCTACACTGCCACTTTTCTTCAATTCTTCTGTAGGAAGAGATTTTTTTCAACATCTGGTCTGTCTAGACTGGGCCAAATATCAGAACACCACCTTCTTTTGGAAGCCCCCTTATTCCTCGAGAAACGAGGCATACAAGGGTTACTGAAAGAGCATGTTTGCTCTTCTGCTAAAAAAAGCGGAAGAACAAACGCGTCTCTGGATGCAGAAGAGTTTTTCCAGGATCTCTCTGGAATCCTGGAAAAACTCCTGCAGTCTAGCCAGACCCTCACTGGGTTGAGAGAGGAGCTGCAGGCTCTGGGGTGGGAATGAGGGATTTGGGTGTGGGAAGGGGTGAGAGATGCAAGCTCTGGGAGAGAATCTGGATGCAAGAAGAATTGGAGAAGGGGATGCTGGCTCGGGGAGTGCTGGGGTACTGAGCAAGCTTGTGGATGTGAGGGTGCAGGAGTTTGAGCTGGGATGTGTGAGGTGCCCAAGGCACGTAGGTTGGAAGTATGATGGGTTTAGGACACAGATTTGCAGTGTGTGGATGGTGCAGGAGTGTTGTGGCAGAAGACTGAGGATGTGGAGGTGCAGGAGTTTGGGGATGGGAGAGGCTCATGACAGGGGGTTCCAGTGTATGATAGGCTCAGATCTACGGCCTGGGGGGGGGGGGGGTACAGGAGTAGTATGATGTTGCGGCCAAATGGGGGCTTAGCCCCAATTGGGGGTTTCTTGGCAAGGCTTCATTTTCAAATAAAATATTATGTCAAACACAAAATGTTTCAGCATTGTCTTTATTTATGAGAAGGGCGGGGAACCTGTTTTGAGTCAGGGGTCACTGACCCACAGAAAAGTCAGTTGGGGCCACACAAGTGAGATGCAAAAAATAACTCTTCCAACCACCCCCCCCCCCCAGCCTCACTAATGTGACCCCAATAGTGCTGGTGGGAGCAGGGGACATGGTACCAGGGAAGGGTGCTAGTGGGTGCTGGGGCAGGAGACAGGGTGCCAGTGGGGACAGGAAGTCCCTGGCATGCTCCTCCCCCTGGGACTCCTACCCCCTCCCTCCCCAGAGGAAGGAAGCCCCAGCGCATGCCTCCTCCCACCTCTCCCCAGAGAAGGAAAGCCCCAGCACATGCCTCCTCCCACCTCTCTCCAGAGAAGGAAAGCCCCAGCACATGCCTCCTCCCACCTCATCCCAGAGAAGGAAAGCCCAGCGCATGCCTCCTCCCACCTCGCCCCAGAGAAGGAAAGCCCCAGCGTGCGCCCTCCCACCCCCTCCCCGAGTAGGGAAGCTCCGGCACACGCCTCCTCTGGGGACTCCTACGCCCCCGTGCAGCAAGTCCCCAGCGCGCTTCCACCCCACAGGAAGCCGGCGCTGCCTCCATTGTCGCTGGAGGTAGGTAGTGGGGCTTCTTGCGAGGGGGGGGGGAGGGGAGAGGAGGCGGCGCAAGCAACCAGTCAATCACGATCGACGGGTGGGTGACCACGGCTCTAGGGGATGGGGCAGGGGAAGGAGGGGAAAGACTTCTCACACTTCCCTACCCCAGGCCAATCAGGATGGGTGGGAAGCAAAAGAAGTCTCCTGGCCCTACCCCCTCCAGGATGGCCTGCAGCGGTCTCCTTTTAAAAATTATTGTCCACTCCTGCTTTAAAGTGTGGGTTGCCCACTTTTGTAAACAATTTTTACTAAAATAATTGGTTATTTAGTAAGAGATCCTTCTTAATAGTTTTCAAAAGCTGTAAAAACAATATAGCACAAACCAACACCCACAATTTTATATATTTAGAACTTGTATTTCCCATAAGTACTCATGAAGTACTTGTAATTCTTAAATAAACATACCATATATTATGATGGTGACTGGGGAGGAAGGAAACACACTCCTATCCTCTGGGCTCATATCATGAACTTGTATATTATTTTAGATCTTCAAAGCTCCATAAACATTGCACTATATTGTTTAACAGGCAGCCTAGTGGCACTGAAGTCACATCCTAATTAACAAAATGTGACACATTATCCAGAGCCATCCTTATGCCAGAGGAACTTGCCAGGATATCCAAGAGATCAGGTGGGACTGCTGAAAGGTCATAGCTAGCTGGGAGTGAAGAAAGCTAAGGGAGTCAAAAGAAGCCAAAAGCATACAGGCCTAAAAATGGAGCACAAGTTTACCTGACAAAAGATAGCAAGTAAAGACAGGTATGCTCATTGGTGGAAAAAACCACTGACAATCACTCCCTCAAATGCAGATGAAGCACACTGCTAATAGCAGAAAACGGGATTGTTTTCTAGGTGGGCTGCAACAGGGAAAGTGAAATCAAGAGACCAACACCCAGAACAAATGGCAGAGTGGCCTCCTTTTAAAGATAGGATTTGAAGGAGAACATGTCTTCTACCAGCATTCATGGCTGTGTTTCTTTTTTTTTTTTTTTTTTAAGTGTAGCATGTAGCATGCCTGGCCAGTAAAAATAATCTTTTTCTGAAGAAAAATCTTCTTTCCTGTTGTGCACATCACATTTTGCAGTTTTTGCACGTACCAGTTTGAATCTCTCGAATTCGGCACTCTGGTCCAGCAACATCATGATTTTAGTTAGCTGAACATCCACTTATCATGCATGGGGGTAGCCCAGTTTCCCAGGGTCCCATAAAGTTTGTTTACCGCCACCAGCCCTGGTGCTCGGTGTTCTTTGCTGTTATTTAACTCTAATTTACCTCTAAAAGTCTTCTAAGAGCCCAGTAAGCAGTGGAAATATTGGCAATGCTGCTAGTCAATACTGGCCTCCGGTAGATCAGCAAATTCTCTAGTTTGGCACCAGTCAAGTCCTGATGGTGCTGGATTAGAGAGATTCAACCTGTATTAGTTTCTAATAATTTATTTAAAAATCTCTTCTAGGGGTTAAATGATGAACAAGTCAATTCATTTAGACTCCTATTTGGTTCCTCCACACAAACTGATGCAGTGTAGGGTTAAGGTACAGACTTGTAGGAGAGCCTACATGGTACACTCCCACAGTCTCCTTAGTTATTGTAAAAGGCCCCTGAAAGCAGGGTTCACTCACTGCAATGGCAAAAGGAGATGGAGGTGGCCTGGTCAGCCATCAAACAGAATAAACGCTAGGTACTCTCTAAAGCTTTTGGTAGTAGACTGCTGTGAAAAAAATCACTGCTCATTTAAAGGACATTTCCTGAGTGATTTCCTTCATTTTGTAATGGTTTTTGCCCATAGTAGAATCAACTAAGGGCTTTTTGTTTCACCCACAGAAATGCATTGATATTACAGAAAGAGGAAAACTGCTGCAAGGTAAATTTTTAGCTTGCATTATCATGAAGTGTTATGATAAAAACAGTTATGTTACGCTAACGTGTTAAGTTACAACTAAATAGTTTTTGGATCACAAACACGTGAACAGTGGCCTGACTATCTCCATAGGATTTGAGACTTGAATAGTCATCTTACCATGCAATTATTTGCACTGCTAATTAATCAAGTAGCTAGTCATTGCAGCAAAAAGCGGCACTATCCACTCACTCCCATACTTACAAGAAGTTTTCAGTGCTGCTAGAGGGGGCTATGATCGATGATGGTGCATTGACTCCATGTGCACATTGAGTTTCATTTCATTATCAAGAATTTGGACAAGCTGTTGCATGGAAGGAAGGTGACCAGACTCCAGCTTAGACCATACTGGAACATCTAACACAATAAAAGGAAAAAAAAAACACTCACACAATTAAAAGCAGTAAGAAAACCTGTAGTCAACCAATTAGCACCACAAAATTTAGGAACTGCTTGTTCTTATATTTAGGAAGTTATCTGGAACAAGACTTGTTGCAAGCCTTTGGATGCATTAAAATAAAGAAGTCGCACACCCTGTATCCCAAAATGATTAAAGATAAGCATTAAGCCTCTGCTTAAAAAGGTACCATGAGGATTCAGAATTTAAAATATCCACAACCTTCCTGTCCCCAGCTGCTAATAGATTCCCTAGCTCCCCCAGACATGGTTGCAGTTTAGATTTGTGTCTCTCTCGATCATAGCTAAGGCTTAAATCTTGTTGGTCTGATCTGATCAGCTTTCAACTCATTTCTATACACGTGTAATGTATCGGAGCTGGAAAAAAAGGGCTCATAACTGCCAAAACCAGTATGGAAGGCTGTTTATCCTGTAACACTTGGTACATTTTCAGAATACTTTAGTGATCAGTCATACCATCAGTTATTTTAGGATAAACACAATCCTCAACTCTGATGGTAGGTTTTTATTTACTCTCTCTGGAACTCACATTAGCATCTGGCCACATAGCAGTTAAAAATACATCTGGCGAAGTGGGTCTTTGCCCACGAAGGCTTATGTTTCAATAAATCTGTTAGTCTATAAGGTGCCACAGGACTTCTCATTGTTAATTTATCTGCTATGTATGACAACATTAATGATCACTCTCACGCACCTTTTGTTATTGCAAAGGGCCCCAGAAAACAGGGTTCACTCACTGCAACAGCAAAAGGAGATGGAGGTGGCCTAGGTCAGCCACCAAACAGGCTTTTGACTTTTGACCTATCATTCATTCTAACTGAACAAATTTGAAGATCCTTTCCCATGAAAGTTCTGCCTCTAGTTGTAATTCAAGAACCAACAGGACAATGTAGCACTTTAAAGACTAACAAGGAGGCGGTTTGGGGGGGGAGGAGAAGGAAAGTAAGTGTCTGGGAATTGATGATATTAGAGGTGGGGAGAGTAATATCTAATATCATCAATTCACAGACACTTCCCTTCCTTCCTCCCCCCCCCCCCCCCCGCATCCCCCTCCTGTTCTGAAATGTGATTTGTCCTTTTCGTATGTGTTCACTTTTTTTTAATTGTATCCTTTGGTATATATGGTTGTGACTATTTTCTTCCGCTATTTGATCTGAGGAAGTGGGTCTGGCCCACGAAAGCTCATCATCTAATAAACCATCTTGTTAGTCTTTAAAGTGCTACATTGTCCTGCATTTTGCTTCAGCTACCCCAGACTAACACAGCTACATTTCTATCAGGAATAGTAGAGTCATCTTTAGCCATTCTGATGCAACATTATATTCAAACAGTCTCAAGCAGTGCACTTAAAACTTAAACAACCGTGAACCTCATTCTGATGCAATTATGAAATCAGTATAAAGTCACACTGCCTTAGAGTTACGTGCTTATTATAATGGCTAGACCCAAAAAGGTAACAGTGAGTTCTGCGCTGCATTAAGCTTGTGATGGGTCTGCAATGGCAGCTGTCATAATGTCACCTCCTGCTTGGATTAATGCAATAGAAGGAAATATATAATTGTTTGCAAATCCAAATCAGAAAGTAAAGATTGAAAATAAACACTACTAATCCAGTATTAGTTACTGAGAAATCAATCAGTGGCAGAAATAGCTCCAGTAGAACCTCAGGTCTTAAACATAGTAGCAAAGAGGCAGGACAGGAACCCACAGAAAAGAAAATAGACAACTCCCTCCCCATGTCTTCCCTGGCTGACCAATACCACATTGGTCTCATCACATAGTGTTTGCATAAGAAACAGCAATCACCATTACCACAGGAGATTTCAAAGAAATGAGGTACCACTAAAGGAAAGCTTACGTTTTTTCTACTGTGTTTTTAAATATGCAGCTTGAAGTCCACATGTGATGGTCGAGGGACATGTACACAGAACGCACCACAGGACACAACATGTACTGATAAATGAGCAGGACTGCCGACAAACCACCAGGAAGTAATCCAAATTCTTCTCGGCAGACTATCTTCTTACAGAAAACCTATCCCAGATACCAGTGGACTACGGAACAAACCCCACCCATCTCTATATCTGCTTAACATGACAAAACTTCCCATGGGTGATGTATACCAACACGTACTCCCTGTTACCTAAAAACTACACCGAAATTTGGATCAATGTTGGTTATGTACCATACGTAACTATCTTGTGTCTTTCTAAGCAAGACTTAATTTTCAATAAGCCAAATACGACCAAGTAGAAAGAGCCCTTCCTCTAATCCCATGTAATGTAAATTTTGATTTTAAACATCAGCTTTAATAAAAATTTGTATTTCAGTTCTTCGTATTTACTTATCAGCATTTAGTTCACTTTTAAATAATGGGCTTCCCCCAGATGAGCTTCAAGAAGAAAGGTAAATAAGAACCATCCTCTACAACCCAATTAAAGATTCCAGATCTACAAATTTCACAGGCGACTGCATTACCTGATTTGCTCCCTCATTACTTCATTTAGGAGGGTCTGGGAGCTTCTAAACATTTGTGTATTATATAGAACAACATATAATGTACACAAAGGAATTCCTTCAAACAACACTCAAAACTCACCATTCAAAGTTATTTCAAATGCTCCTGTTGACATGCACTGGTTCTCAATCATATTGCTGAGGAAGAAAACCATCATACAGGCATAGACCTAGAACCAATTAAGAATCATTGTGAATTTAAGAGGCAGTGAGGTCTTGTGAACCATGCTACATCTTTGCAAATTAAAAAAAGTAAGGTACCATTTCAATTATTCATTTGCATTCTCTCAAACAAGTTTAGAGTCACAGTTTATTATTTTCCTTGCTTCGTAATGGAAAACATTATGCTCCTCAGGAAATTCAATATTAAAATACTGAACCACTTGATTTTTAAGGATTCATTTTCAAAATTACTACCAACGAATACGTACTATTTTAAGAAAACCATTCACATCCAGCAAAGCAAGAAGATGAGATGCACATACAGGTTGGACCTCCCTGGTCTGGCACTGCTGGGACCGTTCACCTGAGATTTTGCCGGACCAGGGGAGGTCAATGTTCCCTTGCTGGCTGCCCCATCCCCAAGCTTCTGAGGCTGGCGTTCCTGCTTGCTGCTACTAGGGGTTTCCTGGGTTCCCCTTGTCATTATCCCATTAGGTTTGTTCCTTAATCACACCATCATGCTCCCAATACATGATCGCGTATGGGCTTACTTCCAAGACGACAATATCCAGACTGTAAATCTACAAGCCTGCGTCGAACAAAAAGGCCTTGGCTATACATGCACCACTGGATTGTGGGAAGAGACCCATTTATGTTTAAATTCAGAAGAAGGGGAATGTCACTATGACTTGCACCCCTCTACCACTGAGGTAAACCACTCTGTCATAGTACAAACCAGTGAAGGATGTATGTGTGTGCGCAGTTTGTGTCCCACCTTCACTGTAAACCACTTTTATATTGTAAATGCCTCTGTAAAAGCTAATTTGTGTATATGTGGCGTATTTCATGTGCAGGGATGTGATGTCAAGTTGTCCTTATTTGAACCATCTCACGAGGATATCACTATAGACATTCGTATGGTGCGAATAATCGAGCCCATACACATTGGTCCCGACCTTAACATCGTTCAATCCCTATTACATCACGAAAAATTAATTGGCATGGTCAAAGAAGTGGAAGACACAGGGTCAAAATTAGGGATAGTAATACAACACACTGTTCAAGGTATCAAAAACATTGGAAAAGCTATACAAGAGAATAGCCAAGCCAAATGGTGGGAGATAGATTTAAGTAATATATCTGTTTCATCTTTTCTTAGTCATCCGTTAATTCTGTGTATTATTATACAAGGGTATCTCATCTTACATGTTTATATCTTAACATGTTGTATCTGTAAAAAATCTCAGGATGTGCACCAGTATAAGTTATATAAGTTTAACCTGCCTACACCAGAGGTGTAAACTACTTTGTAAATATAGTTTAATTGTGTTAAATGGTGTTGATTCATGATAGTCTCGGTCCATCCTGTGTATGTACACCGACTATCAAGGAGGGGATATGTTACCCTAGAAAAGGGGGCTGTATTATAGTTTAGTTCAGTGGGCTCCATTTTGAAAGAGTTTCTTTCTCTACATGATGGAGGTTTTTCCCGCTCAAACTGTTGATTTGCACACGGCACTACCTTGTGCACCCCTCTCAAGCAGGCTGTGCACCCGTTACTATCTGGTGCACTCAGCACCAAAACCACTGCACACAGCCCCTAGGAAGCTGCACTCAACCCCTAAGTTCATTGGCATACTTACCTAAGTTCATTAGCATATTTTTCCTGCCTCTGGGCCAATAAGAGCCCTGAGGTATCAGGGGCTTGGGTCCTTGGATATTCCCCAGCCTTGGTTTTTGTTGTTGTTGTTGTGGTTGCTCCTTGTACTGTTTGCCTGAAGCTTGGATACCATCTATGTAATCAGAGGCCTAGACTTTTGAACTGTGCTACCCTTGTGTGGTAAATACCCACAAGGTTTTCCTGTCTGCACTGGTCACTGGAACTGGGACTCTCTTTTCCTGTCATCTTTATTGGATTACTCACCTACTGGAGCAGACGGTGTTGTCGAAGGACAGATCAGACTGTGTCCAGAGGGAATTCCTTTCCAGATCGAGGATCCATATCGGGGTCGTCTCTTCACAGAGGACTCACTACCGTGGGATCTCCCTGCTTGTCCTCCCCAGAGGCTTACAAATAGCCCGAGGGTTGAAGGTCGCAGGCATTGATCGCCTCAGGCTTTGTATATACCTTATGTATCTAGGGAACTGTCCTATCTCCTTTCTTCGGGTTAGGGAGGGTTGGTTTGTTGAAAATTACTGTTAACTGTATATCTGTTCCATTATTTACTCAAAAATACACGGTTTGGCCCTAAATTGTGTACGCCTGATTTGTGGCTAAAGATCCACCGGTGATTAGATACGGCTCTCAGGACGGATCTCTCTTCTGTGTAGGGACTCCCTCTCCCCTTTTATATCCACTCCGTCGGCCATTTTGATTTAATTGTTTGTCCACGTCCCTAGGGCAACACCCTGCTGGGGCCACCCTGGCACTGCCAGCCCTGATTCGACGCCACTGCCCCACAGCCACTTGGGATTCCCCAGGGCTCTCTGTCCCAGGCTCATCTGCTGCTGCCTGGGCCTCTGACCAGTGCCACCCAAGCCCCACTGCCACTGAGGATTCCAGGGGGTCCCAGGCTGGGGCACCCTGGTCACCTGGCCCTATTGATGCTAGGGGGGTTCCCTAGCCCTACCTGGCACCGAAAGTGTTGGGGAGTTCCCCAGCTGGGGCCGCCTGGTCGCAACCAGCCCTGTTGCTGGGGCCAGTCCTGTTCGCATTGGGACTTCCCCAGCCCTACTGCTGCAAGGGGTTCCTCAGGCAGGGCAACGACTCCCTGTTTGCTGCCTGGCCCGGCTGACATCATGTGTTCCCTGCCTGAAGCAGGGGCTCTCCATTTGCTGCCTGATCCTGCTGATCCCAGGGATTCTCCGGCTAGGCCAGGGCTCCCCAGCCACCATCTGGTCCAGCCACTGCTGGCCCAGCCAGGGCTCCCCAGTCCTACATTCTCTCAGCTGGCTCCCACTCTCCGCCTCTGCGGCTCTTTGATCCAGCAAAATCCATGGTCCTGCCAGACCACGGATATTGCTGTATCAGAGTGTCCCGGATTTCAGAGGTTCAACCTGTACAATTGTAACAGTGTTTATAAGAAAAAACAGTGGATTTATAGAAGTTGTCTCCACAATACCCTTAGTAGTCAAACAAATATTCAGTGCCTAAATATATGGTACCTTGACTAGATAAAACAATAGTGGTTTAAGTTAGTAATTGTACACTTTGGGGGGAGGGAGGACAACCTTACCAGCATTGTTCCTTCCACACCATTCTTTTAAACTCTCTGCTGGCATTATACACTAAGGATCAAATGATGCAATCTTCAGCAACATAGCATTAGGAAATTTCAGGGTTAGTGTATTTATTTATTTTTAACTTTTCATATTACGTATTAAACACCAGTCTCTTCACACTGGTAACCAGGAACCAATGGATTTAGCACATGAGAAATACTGATTTCAATACAACGACCGGTAACCTCTTGGTGATGCCATTAATGTCAAGCTATTGTATTGGTTCAGCTTATTTTGTCAAATCACACACTCTCATATTTCTATAGGTATAATAGGCAGGGAAAGGCGCTGCCTTCCCAAACTGCCAGCCTGCCCGTCTATACTCTGCCTCCGTGTTGGAGTCACGGAGGCTGGAGCTGCACACCGCCCCTCCCCCCATGCTGCTGAGGGAGGATGACTGGCTCCTGTGGGGAGGGCAGGCCCTCAGCAGAAGGGGTGGGGCTGGGGCAAGTTTCCCCGAGCCCTACCTTCACCCACTGCCCTCGTTCATATCATCAGTAATGAAAGTTTCCCTTAAAATATTTAGGTAGACATCTACAAAAGAAGAGAGAATATTCTGAAGTTCAAACAAAGATCTCTCTTTTTTTTATACCAAAACAGAGCATCTTAAAAAAAGTGTTGTTAAAAAAAAATAACCAAGAGTCAATAATAGAGGGGGAAGAAAAATAAATAAATACACTTCTGAATTGTGATTCTACTCTCAGGCTACGTCTATTCCTTTTTTTGGGGGGATACCAGAGGTATCCCGAAAAAGCAATGCTGTGTCCAAGGAGCAAGTCTACTTTTTAAAAAAAAAAAATTCGAAGCGGATGCGCTCTTTTGCCATCTCTGAAAACCTCATTCTACGAGGAGTAAGGGACATGTCGAAAGACCACTTTTTTCTGAAATTTGGCACCGTGTAGACATGCCAAATTTCAGAAAAGCCACTTTTGAAAGTAAATCAGAAAAAGATACGCAATTGCGTTTCTTTTTCCAATTTAACATTGCAGTGTAGACCTACCCCAGTGACCATGTAAAAATTGCTCTTTAATAACAGGCAAAGACTGCCTTTGTAGCCAGGCAATGCTACATCTTTATCATTAGGTGCTCCTTTTACCGTATTACCCAGAAGGGAAGCAGAAGATTAGCAATCAAATCTGGATCTATAAAGACAAAACCAATCATCATTATTAAAAGAAATTAGATTATCCTTCAATTTGTCAAGTAATCTAAATCTTTATTAGGAAGTATCTTAGAAAAAAAAACACCTGCAGTGTACAACCAACCTCAGTACAGATATGTACCAAATTCATGGCCATGAAAAATGCATAATGTATCATGAAATCTGGTCTCCTCCTGTAAAATCTAGTCTTGTATGCTTTTACTCTATACTATACAGATTTCATAGGGGGAAAACAAGTGTTTCTCAAATTGGGTTTCCTTGTCCAAAAGGAAGTTGCAGGGGAGGAGGAGCACAAAAGTTATTTTAGAGGAGGTCACTGAATTGCCACTCATATTTCTGTCTGCCTTCAGAGTTGGGTGACCAGGGTGTAATGGCTGTTGGCCAGACAACCGGATCTGAAGGCAGTGCCCAATCAGCAGCAATGCAGAAGTAAGGGAGGCAATACCGTATCATGCCATGCTTACTGCTATACTACTACCTGTAGAGTTTGGTGACCCTAGAGTGGTGGCTGTTGAACGAGGGCCAAATTCTGCAGACAAAAGCACAGAAGTAAAGGTGGCAATACCATACTATGCAGCACGAGTGCAGAAGTAACAGTAGCATTATTGCAACCCCCTTACAACTCCTTGCTGGGTCAAGACCCCTACAATTATAACATGGAATTTCAAATTTAAATAGCTTAATTATGAAGTTTACAATTTTTAAAATCATATGACCATGAAATTAACTAAAATGGACCATGGTTTGGTTGGGCCCTAGAGATAGGTCATTAGTTTCCAAGCAGTTCCATACAAGTCAGCACCCACCACCAAAAAGGTGCTTTTAAAGGAAAGGAAATGGCATACCTTATTTTCTTGGCCCCACTGCCAGATACTTGGAGCTTGCATGCCAAAGAAAGCGAAGGGATCCTTGCCGACAATTATTAAGCCTATTAATACTAGTTTGAAGACTGACAGGAAGGATGCTATATGTCTATCAAAAGTAAAGACATAACAATAACTAAAGAGATTTTTAGTTAATACTTCACCACTTTATAGCTGAAATCACTCCAATTAGAATTATTTGCACTTTGTATGATTAGAAGTGATACAGAAAGTAATGCCACATCCCGTTGTAAAATACAGTACAGGCAGTCCCCGGGTTACGTACAAGATAGGGACTGTAGGTTTGTTCTTAAGTTGAATCTGTACGTAAGTCGGAACTGGCGTCCAGATTCAGCCGCTGCTGAAACTGACCGCCAGTTCTGACTTACATACAGATTCAACTTAAGAACCCCAAGCGTCCCCAAGTCAGCTGCTGCTGAAACTGATCAGCGGCTGATTCCAGGAAGCCCGGGGCAGAGCAACTCTGCCTCGGGCTTCCTGTAGTCAGCGCTGGTCAGTTTCAGCAGCGGCTGACTTGGGGACGCCTGGGACAGAGCAGCTGGGGTGCTGCTGGGTTGCTCCAGTAGCGCCACTCCTCGGCGCTACTGGAGCAACCCAGCAGCACCCCAGCTGCTCTGCCCCAGGCTTCCTGATTCAGCCGCTGCTGAAACTGACCAGCAGCGGCTGAATCAGGACGCCTGGGGCAGAGCAGCTGGGTTGCTGCCAGGTTGGTCCAGTAGTGCCCAGAGCGGCGCTGCGGGACCAACCGGCAGCGCCCCAGCTGCTCTGCCCCAGGGTCCACAACAAAAGCCTGGTCTGCTGGGGGGGGGGGGGGGGGGGGCACACTAGCTGCGCCCCCCCCAGCAGACCACGGACAGGGGGAGCAAAGCCGCAGCAGCAGCGGGGTGCCAGGCCTCTGAGGCTTTGCTCTGGCAAAGCCTCAGAAGTGCGGCAACCCGCCGCGGCTGCGGCTTCACTCCCGGTGCCCCTGGTCTGCTGGGGATGGTCCCCAGCAGACCAGGGGCACCGGGAGCAGCTTTTCTTGCCCCGGAGGTCGAGGTGGCGGGACCGCTGTGCTCTGGGCGGTCCCGCTGCCTGCGAGCTCCGGGGCGAGAAAGCCCCGTTCGTAAGTGCGGATCTGACATAAGTCGGATCCGCGTAACTCGGGGACTGCCTGTATATGGCTTTTCAGATCATCCAGAAGAGCAAAAGTAGAATGTTTTTCCATTGAAGATATTTTCAACCTAAGACTTAGCATATTTAAATGTAGGATTTGTCTAAAATCATACATTAGCAACTGTGCTTTGTCTTCTACAACAATTTTCCATATTTCAGAAGAATGTCTTCAATGACTCATGCTCACATACCACAGTTCAAATGGAAGTATCTCAATGAATACGTAAATCCCTATAATTCACCATGACAGGGTTAAACCCACAGCCAGAGAACAATGTTACTTTAAAATTCCATGTGTAAAGTCACTACATCTTTCACAAATCTTCTGCAATGTTTATTTTGCCTTATTACAGCTGTTTAACAATTTTGCAAAAAGGAATTCAAAATGTATGTCCATCGCAGTACCTTTATGACAAAATTAGTTTTTTTAGCAGCTTATAAGCAACTGAATAAAACATGAAAATCATTCCATTTTCATTTGTTTCCTCAACCCTCATCAAAAGATTTTAAATTATGGTTAAAGAAATTCTCCTGTTTATGATCAAGTCACAAGAAAACTCATTTTAAATTTTCTCCATTCCCAGTGAAGCCTTCTAGGTCTATTATGCAACATTATGCAACACACAGATGAGCTACAAAAGATTACGTGAACTAACGTCCAGGGACATGATCATGGATGAAAGGTGAATTTCAGTTACAATTAATTTAATCTGGCATCAAATATTATGGCACAGACAGACGTAACTTTGTTTTTGTCAAATATTCACATAAGGATCAACTGCCAAGGAAGACTACATCCCAGGGTTTTTTTCTCCTTTAAATCGGATTTAGAAACAAAAGGGCAGACACATTCATATGGAAACTGAACGGATTTTACAAGAGACTATTTTAATACCTGAAAAAATTAATGCACTCTTTTTAAAACTGTGGTTCTATTTTGACAGATATGTACAAATTCTACGTACAGCCATTACAGGTTAATTCTGCTAGTTTATAACTAGACAAGCCATATACTTACCTATATATAGGTTGTGGAAGGTAGTTTTCCCCTTCAATGCGGATGTCTGGGTACCGCTGGCTAATAACCCGCATGTACTCCTCAAACACCCGCCTGTAGCCTCAGGAAACACTAGAGGGGAAAAAACACAACATTTTACTACTACAAACATAGCTTTGGATAAATATTTACAGATTGTGGGGCAAAGATTTGATGTCTTTTTTTGTAGACTATTTATACAAACTTTTCATGCTAAGTTAGAGCAGAAGTCAGCAACCTATGGCTCACAAACCAAATATGGCTCACTAGGGAGCCAGATATGGTTCTTTTATAGGAGCCCGCGCTGGCACTGCACCAGGCCTGGGCAAAACAATCTGGCCCATGGACACAACAGGGAGCCCCCTCCCCTGCTTGTCCAGCCCCTGCATGTCATGCAGGAAAGTGGCTGTGGGGCCCTTTCTTTTTCACAAACTGTGAGCTGGGAGAAGATACTGGGGAGTGGTGCCTCATGGCTGCTCCCGCCTATAGCACAATCGTTTCTGGTCAATGGAAGCTACTCATTTCAAGAACAGGCAGCATGTGAAGCACCATTCCCCAGGCTCTTAGTCAGCGAGCACATGCAGCCTGTGGGAGAATGGGGCAGGCTTCTGAAAAACATGCTGAGCTGTTGGCCTGAAATCTTACTGGTAAGTGTCCCGGCAAGAGCCTGACTCTGGCACTCTAGCCTCTTCCTCCCCCACAGCCCTCTTTCTTCCTTCCCCACATAACCCAAACTCTCTACCACCCCTCCAGAGCCCACATCCCCTCCTACACACTGCACTTGAACCTATGGCAGGAAGCGATTGAACACAAACCCCTGCACTGCAATCCCCTGCCCTAGGTCACAACTGCACTCCAATCCTGTGCCTTGGGTCACAACTGTCTCCTTCATTGAAATTCAGTGGCCCCCAACCCAAAAAACGTTCCCCACCCCACCATAAAAAAAGAATGTTGAAACCTTGTGTGTTGGGCATAATATTTTACTTGATTTAAAAACAAAGCCTGGCCAACAAGGCCAGCTCCTATCTGGCTGCAGCATCATAACACTCCCGCACCTTCCCCATCCACACACCAACCCTGAGCCCATCATACACCTGAACCACCTGCCCTGAGCCCTTCATATCCCCACATTCCCAGACTCCTGCACCCCCTCATTCCCAGGGGCCTGCCATAACACTCCTACACCCCCACACATACCTTAATCTTGTGCCGAGCCTATGATACACCTGAACCACCTGCCCTGAGCTCCTCAGACCTCCACAACTTTAGCACCCTGACATAACACTCCTGCACGCACACATACCCCAAGCTTGTGCCCTGGGCCCATCACACCCAAATGCCCTGCCCATAGCCCCTAATACACTCCAACCCAGACTCATGAACCCTCACATCCCCAGCCCCGTGCCATAAGATTGACAGAGAACAGCCTGATTGCATGCATGAAGCTGGATTTGACCAGTTATGTAAGCTTCAAAGCAATGTGTGCAAAGATGCAGAAGTCCCATTAAATAAAGTCTGAGTGTACAAGGTTTTATTTATGCCATTATTTTTGATAACTGACAATGATTAATATTAAGTTGCATATTTTCAGTCATGCAAATGGGCATTCTTATACAGGTCTTTATTGACCACTTGTTCTGAATTTTCATGTAGTTTGGCTCTGTTTTGAAAAAACTGTTGACCTCCGAGTTGAGTGAAATGTTACTTTAGCAATTTTGACGACTTAGAGCAGGGGTGGGCAATAATTTTTGGTGGGGGGCCACTCCAAGATTTTGGAAAGTGGTCAAGGGCTGCACTTTTCTGTGGAAGAGATACGGAGTCTAGGATGGAGGTTGGGTACAGAAGGGCACTCAGAGGTAAGGGACTGGGGTACAGGAGACAGTGAGGCCTGAGAGGGAATTTAGATGAAGGAGGGGGTTGCGACTTGGGTCGGGGATTGGGGTGTATGATCAGCGAGGGAGTATGGGTGCAGGAGAGGATTCTGACCTGGGGGAGGGATGTAAGAGGGAATAGAGAGCCTTGGAGGGAGTTGTGACCTGGGACTGGGGGATGCAGAGCATTTGGATGGTGACCCAGGAGAGGAAGTTGGGGTTCAGGAGGGGCAGAGGTGCCAGAGGTAGGCTTTGGCTGGGAAGCACTTACCTAAGTTTCTTCTGGCCTGCAACACCCCCAAGGCAGGCTGGGCTCCCCACCTGCTGCAGCCCCAGACCACTGAAAACTGCAGGCTGTTCCCTCCATGTGGCTCTCAACTCCAGGAGGGGAAAAGAGGCTTCTGCTGCCCCCAGGCCAATCTCTCAGCTCCTATTGGCTGGCTGTTTCCAGCCAACAGGAGCTAAGGATTGGGCTGGGGGCAGGGAGATCATACAAAGCCTCCCTCTCTCTACAGAGCAGAGAACCGCATGGACAGCGTTTTAAACCGTGGCAGCTGCATCCCTGAGGGTCCCAGGCAGGTTGGTCCATTGGCCAGAGCCAGTGGCTTGGCGGGCCGGATTTGGCCCTGGGCCATATTTTACCCAGCCCTGACTTAGAGTGTGCCACAGCAAAAGGTACCTTACAAGTAAACTCAGAAATCAAATGTTTAAAAGTTTACGTAAGAGCCTTCATCACACAGTCATACCAATCAGGACAACTATCATTCAGCAGTGACTATGGCAAGATCATAAGATGATACTTTACAGAGAGGAAAAAATTGATTTTTTTTCTATTCAAATAATGTATAGCATGTTTGCGATGAGATTTAATTGTCACTTATTTTTAAATGAGAAATTCAGTATTTTATTGATATTTAAAAAAATTAAATCTCATCAAAACATGCTCATAGAAATGCAATAATGGCTCTAGTCTGTCCAGTTTAACTCCCAGCTCTTGCTTCTTCCAAGTTCTGGGCTTTCGATTTTGTTTCTCAGCAGACTAAAAAGTAATGTGCTAAAACAGACAAAGGCCGGATAGAATTGTTTTTTGTTCTGTACTCATGTGGTGGTGGACCTTGGCCAAGCACAGCAGAGGAGTTAGTTGAGACATTGTCTTAAAGACAGAGACAATATATAGGAAAGAACAGAAGCAGAACAGAAAGGAACAGTGGAGTGGATTCAAAAGAAAAAGGAAAGCAACTATTCAACACAGTTTTCAGAAGCTATGTCTAGACTGCAGGCTTCTTTCGGAAGAAGCTTTTCCAGAAGACATCTTCCAAAAAAACTTCTTCCAAAAGAGAGCATCCGTACTGCCAAAGCGTATCGAAAAAGCAATCTGCTTTTTCGAAAAATAGCATCCATTCGGTGTGGATGCTCTCTCACATTTAAGCTGTGATTACTATGGACAGAGTGGCCACCAAAGCACTTGTGCTTTTTCCTCTTCTTTCAAAAGAACTCCCTCTTTCCCCGTCTACACACACCTTTTTCTGAAAGAGCTCTTTCAGAAACAGACTTCTTCCTCGTAGAGAGAGGTTTATCAATGTTGGAAAACCCCCTCTGTTCTTTTGATTTTTTTTCCCAAAAGAACACAATTGCAGCGGACGTAATTCAAGTTTTTTCAGAAAAATGGCTGTTTTTCAGGAAAACGCTTGGTAGTGTAGACATAGCCTATATTCCCCCACTCTTCTGCTACAAAAATTGCCATGGCTTCCAGGCACGAGACCCTAAATGAGAATATTTTGAAGGAATTCATTCCCTGGGTAAAAAAGGAAAACGTATCAAGTATAAGCACTGCAGGAACATGATGCAGGGCCTAACTGCAAGCATGAAAACTGCTTATTGTGAGAAACTGATGTAGATAAAGATGTTGATGTGGCTGAGTGGCTCAGCTGGTTAGTAATTTCAGTAATTCACTTCGAAATGCATCATTCTTCAAGATTCTCTCTGTGCCTTTTAGTGCAAGTGTGATTTGTCAAGTACATTCTCGAGCTGTTTGCTGTGTTGAATATTACTAGAAAAAAAGTTTAGCTTAACTAATTAACAAGATATGAAGATTAGCTAACTAGATCATCCAAGTAAACAGAAAGCTGCAGTCAGAGAAAGCTAGAGTTGCCAGTTGCCACTGCCATTTTCTTATTTTGCATTACCTATTTTGGAACATCATGGTCACAGACCATAATGATGATGCCATAAATCTATTCCTTATTTTACTTCAGCATTACTCAGCTTTTTCAAGGGAACCCCTTTCTATACTGGCGCTCTCAAAAAATAAAAGTACCAGTGAGTTTACTGGGGCTTACTCCAAAATTAAGTGCACTCTAAGCACAGTCAGTCTTAGCTTTTTTTGGTAACTTGATTTAAATCCATCTTTTTTATGACTGACATAGGGATATTAGATAGCAATTAATTGAATAGTAATGTACAGTAACTGCATCAAATTTTAGGACAGAAGCTGATACAGAGGCAGCATGGGGGGGAGGGAGCGTAGTCAACAGGATTAACCAATAAACCCAAGCTTATCGGTTAATCATGTATTCAACTACACATTAACATCCCTAGATTTAAATTGCCTTGACTTCAGTCATTCCACCCTCATACTTTATCCTGCAATTTAAGCAAAAATATGGTTAAGTGATTAAGGAAGACAAAGATTATTTTCAAATTTCAGCCAAAAGCCATGAATGAGAACTTCTTCAATAAAAAGCTATCTAGCCATTTTATACTACACATATGTAACAGTTATGAGTTAAACAATACCAGTAAAAGAGGAGAGTATTTTTTACTGTGGTACAAACAAGCAACTTTTATTTTGACTAATGGTACTTGGAGGAAAGAGCTTAATGTTCTAAAATTAGAAACCAACTAATTTCCAGTGTATCAAGAAAAAATAAAATGGTTTGTGACTGAAGCAAACTGATTATTTTTGAAGTTCAGTCACTGATTTCACATGGCATAACACAGTTGAATATGGGTATTATAATTAAGATAGGCCAACAAGAGTTTACTATTAAGAGATGTCAGGGCCAATTACATGCTAGTTTAATTTAGAAGAATAACTGAAGATGCAAACTATATCACAATGTGAAAACTATTTCAGGAATAATATGTTTGCACCTCTAAATTTATGAAAATACAAGAAGACTGTGTGCCCCCTGCTTGCCACACTAGCCAATTCCCTCCCCTCCCCCAGCCACTACACCCCTACCATCACCCTTGATCCCACACCCTACCCCCAGCCTGCTCCTCCCTCCCCCCCCGGCCACACTCTGCGTCCTCACGCCCCCCTGCACACCACCTCCTGCCCAGATCCTGCACTCCCATCCCACTCACTGGCAGACATGGGACGGGAGGGCATGCGCAGGAGGGGGAAGGGAGGCGGCCAGAGCAACAGGGGAGACGGGCGGAAGGAGGGAGGAGGCCATGCAGCTCCTGCCTCCCCAGAGCATCCATGTGCAGCTCTCGCCTTCATGCGGCTGTGGCACGGCTCCCCCAGGGGACACGGGGCAGCCAGGGGATTGAGATTGGATAGTGGAGGGGGCCCAGAACCAGCAGCTCCTCCCCAGTGGCGCAGCCCCACGGGGCATGAAGCTGGAGCCACAGCACCCCATGCCTGGAAAGGACGGTGCCAAGGCTGGTCACAGCAAGCGCTGAGGATGGAGGCAGAGGTGGGCAGCAGCATGAGGATGCAGATGACATGACAACATCATTGTCGTCCCACAGGAAAAAAAAATGTTATATAGGGAGAGGTGAGAAATAGAAATAAGAAAATGAGGAATAGTTGTATTATTTTGACTAACGTTTGCTACTTGTGTTTTACAGAATCACTAATATCAAAATAAATGACTCAATTTTTAAGGGCTTGAGGTACACACTCTAGCTCAAGGGTGGCCAACCCGCAGGTCATGAGCCGCAAGTGAAGAAAAAAGTTGTGGCTCCTGATGGAACCGGGACAGAACCCAGAACTGCTCAGGTCAGCCGCTCTCAAGGCCAGGCTGCTGTGAGCAGCATGTGCGGTCACGGTCCGCGCCATTCCGCTCACAGCCCCCAGCGCGCTACATCATATCCTGCACGTGCAGGCTGGGCTGCAGCGTCCCATCCTGCACGTGCTAGCAGCCGGCTGCTGAGTGCAGGCAGCAGCAGAGGCACCGGGTGCAGCAGTGCCAGCAGCACCTGCCGGACTTGGGCATGAGGTTAGTGGGGGAGGGGTGTCTGGCTCTGGGGAAGGGGTGCTCATGGCGTGCCAGCTGCTCAGTATGCCGGCCACTCAGTGCACACACCCCAGCACCTGGAGGAAGATGCATGACTGTAGCGTTGGCTCCAGGACCTGACAATTAGGTTACGGGGGAAGGGGGGTGCCTGGCTCTAGTCTGGGGGAGGGGAGGGGAGGGAAAGGGAAGGGAGGGCTATTGGGTTTGGGGATGCACACAGCATCTAAGCCAGCATGTCTCAAGGCCAGTCGCTTGGTCTTAATGGTGGCTCCGCCTCCAGGTCCTGAGAATTAGGTTAGAGTGGGGGGGTAAAGGGGGGTAAAGGGGGGGATTGGTATAGAGGGGGGCCCATGCCTGGCAGGGGAAGGGGGGGCGCGCATGTGCCTGGCTCCGGGGAAGGGGATTGGGTTAGAGCAGCCTCTACTAATATGAAAGAGTACAGTCCTTGACCATCTTCCAAATTTGTTTGGGGGGGGGGGGGGCACTCCAAGAAAATTTTTGCCCACCCCAATATATAACTATAAAATTATTGCCCACCCTGATATATAACTCAGCAAAAGTAAGAAGCTTCTGAACCCTCATTTCGAGTCTAAGTCTCAAAGGTCTCATAGCAAGGGGAAAAGTGTGGGGCTGATGCTCTGCTTAGTGTCCGCCTAACTGCAGCAATAACTGAGAGCCCCTTGTCCCAGGATGGGCGATGTGACTGGCTGGGAGGGGGGGCAGAGGAGGAGACTGATGGCTGTAGCAGGAAGGGCCCAAGAGTGTTGCTGTTCTGGCACCAGCCCGTTTGTGGTGGACAGCCTCATCTGCTGCTGGATTCAGTGCAAGCCAGGACCAAGCAGTCCTGGCTCACGCTGGTTCAGGATGCTGCACCTCTGCTGGGCTCTTACTACATTTAAAATGCAGAGCTGTAGCGAGGGTGGCTCCCAGAGCTGGCACTGCTCAGTCCTGGCTTGAGCCAGCTCCTGGAGCTACCTCCAGTGCAGCTCTGCAAAGAAGTCATATCAACTAACCGTATAGTTAATACAAATTGTATTGACTATGCGATTAGCTAGGTAACCACCATTTAACATCCTTAACCCCCATGGGAGGGGAGGAGGTTGGGCGGGCACACAAACACCTCAGCCTCTCCAGCCCCAGCGCACAGGAAGGGCATACACTGGAGGTAGCAACACTCCCCCAGAATGCCTACAGTAGGCGTTCTGCGGGTGGAGCGTGGGCCAGGTCAGGCTGGCCGTTGGGAAGTCTGTGCCTTCCCCTGCCTATTATACAAATGCCCATGCAAATATGTGACACAAAACCACATCCGTCTAAACACCGTTCATATTTGAAAGTTTTCCCCCCACAATCATGAGGGTTAGTAACTTATTTTTTTTAAATGAAAGCAGAAGCTAGTTATACCCTACAGGTGACAACCAGGAAGTTGGTCAGGATTACACCCTTGAGGTGCTTGGTTAATTCCTCTGTTTTAATCTTACAGTGCTCTATAAACCCATTCTAGGGAAATGTGTCTTCTATTAAGCCAAAAGTTAAGTATTATCTAAACTGAAGTAGATAGGTAACTTCCAAACTGTTGTTCAATTTCTCTCTAGAACTAGAAGGTAAGATATTTTCTCTGTTCAGCATTAATTTATAACACTTCAGCAACAGTATTAAAAAATCTGTATAAATTTAAAACTCTAAGGCAGCAGGGAGGGGGTTGTTTATTGGCTTTTAAAAAAGTATTTTCTGTTCTGTCTCTGGGTCCCAGTTGGATGCGTTGCTATGCTGATGTAACCACTGTACACAAGAGCAGCTTAAAAATAGTCCTGAAAGGAGGAAAAAAGCACACTTGCTGTGAAAGAGGTTAAGATTAAAATTTAACACAAAAAAGCCACTAATATGTAGAGAAAGATAACAAGGAAGAATCCATAGTATTTAAAGGAGCAGAAATCATAAAGGGTAGCCATTTATTCCACACTCATTCAGCTATCAGAAGAATTCAGCATTACATACTGAATGGTCAATCGAGGTGTTGCTAAGTATTAACTGCTCGTCTGTAGTCCTTTTAGGTACCACTTATCCGAATTCATCATTTAAACCCGGATTAAGCAAATGCAAGTCGTTCTGGGTCCCAACATAAACTAGACAGCACAGGCAGAGGATCTCAAATTGATTCCCGTTATGAACTAAACCAAGTTAATTACCTGAGTCTCACTACAGCAGAGACCAGCCACGAAGAGACTATGAAGGAGACACTAGGGAACGCCGCACACCAACACAAATTACAACAGGACACAAGGCAGCGAGACTCCGCTTAATCCGCAGAACTCCAGGACAGACTGACCTTATGACACCCCCCGCCCGCCCCCGCACGGCCCCCGCGCTCCCTGCCCGCTCCCGAAGAGCGGGCTGGCCAGCGAGACCATCCCTCGCTGACAGTTCCTGCCCCGGGCCGTGGCAACCTCCCTTCCCGGCCTGCGGCCGACCCAGCGGCCGGGATCCGCGGGAACCTGGAAACACCCGGGGGTGGGAGGGGGATGCCCAATGGCCGCCCGCGCTCGCCCCGCAGCTCTGCCAGCGGGTCCCGGGGCCGGCCCAGGGCGCCTGGGCCCAGCCCCGAGCGCAGCTGTGGAGGGAAGGCTCCGGCCCGCAGCGCGATCCGCCCAGCCCCGCTGTGGAGCGGGCTCCTGCGAGGCCGCCCGCTGCCCCGGACAGGGCGCGGCCGCACCAGGGGCGAGGGCAGCGGCTGCCTACGGCGCGGGACGCTACGGGCCGCGCACTTACCAGATCTGGAACTTGAGCAGCGGGCCCGCGGCGTAGGCCATGCGCAGCTTCTTCGCCGGCAGGGCCCCTTGCTCCGCCGCGGCCCGGCCCAGCCCCGCCACCAGCAGGAACAGCAGCGCTAGCGCCCGCATCGTCCCCCCCTCAGCCACAGCACGCGCGCCGGCAAATGGAGGCTCAGCACGCGCCGGTCGCGAAGCAGCCCCTACCGCAAGATCGCGAGCGGAGGAAACGCCCTGCGCACGCGCAGAACAGATCACGTGAGGTAACTGTCCCCTCCGCCCCTTCCCCTTCTCTCATGCGCGCCCGCGAGCACCAACTCCACCCCTCCCCCCTGTTTCAGACACGTGCACAAAGCTGAGGCAGAGCTGGCTGAGGCCTGAGGGCTCTAGCACCTGGTGGGTGGAGGGATCAGTGACCCAGCAGCACCTCTGGCTGCCTACCAATAGTAGAACCACCACCCCCCCCTTGCCAGGGCAGGCTTAGGAAGTGTGGGGCCCAATTCGAACAGTTTTGGCAGGGCCCCACCACCCAGGATTTTTTGTGGAGCAAAAAAAACCCCTCACAACCACACACAAATATCACATCAGAAGCAGATATGATAAAAATGTATATCAATAGAGTTGGACATTTTCAAAAAAATGCAACATTTTACACAAAATTAAATCAGTTGCCTTAAGTGCTGGTCAAATATTTTCAATTGCAAACTACCCAATCTTTTCAAGAAAGTTTAAAGTTTGCTTTTTAAAAGTTACCAGAGAGTATTGTAGTTTTCTGTTACATTGATTTACTTTTTAAATAGTAAAAATGGAGAGTATTTGTTAAGAAAGTGTCAGTTCTTTGGTCAAATTCCAGTCCTTAGTGATTTCAGCACCAATGATTTCACTAGGTAATATGGTACTTCCCCACCACTGCCTCCTTTGCACTGCTCTTCAACACATTGACAAATCTGTCAATTTCACATGCATTCTTTTTTTGATTGTATCACTTTGGTATATATGGTTGTGCCAATTTTCTTCCACATATTGATCTGAGGAAGTGGGTCTGGCCCACGAAAGCTCATCACCTAATAAACCATCTTGTTAGTCTTTAAAGTGCTACATAGTCCTGTCTTTTGTTTCACATTGCCCAGACTAACAGGGCTGCATCTCTATCACTATCCCCTGCTTAGTGTTCAAGTTATGGTAGACCCTAAGGCAGGTCATATTAAGTTCAAGTCTTTTACCTTCTAATCATACAATATGGATAACAACATTTCATTCTCCCAGATCCAAGTCTTAAGTGAATTTCAACCGAAAGAGCCAAAATTGATCTCCTTGACACAGCAAGTGTGTCTACTGATCTCTGTGGCAAAGTAGGTTATCTATATAAATAAGGTCTACTCTCGAGGCCTTTTCCTACAGTTGATTAACAGATGGCCGTATATAGCTCATTCAGACCACTGGCTGATAATAGTCACCCTGACCAGTCATTAACCATAGTCATGGACTCACCCTACTCTCCATTGTCTCTATGATTCTCTGATGACCTGTGACAAAAAAGGAGGGTGGAAAGGGAAACTGAAGGGAGATACCTTTCTAAATTCACCAATCAAAGAGCAGTATTGCCAACCCAGAAATCACAAGGAACACCTACACAAAGTTATGAGAATGGTCTACAAATCATAAGATTTTTTAAAAATAAAACATGCTGGATTTTTATTGACCTTTTGTTCCTTGAGTATTTAGGGTTCGTGTTTTAAAGCTTTCCTCCTTAGCTGTAAGGCCCAGAAGTATAGAGAACTTTTTTAAAATTAAAGCTGAGATTCCTACATAATCAATTGACTCCAGGCCTTTAGAAAAACACCAAGGCTACGTCTAGACTACATCCCCTTTTCAGAAAAGGGATGTAAATTAGACGTATTGCAATTGCTAATGAAGCGGGGATTTAAATCTCCCGCGCTTCATTAGCATAAAAATGGCTGCTGCTTTTTTTCGGCACGGAGCTTTGTCGGAGAAAAGCACCAGTCTAGACGCTGATCTTTCGAAAAATAAAGCCTTTTCCGAAAGATCCCTTTATCCCTTATTTCAAGCAAGAACATATGCAAATAATAGGGTACCGGTTTAGGTTGGATGGATTCCTGGAGTTTTTAATCACTTGATATAATGCTTATGTAACCCCTCCTGTTGGCTAGCCCAGTGTGAGGTTATTCAGCATAGGGGAAGCCTTGTGACTTCTTACACCACTGTGGGGGGCTAGACCAGAGGCTGCTTGGGGTGCTCTGCATTGTGTATTGTGTATGTGTGAGTGCACCTCAGACCAGACCCACTCAGACAAATCACCAGGAACAGGCTTTATTCTGTAAAAAAAAAACATAGAACAGTTCAGCAGCCCCCTCTCTCAGCATGCAGCCTGGGTGCTGTTTCTAGCACAGTCCTTGCTGAGACCCTGCTGGGGGCAGAGGGTACATCCTGGCAGGAACCAGAAAGTTCTCCCAGCATGCCGCAGTTTGTAGTCCACAACTTGTAGTTCCCAGGGCTGCTGCTGAAACACACTGGACCTTGGGCTACACCTAATTCCTGGAGACTCCAGGGCACCCAGGAGGAACAGTCCTGGGGCAGGCCTGGAGGGGAGAAGGTTGGCAAGTGGCTGGCTTTGACTTCCTTTGGTTGCAAACAGTGAACTGGAGCCAATGGAACCCATGAAGCTCCGTGGCTGATGGAGCCATTAAGTAAACAAACTAGAGTGGCCCATTAAGCAGCTCTCTCAAAGTGGGCCCATATAGGGATGTAACTGAATAGTCAATAAACCAATACGCAAAAGCTTATAGGTTAATGCTACAGACATTTCCCTCCACCCACTCTTGCCTTTAAATTTTTTTAGCAGGCTGGCCAACAGCCTAGGTCAGTTCTGGCTTGCACCAGGTCCAGAACCTTCTCCTGCTGTGGCTCTGCATTTAAAGTGTATTAGGAGGCAGGCAGGCAGTCTGCCTGCCTCAGTTCTGTCTCATGCTGGGTCCAGGAGCTCAGACCCACCTTAGACAAGGGCTGCTGCCACCCTGTTATGGTGCCTCTTTATCACAGGGTATGTCTACACTAGCCCCCTACTTCAAAGTAGTGAGGCAAATGAAGCATATCGAAGTTGCAAATGAAGCCTGGAATTTAAATATCCCATGCTTGATTTGCATGTTCCCAGCCAGTCCCCATTTTAGAAATTCACTAGCCCAGAGTAACTGCCCGCATCCACATGTGGCAGTGAAACGGGAGTCCAATTTAAAGCCCCTAATTCAAATTAGCTGGTAAACCTCATTGCAGGAAGAATACCAGCTAATTCAAGTTAGGGCTTTAAATCGGACTCCCGTTTCACTGCCATGTTTAGACACGGGCAGTTACTCCAGGTTAGTGAATTTCTAAAATGGCGACTGGCTGGGAACATAAAATCAAGTGCAGGATATTTAAATCCCGGGCTTGATTTGCAACTTTGGTATGCTTCATTTGCCTCCCTACTTCAGAGTAGGAGGCAAGTGTAGACATACCCAGAGGCCATAGGCGGCAAGTTATATGGGCTCGTGGTGCCCGTGCTCCACCAGTATTCAGAGCCGGGGGCCCTGCTCCACTAATATGGAGCGAGATCTCTCCCCTGGCTCTGCCTGGAGCATGTCCCAGCCCCCACCACTCAGGAGGCTGTGACGAGTGGGGCCAGCTGGCCTCCGCGCTGCGGGGAGGCTCCTTTGCCTCCTGGGGGTGGGGGTCACCCTGTGTGTGAGCTGCTGGTAGGCAGGTCCGCCCCCAGCCACATACCTGCTGCAGGGGAGCACGGTGATGGTGGTGCTGGAGCAGACTGACTTCTCGCCCTACCATGACCCTAGTGATTTCCCAGCCACTCAGGGTTATCTGCCACCTCTCATCTCCAGAAGACTATCAGTTCCCGGTCCTTTCTCCCTGAGAGAGGTTAGTCCCTCCACCCCCCATCTGATCCCCGCTGGCTCCTCAAGGGGGATTATTCCCAAGATGCCCCTGCTCAGTGTTCTTCCTTCCCCAAGGAATTATCACCCCTCCCGTCCCTGTTGCAATCTGCATTGAGATGGGGGAGAAGAGTGTTGGTACAAGAGGGTGGGTTGTAATAGCCACAGGGCTGTCACCCCACTAGGTTTTATATTCGTACTACAGGCGGGGGGGGGGGGAAGTAGGGGGATATATGGCAGAGGTAGGGGCTGCAGTGTGTGTGCCAGGAGGACCCCAGTGTATGAGTATAGACTGATGCTGCAGTAACACGATTAAAACACATTTGTTTAATAATGTAGGAATAAGGGCAATCCTGTATGTGTGGCTTCCACTTGAGTCTGAGCTCACATCTCTATGGCCAGTTGCTGCTGTACATGGTGATCTTTGGATGGGAATTCCACTTTCCTCTCAGTTTTAGAATCCAGGATTACATCTGTTAAATTTCCCTTGACTTTCCTCTGGGGGGGGGGGGAGGGTGTGGAATTGGAGAGGGGCTGATTGGCTATAAACAGATGTCTAGAGAAGGCTTTGAACAAATCTTACTGAGTTAGTTATGAACACACAGTGTCAAACTGCTTTGTTGTCAGTAGTGTAATAATGTTTCTTTTTATTTGCACTGTAGTGGGTGGCTTTTAACAGTGTTACCGAGCTCTGTTTAGAAATGCCATAGAGGAACTTGATATTTTTTGGTACCTGGTTTATGAATACTGTGTGTGTGCCTCAGCTTCCCCTATGCATTTCTTAAGTATCTAGGTGCAGGGATAAGGATGTCTCCAACCTTTTTACACCCAAGATTACTTTTTAAATCTCCTAACAGGCGAAGATCTACCTCCTCGCCCCTTCATTGAAGCCCCGCCCTCTCTATTCTCCTCCTGTCCATCATTTGCTATCCCCAGCCCTTACTTACACACTCTGATAAACAGTTTATTTTTAAATTATGCAATATATAAAATTAAAATCACGTGTTTATAGTTATGAAATAAATGGTCTGTTTTTATTCATGCTATTTAAATCTAAAATGAAGCATTTATAATTATACATTTTGTGGGGACAGAGTTCTGCGGCTGGGGGCAGGGGAGAGGGAACAGGGTGCTGGGAGGGGAGGACGACAGGGTTCTGCAGCAGGGGACAGAGTGCCAGTGGGGACAGGTTTCTGCAGCTGGGGATAGGAATAAAGACAGAGATCTGTGACTGGGGACAGGAGAGTGGGAACAGAGTTCTGTGGCTGGGGACAGGAGAGTGGGAACAGAGTTCGGGGAGTGGGGACAGAGTTCTGTGGCTGGGGACAGGGGAGTGGGGACAGCATTAGGGGAATGGGGAGGGGAGTGGGGACAGAGTTCTGTAGCTGGGGACAGGGGAGTGGGGACAGCATTAGGGGAATGGGGAGGGGAGTGGGGACAGAGTTCTGTAGCTGGGGAGTGGTGGCTGGGGAGTGGGGTGCCAGTGGAGGAAGAGAGTCCCCTGTATCTGCCTCCTCCCAGGATTCCCCTGCCCCCAGAGGGAAACCAGCGCGTGCCTGCCGCGGGGCCAACCCCCCCACCGGCGCAGGGAAGCCCCCCGCACACACACGCCTGCACCAGGGCCAACCCCCCTCGGCGCAGGGAAACCCCGCGCGCACCTCCCCCGGGGCTGACTCACCCCTCCCGTGCAGTACAGGGAGCCAGTGCTCCCTCCTGCAGTACACCCAGCAGAGCAGCTAGTGCTACTTCTGGAATTGCTGGAAGTGGCGCTAAGCTGCAGGACTTCTGTCCATCCCCGGGAAGCCTACACTACCTCCATTTTCACTGGAGGTAGGTAGTGGGGCTTCTCGGGGGTAGGAGGGAAATGGGGGCGGGGCGGACAGGACGCCTCGTGATCGACTGGTAGAAGCCTCGCGATCGACCTGTTGGTGACCACGGTTGTAGAGAGAATGGCTGACACTCTGTCTCCTGGCAACTGATGGCCTAGGCCCCTCTCCTGCAAGGTGCCAACTGAAGGTGTTAGAGAACAAAGAGGTCAGGTGGCCTCCTTGTCCAGAAGAGAGACAAAGGCCAGAGGGGCTGGAGACAGTGTCAGTTTGGAGCTGGCTAGGGAAACAGAGAGGCCCAGAACTTGGGTCTGGGCTCCCCACCCCGAAAGATGGGGTCTGGAGCCTGGGCCGGGGTCGCTGCAAACTGGAAGGCAGAAGGTGGGTAGTAGAGGAAGGGGCTTGTGCTGAGGGGAAAGAGAAGAAAGGGGAAGGTACCAAGGGACCGGGTGCAGGAGAGACAATGAGGGCCAAAGTGGAGACAATGAGGAAAAAAGCAGAAGGGGAGGTGTCAGTGGGAGGGGGACAGGGTGATGCTGGGAGAGGAGGAGGTAAGGGCATTGGGACCTAGAGGGGGAGGGGAAGGTGCTGGGAGAATGTTTGAAAGGAGAGGTAGGCATGAGAAAGGCGGGGATGAAGCAAGGAGGGGATGAGGGCACAGGGGCATAAAGGGAATGGGGGCAGAGAGAGATGAGGGGGTGGACATGGGAGAAAAAGAGGGCAAAGGGTACAGGGTAGTGAGGGAAGGGGGAGGCACCAGGATGGTGCAGGGCTAAGGGAAGGTGCAGGTGCCAGGGAATTCTGGGGGTGAAGCAGAAGGGCAGACTCCTACAGGGGAGGGACCAGCACCAGAGGAGAGAGGCAGGACAGGTGTGTAGAGGGAGGTGTTAGGAGAAGGGATGAGGAGGGGTAGCTCACATTATCAGAGTAGGGCTACTGGAGGAGTGGGCACGGGGGAGAGAAGGGCTGGTGGAGGGGGGCAGGTTGCAGGAGGGCTGAGGGCAGTGAGAAGGGCAGGAGTCAGGATAGCAGGGGGAGGGGGAGGAGTTGGGGGGCAGAAGGCACCAGGGGAGCTGATGGAGCCATGGCAGCAGAGAGAAAAGGTAAAGGTTTATAAGATATTTATTAATAACTTGGGTGCCATGGTAGCACATCCAAACAAGCCACGTGAACTCAGTACTGGTGCACAACACAAAATTCATTCTGCTCATGAGGGGAAACTCTTAGGCTATGTCTACACTGGCGGCTTCTTGTGCAAGAAGTCTTATGCAAGAACACATACACACTGCCATGTGCGAGCTGTGCTTTTGCACAGGAGCATCCATGGCAGTGTGGACGCTCTCTTGCGCAAGAAAGCTCCATTGGCCATTTTAGCCATCGGGGTTTCTTGTGCAAGAAATCCCTGCAGAGCATCCACGCTGCCCTCTTGTGCAAGACCTTCCTACTGTTAGAAAAGAGCATAGCTTTTGAGCAAGACACCCTCTCTTACCATGCCGTACTGTAAATTTCCTTGCGCAAGGAAGGGAACTGTGGATGCTCTGTGGGTTCTTGTGCAAGAATGCCTATACTTGTGCAAGAAGCCACGAGTGTAGACAGCCTTAGAGGGAACACTTCCCCCAGCCTCTCTGCCCCTGAGTTAATGTCACACACATTGGGTTAATGCGATTGCAGGATAGTTACATGAGGGGGGTTTGATGGGGGCCAAACTAATCCCTGTTGGTAGGAGGATGGTGGGAAAAGTCCTTCAAGAGGGGTGACATGACACCTTTTACTTCTGGTCATGTGTCCATCTTGCCCCAAGCATGTTACCTCCAGAGGCCTGGCTAATGGGGGTCAGGAGGTGTGGCTAATGGGGCAACACCAAAAATTATACAAACCTGCAGCCCATGCCAGAGGCAGCAGCACTGGACAAGCAGCAGCCAGTCAACAAGGGGAGCTGGTTTTTAAACTGGCTCCTCTCATGGACCTGCTCCCACCTGACACCCTGCATTAGATGATCATGAAAACATTACTAAGTACTCCACTTAAGAGAGAGGAAACAAAAGGTAGGAATAAACAGTGGTGTGCTCCAGGGTCTGTACTGAGACCAGTGCTGTTCAACTTATTCATAAATGATCTTGAAAAAGGGGTAAATAGTGAGGTGGCAAAATTTCAAGATGACATAAAATTACTCAAAATAGTTAAATCAGAAACTGACTGCAAAGAGTCACAGAGGGATCTCATAAAACTGGGTTCTTAGGCAACCTATGGCAGATGGAATTCAATGTTGATAAATGCAAAGTAATGCACATAGAAAAACATAATCCAACTATACCTATACAATTATTGGATTTAAATTCATTGTTACTGCTCAAGAAAGAGATCTTGGAATCATTGTGGTAGCTCCCTGAAAACATCTGCTCAATGTGCAGCAGCAATCTAAAAAGCTTACAGAATATTGGGAATCATTAGGAAAGGAATAGGTAATAAGACAGAAAATATATTGCCTCTATATAAAGACAATACTGCACAAAAAATCTGGTCATCCCATCTAAAAAACATATATTGATTTTGGAAAAGGTACAGAAAAAGGCAACAGAAATTATTAGGGACAAAGAACAGCTTCCATATGAGGAGAGATTAAAAAGACTGGAACTTCTCATCTTGGAAAACAAATGACTAAACTAAGAGTGACAGGATATGATAGAGGTCTATAAAATCATTTTTTCTGCACCATTTATGAATAAAGAAATGAGATAACTGGCTCTGTAGCTATGGGAAAGTCAGTGGATGTGATATACCTTGACTTTAGCAAAGCTTTTGATGTATGCAGCTTCCTCTTATCATAACTTAAAGCAAGGTAAGGGGTTGGCTGTGCCAGGAAAACAGGATGTGCCTGGAATGGGATTGCTTCTCCTAAAATTATGCAGAAAACAGACAGAATCACCAGGGAAGTGAAAGGGGCTGGTTAAGGGTGTGCCCCTCCCCCATCCTCTGCCCCAGCCAAGAGCCTCCCAAGGCCAGGCGCCCTTTAGGGAGAGAAGGGGGGGGCTGCAACTCTCCTGGGTATGAGGACACATAAAACCATACAGAAAAGAGACATTCACCAGGCAATCCCCCTTCACCCGCAGCTGGGACTGTACCAGGCCCAGCTTCCCACCCTCCAGGTGCTCTTTAGGATGTATAGGAGGAGCTGAAGCTCCCCCCGGGCAACAATTCATATGGGAACATTGTTGGTTGTTCCCCTTCAGCCAGAGCGAGGGTACATTCCTCATTCTGGCTGGGGAGAGCAGGGGACAGATGAACTTGGACTTGGACCTGGACCTACCCCCCCCCCCCCCCCCCACGCCACGCCAGCTCCAACTGCAGCAACCATGGAAAGATGCTTCTCACCTGGCCACAAGCTGCTACTATGGTGAGAGAGAGCTGAAGTAATCCTCTCATCCCTTGGGCAGACTGCATACTCCTCGTCCCTAGCCTCACCCCAGAGCAATGATTCAAAAGAAGAAAAACAAAAATTAATTGAGTTAAGGACCTGAGCAACACAGGCTAAATCTTGTAGTGTGTCTATAAAGCAAATGCTCTAAGATTGGTGAGTATTTAGTTGTCTTTGAAGAACAGTTTCTTAGGTTCCTTAGCAGTGTAGCAGACTCCCATGGAGTCCCATTCTTCCACCAAGATAGCCATACAGCCTCACTCTCTCCTAGACTGAACTTCTGCACTCAGTCTCATTTCACACAATCTCTGTCCACTCCAGTGAATCTAGTTGAGACAGACTGCTCATTAGAGACTTATACATTCTTTAGGGACTAATGCATCCAAGCAACTATTTACAAGGACACCACACCGCCTTTTCAAAAGAGTAGGATTTAGTCGACTGGAACATAGCAGGGAAAGTTCTTAAATTAGCATAGAGAAATACAAGTTAAAGCATAGTCCATTGTGGGCAAACCAACACAATTCACCAACTGAACTGCAGTGAACTCCATGTTAGGTTCTGGTTCTCTCTGATCACTTTAGTCAGCCCCAGGAGAGAGCAGCCAGCTTCCTCCAGAATAGCGCCATCCCAAATTCACAATCCCTCATGCCAGAGCTTCTCACTCTTGCTCATGAGTGTATGGTGATGAGTTGCTGGAGCTTTCACTGTCGCTCTAGATCAGGGGTGGGCAATAACTGTTGACGGGGAACCACTCCAAGACTTTGGTAAGTGGTCAAGGGCTACACTCTTCCATGATATTAATGGAGGAGGTGCAGGGTCTGGGATGGAGGTTGGGTACAGAAGGGAGCTTGGGGTAAAGGATTGGGATGCAGGAAGGGTGTGGGATCTGAGAGGAAGTTTGGGTGAAGGAGGGAGCTGTGACCTGGGGCAGGAGACTGGGGTGCAGGACAGGGTCCAGGGTTGTGACCTGAAGGAGCAGTATAGGATGCATGCAAGGTCTGGGAGGGGGTTGTGACCTGGGGCAAGAATGCAGGAGGAGGTGGAGGGATTTTGGTTGTAACTGAGGGATTGGGGTGCAAGGTCTGGTAGAGGGTTGTGACCTGGAGAAGCAGTGTGGGAGGGGGTGCAGGGTCTGGGAGGGATTATGGGTGCAAGGTGGGGGAGGGGCTGGGATGCCAGAGGCAGGCTCTGGCTAGGAGACACGTACCTGTGCAGCTCTTGGCCAGCAGCCCAGCTGGTTCCTCAGCCAGGGTCCCTGCCTTCTACAGGGGCCATGCGTTCCTGAGTCTGAACACTGTGAGCCTGTAGAAGGGAAAGGAGGGAGCTGCAATATTTTGCTGAGGGAAGAGGCAGCACATGAAGCTTCCCCTCTCCTCCCTCCAGGCTTGCAGCATTCAGAGAGCTGCTCTGCATTCAGTGCAGCGGTGGAGCAGTCAGGGAGTCTGGTGGAGGCCTGCCCTTGCTCTAGATCCCCTGTTGATCAGGGTTAGTTTCAACCAGTCCCTTAGTAATCTCTTCATTCTGCCAGTCTTTTTTATTACTGTTTTTGATTGTTTGGATACGGAGTCTAGCAACTGTAGCTCAACATTAATAAGGTTGGAGGGGGGGAGGGAAGGCATTATGTGGAATATATACAGCAACATCAACGGAAGGAGCTCATTTACACATTTTAGAAGCTTCAGGAGTAGCCGAGTTAGTCTGTACAGGATAAACTTAAAAAACAACAATTAGTCTGGTAGCACATTATAGACTAACAAAACATGTTGATGGTATTTTCTTCATGCCCATGAAAGCTCATGATACTATCTACATGTTTTATTAGTCTATAAAGTGCTACCAGATCATGTGTTGTTTTTTAAGTTTACACATTTCAGTCCTTCACACCATGGAACCTCCCTGCCTTACACTCAAGGTTTTCCTTTTCAGCTTCTGCTGTTCTTTCCCTGAAGACACTAACCTACTGTGGAAAAGTCAGTCATTGCCCATTGGGCTTTGTGCAGCTCAGTAGGCCACAAACATTTTCTGTTATGGGCCCTTAGTTAAATTGTTACTGTCAAATAAAAGTAATTTTGCCATGTCTCCATGCCTGGTACCTGTCAGTTTTGCCCCCATCAGCAGATGAGATTACTTTCAATAAATCAGGTATGTGGGGAGTGATTGGAACATGAGTATACTGCACTCATAAAAAACAAAATAGGAATTAGCAATTGCCAATTTAGCTAATAAAATGAAAAATTACAGAAGATTCTGTTACTACATCCCCTTCAAAATGGTTTGGTACCCACCCCTACTTTTCATCTACTTCTACAGACATAGGGACAGATACTTAAGAGCCCTGCACAGATACAAAATTGGTATCTGCACCCACATCTGCCAAAATGAACTGGATTTGCAGGGCTCTCCAGATACTGCAACTGCATGTACACAGGCAGATTCTTACATACTTGCAGAACTACGGTTATTTCAACAGGAACTCCATACAGACAGGGGAGAGGGGCCTTCCCCCCATGGCAGGATTTTGGATTTTATGATGTATAAATAAATCCATATATTCCCTCCTCATTGAAAAAAACAGAAAAGGCAAAATTAAGGCTGAGATGTTGAATTAATATTCACATCTCTGATGTTAAACAATATTTAGCACCTTTTCAAGTAGACTTATGTGAATAGTTCTATTCAAGTATCTTCATAGGAATAATCATGTGCATAAAGTCAAGCATGTGCATAAGTCCCTACAAGAGTGGGATCTAATTTAGTGCCTTTCATCTAGAGATCCCAAAGTACTCTATCAACTTTCCCTATCAGAAATTACTTCATTCACTGCAGAATCTAGAAGTCTTGACTTTGCTCTATCCACTGTCAGTTAGAATAATGTAGGCATATTTGAGGTATATCCTTATATGAGATAAATATGAAAAGAGGAACAAAGATCACCCAAGGAATTATAGACTAACTTTAATATCCAGAAAGGTACTGGAACAAATTATTAAACCAATCAATTTGTAAGTACTTGGAGAATAATAGATTTATAAGTAATAGACAATATGGATTTATCAAGAACAAATCATGCCAAACCATCCTGATTCCTTTTCTGAAGGAGTTTTTGCCCTAGTAGTTGCGGGCTAAGAGGTAGATGAGATAGATCTTGGTTTTAGTAACTACAGAATCAGAATTCAAAATTAACTTGATAATTTCAGACCAGTCCTCCAATTAAATAAAATGAAATTCAGGTTCAAAATACAGTAGACTTCCGATAATCCGGCACCTTTGGGATGCAGGTGGTGCTGGGTTATTGGATATGCTGGACTATTGGGAGGTACAAGCAGGGTGGGGGGGCTGTGAGGGGTCTGCCGGGACCCACACTGCCTCCGGTGGGGGCTCGGAAGGGAACAGCACAGCAAGGGCCGAACCCGCCGCCATTTTGCAGGGAGGCAAAGCTTGCAAGCGGCAGCAGCAGAGATGGGGTGAGAGGCAGGCAGCTACTTCAAGAAGTTGCTAGTCTATTACACTGCTGCTGGCGGGATCCACAGGCGACAGGCTCGCAATCTACCTTTCCTCTACTGCCTCTGGTGGGGGCAGGAGCTGAGGGTTGGGGGGGGGAGGGAAGAGGAGAGGTGCGGGGGTCGGTGGATGGCGCCGAACCCTCCGGCGTGTCCCCCACCCCACCCAGAGGCAGCAGAAAAAAGATAGATTGCGAGCCTGTTGCCTGGGGATCCAGCCCATGGCAGTGTAATTGACTAATAACTTCTTGAAGCAGCTGCCTGCCTCTCGCTCCCTCTCCGCCTCTGTGGCTTGCAGGCTTTGCCTCCTTGAAACACAGGCGGAGTGTTCAGCACCCCCCGCCGACCTCCACCCCCCCACCTCCTCACCAGAGCCAGTAGAGGAAAGAAAGATTGCGAGCCTGTCACCTGCGGATCCAGCCGGTGGTAGCGTAATTGACTAACAACTTCTTGAAGCAGCTTCTGGAGCACTTCTGGGTTCCAGTTGGTGCCAGACTATCGGGAGTGCCAAACCACTAGATGCCGGACAACTGGAGTTTTACTGTACTACACTTAGGAAGGAACAATCAAATCTACAATTACACAGTGGGGAATTAGTAGGGAGAGGGTAATTCTTCGGAAAAGGCTCTGTGGATTCTAGGGATCACAAATTGAATGCGAGTCAGCAATGAGATACAGTTGCGAAAAAGGCTAGTATCATTTTGAAGCATACTAACAGTGTTATATTAACGATGTGAAGATAATTAGTACCATGCCACTCAGCACCGGTGAAGTCTCTTTTGCAGTAGTGTGTGCCAGTCTGGACACCACACTTTAGGTAACAAGTAACCAAATTGGAGATCATCCAGCTAAGAGCAACAAAAATGAAAAAGGGTTTAAAAACATGGCCTATAGGGAAATATTTTTAAAATGGGCATATTAAAAACAGTAAAACTATGTCTACACAGCAGCATTATTTTGGAATAACTGACATTATTCTGAAATAACATAGTCCACTACGAGCACTTATTTCAACATAATGTCAAAATAATGTCAAGCGGAGGACTTCTTCTTACTCCAACTCCTGTAATCCTCATTTTACAAGGAGTAAGGGAAGTTGAAGGAAGAGTGTTCATTCTCGGACTACCTGCTGTGTAGACAGCACCAAAAGCCGAAATAAGCTCTCTCGACTTAAGCGACACAATTGACATTGCTCAAGTTGCATAGCTTATTTTGGCTTAGCCTGGCTTTGTAGACTTGCTCTAAGGGGGGATCCGATTACAGTTTTCAAATATAGCTGTTATAAAAAGAATGGCGATCAGTTGGTTCCCTTGAAAATAGGGCAAGAAGTAGTGTAGTTCATTTGCAGCAAGGGAGATTTAGGAAAGATTAACTTTAAGTAAGGCCCTACCAAATTCATAGCCATGAAAAATGCATCACAGATCATGAAATCTGGTCTTTTGTGTACTTTTATTCTATACTATATAGATGTCATAGGAGAAACTGGTGGTCTCAAACTGGAGGTCCAGACCCAAAATGGAATTGCAAAGGAGATAAGGCTTGCAAGGTTACTGTGGGGTGTGTATGGGTGTTGTGGTATTGCCACTTTTTCTTCTGCGCTGCATTCAGAGCTGAGTGTCCAGAAAAAGGACATTGCTGGCAAGGTGCCCAGCGCTGAGGGAAACATCCAAGCAGCAGCAGCACAGAAGTAATGGTGGCAGTACTCTACCATGCTACCCTTGCTTCTGCATTGCTGCCTTTAGAGCTGGGCAGCTGGAAAGTGTCAGCTTCTGTCCAAGAGCTCAGCTCTGAAGACAGCAGCACAGAAGGGTAGCAATGCGATACCATACCATGCCATTCTTCCACGCTGCTACTAATGGTGGCACTTTCTTCAGAGATGTGCTCCTAGCCAGTAGCCGCCGCTCTTCAGCCACCCAGCTCTGAAGGCAGCACTGCTGCCAGCAGCACAAAAATAAACATGGCAATACTGTAACATCCTCCAACTCCCTGTTGGGTCAGGACCCCTACAACTACCACATCAGGAAGTTTCAGATTTAAATATCTGAAATAATGAAATGTATTGTTTTTAAAATCCTGTGGTCATGAAATTGACCAAAATAGACCATGAAGTTTAGAGGGCCCTAATTATAAGAGCAGTTAAATAGGCTTCTAAGAGACACTGTGGAATCCACATCATTAGAGACTTTTAAAAACAGGTTAGACTAAACACTTGTCAAGATGATATAGGTATGCTTGGTCCTGCCTCAGTTCAGGAGATTGGATTAGATCAAGGGTTTTTCAGTCTTATATTTCTATGCAAATAATCCTGATGTGTTTGTTATTTTATATTTATATTTCTCATTTCTATTACAGAGGCAACAGTAGTGGGCAAATAATGGCCCATGGGCCAGAACCAGTTCCAAAGGATCAGACTCATCCAAGCAACAACTATATTGCTGCTGATTTGTGGAAGTAGGCTGGCAGAGTGGGGAGGGACCCTGGCTACAGCAGTTTCAGTATAGCCACAGCCCAGCCCTCCTTGGTGGCTGGAAGGAAGAGCTGGGATTGCCTACCCCCCACGATAGGGAGGTTGGCAAGCACAGGGCACAGCCTCCTAGTTTCCATAAACGTGTAAAGTTGTATGATCTTGTAATTCAAACTGTTATCCTTCAAATTCACAATACATTTTCCTCTGCAAGAGCTACTCTCCCCCAAACAAGCAGAGAGGTTTCTTGGATTCTGATTACCTAGCAAAAAATACTGCTGAAGTAAGAAAGGCAGAATTCCTTTTAGAGACCTTACGAAAGCCCTTATATTGTAATCCCTTATTCAGATGAGCATCCTTTAGTCATAAAACAGAAGCCCATTGGCATCACATAAATAGTAACTGAAGGACTGACCCTTCTGTTACTGTGTGTTCTGATCTTTGAATATATTTAATACATTGCTTAGACTTTAAAATAATGCATCTCCATTGTATTTTCCATGCTACTCCCCTCACTTTCTCTATTATCATGCTGTGAGACCACTTTAGAAAGAGGGCAGTTTGAAATTATTCCCTGACCCTTTGATTATCTGTATCAATATTTAGATTTTTTTTTTCAAAATGATGAAATACCTGCTTCTACTTATGTGGGGTATTCAACACATTATACAAATTACTGCTCTCTGCCCTGAATCACTGCAACTTGCCTTTTCATGCCTGAATTACTTCATCCCCTCTTAGATTTCTAGTGTTCCATGTACTAAATCCACCATGTTCCTTGTCTCTTTGTAACAATGTTTTAACTAATGAAGTCGGGAATGCACTCCCTAAGACATGGTCTACACTAGGGTGTTACTTCAAAATAACCCGCCTTAGGTTGAATTTCTAAGCAGAGCATCCACACTACCAAACCCATTAGTTTGAAATAATGGGCTGCTTATTTTGAAATCTGTACTCCTGCTTATTTCGGGGAATAACACTAAATTTTGAAATATTTCAAAACAGCACTAGTGCAGACGCTGCTATTTCGAAATAATTGGCCTCCAGAGGCCTCTCACAGCTGCAGCTCTGACGACTCTGGACACACCTGGCATTTCCACTGCTCCCCTCCTCCTGCAAAGCTTAAAAGTCCCGGCAGCAGGAAAAGGGGTTGTCCCACGTGGAAAGCTGTGAAAGCCCCGTGCAAGACAGCAGCATCTGAGGCATACATGACAGACCCCAATACTCCATCAGACCCTCCCCCATGGCTGCCACTGCCCAGGGACACAAGAGAGCTCCGGTCTGGACGGGTATAGAGATCCTCGACCTCCAACGAGGTCTGGGGGGAGACCAGCCTCTATGATCAGCACAGCAGGAAAAGGAATGCAGAAGTCTACAGCTGAATCGTTGCCTGCCTCGCTGAAAAAGGGTACACCCGGACTGTTGGCCAGTGCTGGATGAAAATCAAAGAGTTCCAGCAGGCCTACCACAAGGCCAAGGAGTGGAGCAGAGCAGATACCCCAGGGCGGCACCACACAGCGGCTGGTACTACAACCAGCAGGATGCTTTCCTGGGAGGAGGGCCAATTACATCCCTCCCTCCCCCCCCCCCAAACGTCATCGGCAAGCCTGGCCAGGACACACCTGGCGTCAGCTTCCTGGAAGGCGGGATGGTAGATGAAAAGGAGGCAGCCAACCAGGCGACCGAACCCTCCAACTAGGAGCGGCTCTGTGCCCTGGAGCTGGTCCCCACTCCCAGGATGTGAGCATCATGGGCCTTTCCCAACCATCCGACACTGATGTCGGTGAAGTGTCCCTTGTGATCCATGAAGGCCTGCAGCACCATGGAGAAGTACCTCTTCTGTTGATAAAGTCCAAGGCACATTGGGGGCCAGGATGGAGATGTGAGTGCTATCTATGGCATCCTGCAGTTGGGGAAGCCCATGGCAGCAAAGCCATCCACGATGGTGTCCACATTTCCCAAAGCAATAACCCTCCATAGCAGCACGTAGTTGATGGCCTTCACTACTTGTATGAGCATGGCCCCAACTATGGATTTCCCCACACCAACCTGGTTCTCGACGGAGTGGCAGCTGTCCGGCATGCAGAGTTTCTACAGGGCGATGACCATGCACTCCTGCTTGGGGATGGCAGGTCACATGCGGGTGTTCTGTCATCTAAGGGCAGAGGCATGCCACTTGCAGAGCTCCAGGAAGGTGGCCTTCCACATGCAGAAGTTCTGCAGCCACAGCCGATCATCCCATAACGGCAGGATGATGTGGTCCCACCAGTCCAAGCTTGTCTCCCACCACCAGAAATGGCATTTTGCTGTGACCAGGGGACTGAGGGGCATGTGCAGCAGCAGGAGCACCAGGACCTGAGAGAGCAGGGCCTGTGATCCATGCTGGGGCTCATCCAGCAGGTCCTAGTCCTCTTCCTGCTGGAGCAACATGCGGGCAATCTGGAAGTACTAAACTATGAGGCAGTGATGTCTGCAAGGGCAAGCAAAGCACAAGAAGGCACATGCCCACGGTGTCCCTTTTGTGTCCTGTGAGGGGGAGGCACTGGAGGTGTGGTGAGAGATGCGGCCATAGAGAGGAGCCCCTAAAAGCACATGTTGCAGCTTGCCTGACCAAAGAACCATAGGAAGTATCCGACCTCCTGGCACCCTCCCCAGAGTGCTTTCAGGGGCACTAAGTCCAAAGCAGGCTCCAATCAATCTGGATGTGCTATTTCAGACTAATTCTAACTAATTTTAATGCTTCCCCATAGTGGGGACACGCTAGTTTGATTTTGTTAAATTGGGAGTTAAAGTAATTTCAAAATAATTTCCTAGTATAGACATGGCCTAAAGGTGAACTGGAAAATGAATTCTCCAAATGACTAGGTTAGAAAAAATAATTGATATCATCACAAGCCTGAGGGCTCTTCCAATGAAGACATTTAATTTTAGGATGATCATCTGCAAATACCACAACTGTAAGGGAGGTCTACAGTGCGAAGAAAAACCCATAGCACCAAGTCTCAGAGACTGGATCAACTGACTCAGACTGCAGGGCTAAAATTAGCAGTGTGGATGTTTGGGCTCAGGCTGGAGACTGGGCTCTGAAATCAGAGGCGGGGGAAGGGAGCCAGAGGCAAGTGCTTGTCAAACCCCACAAGCCCATGTCAAAATTACCTAGGTTGAAATTCATACCATGGGGCTTTTCTTTGCAATGTAGACATACCTTAAATCAGCAGGCAGATTCACCAGCCAATGCAGAAAATTTACGTTTTATTTAGACAAGGTCAATTCCATGTTCCTATTAACGTATGAACAGACCAACTACAGTTATCTCCTTGATTTTTAGTGTTTGTAATCATCTCTCATGTTGAATTGCTCTTAGCCCCCTTAACTGTAACAAAGATTTTCATTAGGATTAAGATTTGTTTTTCATTAGAGCTGTTTTATGAATTTGAGAGGAAGGAAAAGTTAAAAGGTTGAACTTAGAAGAAAAGACTGACAGCTAAATATGGGCAGTTTGGTTATGAAATAATTAACAATGTGTGTGATATATAAACCAGTTATGTTTTTAAAGAGTGTTTTCCACAAAGACAGAGAGAGGAGCTATGCAGCACAGTACATGGAGCTATAATTTTAAAAGGAGAAATTAAAGCGACATAATAAATACTTCCTGACATACTTATTAGGTTGTGGAATTATGAGAGAACATGGTAGAAGCCCCCATCACTTTGGACATTTATAACCAAATTGCTTCTCACCATGAAATGTACTATAGAAAACAAATCAAGCATGGGAAAGGAGATGGAATGGATGATCCTCTAAACAGATCCTCAGCATGTGATTCGCTTTGATTCCAAATTCTTATGATCAGCACTGCCACGATTCATATTTGTCTAATCAGTAATGTGTTTCTTCCACCAGAGGGCAACCATTGCCTTTCCACAGACTGTTCTTTCATTGAGGATCTGTGTGATTTTCAACCTTCTTTCATCTGCAGACCTCTAACAAGCTTTGAATGGAGATGAAGACCCCTTTGGAAATCTTAGATCTAGTCTGCCGGGCCCCAGCAGTCCACTGGCCACAGGCTGAAAACCACTGCTATAAAATGAGTAGAAGATTTTTTGCACAATAATTTCTATTGGCCCATAATGGTTAATTATTACAGTTTTCAACCAAGACACAAAAACCAAATAAGCTAAATTCAGTTTAAAATAAAAAATGTCCTCTAGGGCTGTTGATTAATTGCAATTAACTCATGTGGTTAACTCAAAAATTAATCACAATTAATCATAGTTTTAATCACACTGTTAAACAATGCCAACTGAAATTTATTCAATATTTTGGATGACTGTCCACATTTTCAAATATTGATTTCAGTTACAATACAGCATATGAAGCCCACGCTGCTCACTTGCTTATATTTTTAATTACAAATATTTGCCCTGTAAAAATGATAAAAAGAGCATTTTTCAATTCACCTTCTACAGGTACTGTAATGCAATCTACAGGCAGTCCCCGGGTTACGTACAAGATAGGGACTGTAGGTTTGTTCTTAAGTTGAATCTGTATGTAAGTCGGAACTGGCGTCCAGATTCAGCCGTTGCTGAAACTGATCAGTTTCAACAGCGGCTGAATCTTGACGCCAGTTCCGACTTAGATACAGATTCAACTTAAGAACCCCAGGCATCCCCAAGTCAGCTGCTGCTGAAACTGATCAGTGGCTGATTCCAGGAAGCCCAGGGCAGAGGCTTCCTGTAGTCAGCGCTGGTCAGTTTCAGCAGCAGCTGACTTGGGGACGCCTGGGGCAGAGCAGCTGGGGTGCTGCTGGGTTGGTCCAGTAGCGCCAAGGAGCGGTGCTGCAGGACCAACCGGCAGCGCCCCACCTGCTCTACCACAGGCCCGGGGCTTTGCTCCGTGTCTCCCTGGTCTGCTGGGAAGGGGGGGGGGGGCGCACTAGCTGCGTCCCCCCCCAGCAGACCAGGGAGACGCTGAGCAAAGCGGCGGAGGACCCAGGCGGGACCGGGGCGCTGATCTGGCTCCTCTCCTCCCCCCCACCCCAGCAGACCAGGGAGACGCAGAGCAGCTTTTCTCGCCCCGGAGGACGGGGGCGGCGGGACCAGGCGTCCCGCCGCTCCTGTCCTCCGGGGCGAGAAAATCCCCGTTCGTAACTGCGGATCCGACATAAGTCGGATCCGCGTAACTCGGGGACTGCCTGTATCTTGAAAGTGTTAATTAAAAATGTAGATTTTTTTCATAACTGCATTAAAAAACAGAACTATATAAAAAGTTTAGAGCTTACATGCCCACTCACTCAGGCCTACTTCTTATTCAGCCAATCACTAAGAACAATAAACGTATTTACATTTATGGGAGACAAGGGGGCTGCACCCCTTGTTCACTACACTTGCCAGTCCCCCTCTCTCTGGGGATAGGTGTCTGGCTGGGGGAGGGGGCAGGAGCAGGCTAGGGGTTGGTGTCTAGCCAAGTGGAAGGGCAGAAGAAGGCTAGGGGTATGGGCTCTTGGCGGAAGGGGTGAGAGGGCTGGGAGTGGGTCAGGCTCAGATGGCAGAAGGGACCCAGAGCAGCCCAGGCTCCAATGGTGGAGGGGAACTGGCACAGCCTGAGGCGATGGCTTGGATGGTGGAGGGGATCCAGCCCCAGCAGCTCCTCCCCAGGAGCACAGGCCCCTCCCCCCCCGGAGTGTGAAGCGGGAGCCGGAGATGCCCATTCCCAGAAGGGAGGGCACTGAGACTGACCACAGCAAGTGGCTGAGGACAGAGGCAGAGACTTGTGGACACTGATGATGTCATTCTGTTGTCTCACTGGAAAAATTTTACGCACGCACGCACGCACGCAGAGACTGTAAATAATTGGGTAGCATTTTCTCTCTCACCTGAAAGTGAGAACAGGCATTCTTAATGGCATTTTTGAGGCTGGCATTGCAAGGAAGTTACATGCTGGATATGCCAGACATTCATATGCCTCTTCATGCTTTGACTTCCATTCCAGAGCATGTCTCCATGCTGATAATGCTCATAACAAAAATCATTAATTAAATTTCTTACTGGACTCCTTGGGGGAGAACTGTATATTTCCTGCTGTTTTACCCACATTCAGCCATATATTTCATGTTATGGCAGTCTTGGATGATGACCCAGTAAATGTTGCTCATTTGAAGAACACTTTCACTGCAGATTTGACAAAATGTAAACAAGGTGCCAGCCAACGTGGCAATGTGAGATTTCTACAGCACGCAACCTAAGGTTTAAGAATGTGAAGTGCCCCCATAAACTGATAGGAACAAAGTGTGCAACATGCTGTCAGAAGTCTTAAAACAGCGACATTCTGATGTAGAAAGTAGAGATCCCAAAATACCAAAAAGGAAAATCAACCTTCTGCTGGTGATATCTGATACAGATGATGAAAATGAACATGTGTCGGTCTGCATTACTTTGAATCATTATCTAGCAGATATCATCAGAAACAGGAAGGCATGTCCTTTGGAATAAAAGGAACATACGAATCTTTAGAATATCTGGCACATAAATAAACTTGCAATGCCGGCTATACCAGTGCTATACAAACGCCTCTTCTCACTTTCACATGACATTGTAAAAAAACAAGTGGGCAGTATTATCTCCTGCAAATGTAACCAAACTTGTTTGTCTAAGTGATTGGCAGTACAAAAAGTAGGACTGAGTGGACTTCCTAGGTGTAAATTTTTACATTGTTTTATTTTTAAATGCAGCTTTTAAAAAATATTTAAATACATGGTTTTCTATTATTGTTAAACAGCATGATTAATTGTGATGAATTTTTTAAATGCTTTACAGTCCTAGTTACTTTTCCTTTTTGGAACAGTCTCATATTTTATCTTTAACAGATGTGATAATGTACATTGTAAAGCAATTATATATCTAACTGTATTTTCAAAAGAATGACACATTTTAAAATTGGATTAACTAAGGGAGATTCCAGATCAATGCAAAATTAAATTTGATTTATTCTAACAATATTTTTTAAATCTTTAATTATTTTTTCAAAACTTTTAATTTTTTCAGTACAGGCAGTCCCCGAGTTACACGGATCCAAATTATGTCGGATCCGCAGTTACGAACGGGGTTTTTTTCGCCCCGGAAGACGGGAGCGGTGGGACGCCCAGATGCGCCCCGGTCTCGCCGCCCGCGTCCTCCGGGGCGAGAAAAGCTGCTCCGCATCTCCCTGGTCTGCTGGGGGGGAATCCCCCCCAGCAGACCAGGGAGACGCTGAGCAAAGCCTCAGAGGATGCCGGCAGCGGGACAGCTGCGGCGCGTCTGAGCTGTCCCGCTGCCCGCGTGCTCCGCGGCTTTGCTCCCCGTCTCCCTGGTCTGCTGTTCTCCAGCAGACCAGCGAGACGCGGAGCAAAGCCGCGGAGGACCTGGGCGGCGGGACCGCGGTGCGCTCTCCCCCCCCCCCAGCAGACCAGGCTTTTCTCCGGCCTGTGGTAGAGCAGCTGGGGTGCTGCCGGTTAGTCCCGCAGCGCCGCTCTGGGCACTACTGGACCACCCTGGCAGCACCCCAGCTGCTCTGCCCCAGGCGTCCTGATTCAGCCACTGCTGGTCAGTTTCAGCAGCGGCTGAATCAGGACGCCTGGGGCAGAGCAGCTTGGGTGCTGCTGGGTTGGTCCAGTAGCGCCGAGGAGCGGTGCTACTGGAGCAACCCAGCAGCACCCCAGCTGCTCTGCCCCAGGCGTCCCCAAGTCAGCCGCTGCTGAAACTGACCAGCGCTGACTACAGGAAGCCCGAGGCCGAGTTGCTCTGCCCCGGGCTTCCTGGAATCAGCCGCTGATCAGTTTCAGCAGCAGCTGACTTGGGGACGCCTGGGGTTCTTAAGTTGAATCTGTATGTAAGTCGGAACTGGCGTCCAGATTCAGCCGCTGCTGAAACTGATCAGCGGCTGATTCCAAGAAGCCCGGGGCAGAGCAACTCTGCCTCGGGCTTCCTGTAGTCAGCCACTGGTCAGTTTCAGCAGCGGCTGAATCTGGACGCCAGTTCCGACTTACATACAGATTCAACTTAAGAACAAACCTACAGTCCCTATCTTGTATGTAACCCGGGGACTGCCTGTATAACAAAAAGTTAACTATTATTAGTTACAAAACTAAAAAGGCAAAACATTTACACAATGGATATAAGTAAAATGTGATTATATATCAGAAACAAAATGTAATGAAAGATTACTTTTTAAATAATGTAAAATGTTATGTCATCTAAACAATAATGATCAGCTGGAGTGTGAGAGAGTGTGGTACCCTGATAATATAATGTGACATTGTCAATTTAAAAAAATTATACTTACATCTGATTAAAAAAAATCCTTGTATTCAGGTAACATCTGTGGCACTGATATTTTAGTCTCATCCAAATGGGCAATCTCCTACTTCTGCGCAGAGCTCCACTGACTTCACTGAGTCTCTACAATAGTTTAAGGGTCACCACATGAATTAGATTGCAGAACTCAGCCTAAAATTACTGTAAATGGAAAGATCACAGATCAGAGAATTTTCTTTTTCTCAGTTTATTCTGTGCATTTGTAGAGGCAGTTTCAGTGGTTTCCCCATGTGATCGGTTTCCCTTTTTGGTTGTGTGGATCACATACAAAAATGCAACAAAAGGGGAAAGGAATTAAAAGAAAAAAGAAGAAGAGGAGGAAAATGTAATTGCAAAGCCACAACAAACTGGCATGGGTAAAAACAGGAGTAGGTGAAGCAATTCAAGATACTTTCAACTCAGTTTTTACAAATTTGCTAGAATTCAAGTTGACTGTATTGATGTAACTTGGCAATATGATTGGTACATTTTACAAATTATGACTTGGTAACACAAAACCAACAACTCTTTTAATGTTAAATGCTCTTTATTATTGTCTGCAATCCTATTATTGTAAAAGGGTCACATATATCTTAAGTTCAATAAAGCTATCAAATTGGTAATCAACCAAAAAGCCAAAAACTAAAAAATACTTGTTTTGATTTTTAGGCAACATCCTCTTGGAGCATAAGCAAATGTGTTTCTGGATTTGAATGTAAGCAGGAATGGCTGACTGAATATGCACTGTTTGTTTACAATTTTGCACACGCACAGGATTTCAGAAAAAAAATGTTAAATGTAGTTGTGCTGCAAATATGTAAACCTGTCCGTCCTCAGCCATTTGCAGTTAAAGGATATTCTTTGTTCTGTTTGGGTTAAAACACACCCTTATTTTGCACTGATTTTGTGTAACACACCCATTTCTTTTCAATAAAGTTTTAAAAGCCCAGTTCCAAATCTTCTAGCTCCTTTAGAAGAGCAGCCTCTTTCTGAATTTTCTCCAGCTAGAAGAAAGACAACACCAGATCATACAATTTGCTTATTACACAACAGGTAAAACAGTAATATTTAATACAGTAAATAATGTACATCATAGTTAATATGTAACTTTAATAGCAAACAATAAGACTGCACTATTTTAACAGCAGCAGGCATTTAAAGAATCAAAATATACAGAAGTTGTTTTAATATATAAATTATGTATGCAAATTGACAATGTATAAAACCACTAGTTTTATCATTCAAAACTTCAGATTGTTACTATTTTGATCATTCCATAAAATGCATTCTCCAGTGAGAAGTGTGAAAAACAAGATTTGGCCAGCTGAAGAAGTAGCCACAGATAGCAAGCTGACACCCAAAATGTGTGTAATAAAGGACAGTAAAAGCAGCATAAGTTAGTGTAGTTCTGTCAAGTATTAAGCAAAAAAACTATGTAACCCACTAGAGGGGGGAAAGGGCACAGATGGCTGTGGAGAACAAATGGCAACAAGAGTGCTGTTATGGGAGGGATAAAAAGCTACCACTAACCAAAAAAATCCTGATTCCCTTGCTTCTCTGTATGTTTTGTTCGCCATGCTCCCTAGTCAGGGGAGCTGTCAGTCTCATTGGACCCCTGGGCAAGGTGGGGGCCAGTGGCTGGCTCCAAGCTCCCAGAAAGCATGGGCCTCAGGCAAAAGAGGCGGGAGCAGGGCTGCTGGCCCTCAGTGCTGCTGGGGACCATGGCACCAGCGCTCAGTGCTACCTGAAGCACACCCTGCCACGCCTCCCATCTCCTCAAGCAGCACTAAGAGCTGCATGGAGCATGCTGTGCAGTGCTCCGGCAGAGATTATAGGGCCCAGTAGCTGGAAGCCCCAGGCCCTTTCAGAATACCGACCCCAGGGGCAACTGCCCCCGCCTAGTCAGTGTGCCTGTCCCTAGTAGTTCCTCAGATCTGCCTCTTTAGAGGTAAATTTGAGAAAAGAAACTCTTTTAACTTAAGTTTTTCCACTTCATTTGATTTTGACATGGAAGACAGACAGGGAGCCATACTTATATAGGCACTTAACCAGAATTATATTAGAAATTTACTCTGGATTAACTATGGATGAGCTTCTCCCATTCACAGCAGTGGTTTTACTACGCCATTGGCATACAGAGTCTTCACCAGACATACTTCAGTGACAGCTGCACTGCTGTACATGCAGCCATGCCTTGAGTGCATTGAAAAATAGAAAGAGCCTGAATAAATACCTGGTTTCTCTCTAGCTGCTTTCCAGTAGCTGCTTGATCTTTCAGCTGCTCAATTGCTTTCAATTTCTGTGAGGAACAAAAGTATGGAAGAGCCAAAAGAGGAACAGAAATTTTCAAATTTGCTGGGTTTACAGTTTGTCATCTTAAAGTAGATACTTTGATGGGGCGTCTGAGCAATAGAAATACATCTGCTTTTCATTTATATACTTAAACCAGAATTTCATATCAACAGAAACCAAGATAATTTTACCTATCTTACTTTCTTCATGAAAAGACCTGAGTAGAGGAACTTCTAATAACTGAAAAGTTTAGAAGATTATTTTATGCATTTAAAATGTAAACACCATACAACTCTGGCACTAAAGTGATAATTTACGAGTAGGATAATTTCTTATAGTGGGGGGGCAACATCTAAGATTCAGAAAGGGAACTCGTCTACTATAAACATCCTCTTTTCTGTATATCTTTCCACAGCATGGCTGAGGCTTTAAGAAAAGAGGTGAATATGGAAAGAGGAAGCTAACTTGATTTGTAAATCTGTTTTATTACAAACTCCTCCTGTTCTGCAATGCAGAAATAGGAAAACTTCTCTGGCCCTGTCCGGTACAACTTCACCCTTGTTTGTAAGGATTTAAATGAGACAATTCCCAAGCCTGACAGTGTTACACAGGTAGTAAATTTAGATCCTTTTGTAGGTTTGAGAAGAAAAAACAGACTGGACTTTGTCATCTAGCAGCGACTTCTTTGCATAGAGTTGACAGGATTGAGATACATATCTTCCTGGCAGTCCTGAGATATAAACATCACCAACCCTTTCTTCCCTAACCTTGAGTCAGAAAAGCCTTCCCACATTGTAAAGGAGACTAAATGTGTAAACCAAATTTAGGAAGCTCACTTAGTTGCTTCACAAGTACAAATATTGACCAGCTATACCATCTGCCCTTTTGAAGAGAGCTTTGTTCAATACCCAGCAATTCTTGAGAATGGAAGAGAAGGTGGAAAACTATTGCTGTTCTGGACAAATCTCAGTCTACTTTACATGCTTAGATACTACACTGACAGGCACATTTTAAAGTGGTTACTATTATGCTGCTTTACACTATGAGAAAGCAGAGGAGAGCAGTTGCTGGAGATGTATGCTTTATGTACACCCTACCTCACTGCTATCAATCATCTCCACAACTAACCCTTCAGGACTTTTTCTAAGAGGAAACTACTCTTCATCAGAAAAATCACTCACCTTTTTCAAATTCTTTATTTTTTTGTCTATCTCAGGGTCTCCTGATGTCACAGGAGGCACAGTGCTGCGTGGTACATTATGTAATGCTGGAGATGGTGTTGATTCCTGGCTTCCATCAGTTTTGGCTTCCTGAAAGTTAATATACTTCATCTACTGTTCTTGTAAACCATTTAAACAACAGCTCTGTTGTTTTATGGCTTGGAACCCAGAAAAGCCGTAGAATAGTTCTCCACTTCATTACTTCTATGGTACACTCTACTGTTTGTGAAAAATCTGCAGTTATAGCTCTATAATGTGATACAGAGCTTCTACTAGAAGATATTAGCTGTAATATTAGAGTTCTGATATATCGTGTCTTAATTCTTCACACACAGAAAGACAAGAAACATGCTTAGTATAATGAAATTGGTAGGACTGAAATAATAAATATGCATCCACAAATATTTCTTTGAATAGGTGGTGGGCCATCCTCCCCAAAACCAGAAAAATCAGGTCTAATTTACTAAGCTTTAGAAGGGTGTTTTAATTAATTGTGAAAGTTGTAGAGCTAACATCAGAAGCTGAAATCTGACAGCTAGCCACAGAACAGGTACAATATGGGTAGCCACAGAAGCACATCATGCCTGCCCTGCTATCATGCCTCAACGCTGAACTACAGAAAGACCACATCTTCGGAGCGAGACAGTATTTCAGTTTTTAAAACCATTTAGTCCTTTGCCTCTCACCTGAGACTGCAAAGAATTGATAAAATTCTTAAGGACTGGAAGGATGAAGTGAGTGATGTTTATGCAAACTTCACACAGACTAATGAACAACCAACTGATGGTAACTATCAGTACCTATCAATCTGGACCAACTTCAAGTGAATGACTTAAAAGGTATATCACATGTTCCATCCAGTCACCTGAAAGTTAGCACACCTGGCCATAACCCAAGATGTGTTACTACAGGACTAAACACCTTTGTAAAAGTTAATATAAAGTTATCCCCAAGAAGGCGGAAATTAGCAGTACCTGTTTAGCAGCTTTCTTTGCTTCATGCTTCCTTTGATTTTTAAGTGCCATTTTAGATAATGGCTTATCACTATTTCCAAGTTGTGGTTTCATGTTCTGAGGTGGTTCCTCCTCATGCTAAAGGGATATATAAGATTGACACTTTTGAAGTGTATCTGCCATATTACAAAATATCCTAGAAAAGAACTCAAGCTTTAGAAAAACTTTTCCATGTGTTAAAGTACCAGACTTTAACAGGGAACCTACAAAAGACCAAAGGGGAAAAATGGGTTTGTGTCCTGTCTGCTTCATTTGAAGGCAGGCTGAAAACAATGTCACCCATAAAAAGATTTTTTTTTTTTTTAAACACATTAGCTTCTCAGGACTTACCCGTCACATGCCTACTAGAGGCCTCTGGAGATGGCTGGAAAAGTACTAAACTAAGTACTGTAAAAGCTTTGTTATCCAGCTTGGTGGAGAAGGAAGGGGAGGGAGGTGCTGGTTAGTCAAATACTCTGGTGCCAGCTCTAGGGTGGGGCAGGGCATAAAGGGACTGTGTTCAGGAGGCTGGGCCCAAGGGATGCAACACGTGGGAAAGGGTGCAGGGTTTGGCCTTGGAGTGGGTGTTTGTATACAGAAGGACCTGAAGGCTAGGTTGGGGCCTGTGAGGGGGTGTGAGGTATGGCCTAAGAGGGAGTTTTGGTTTGGAAGGGAGCTTGGGGTAGAGGGTTGGCACCTGGGAGGGGTTTTAGTATACTCAATCCAGGCAGTGCTCATTTCAGGTGGCTCCTCACAAGCAATGGCATGTTCCTGCCGCTCCTAGGCAGAGTCATTACAAGGTGGTTCTCCACAATGTTTCCATCCTCGGGTACCATCCTTACAGTCCCGATTGGCCACAGTTCCGGACCAATGGGAGCTGCAGAGCGAGTACTCAGGGCAGAGGCAGGCCACAGAGTCTTCGTGGCTGTTCTCTAAGAAGCAGCAGGGACATATCACGGCTTCCAGGGAGTCATGCACCACTAGACTGGGAGCCTGTTAGCCCCATGTCAACCAGACTATGAACTGAACTTGCTATGAGAATCAGAAATGCTGGTTTATAGAACTTTCTGGCTGGTACAAGGCCAGATAACACAGTTTTTACTGTACTCGGAAGACAAAACCTTCACAATTGGGTGGGAAAGTGATTTTTATTCAAACTGTTTAAAACGTTGCTTTTTGTTTACATCTATTTAACTCAAATGCCATACACATAGCTGGAAGTGAAGCATTTTGTTAACAATTTTTACTGTCCTGCCTCTCCAGTCAAAGGTCCACCATTACTTCAGTCCTTCAAGCAAAATCAGGACCAATAGACCTTGATTTTTTTTGTTTGTTTTCTTTTAACATCTTAAAGACAAGCTTTTTTTTAAAAAAAAAAAAGCGCAGCTTTTTCCTTGCTGTTCATTTTTTAAAAAAAATACACAAAACCAAACCACTAAATATATTCCAAGTACAGTAAAACTCCAAAAGTCCAGCACCCAATCGTCCGGCACTCCCGATACTCCTGCATCAAAAGTGTAAGCGCTCCCAGACAGCTGACCGAAAAGCCGTCCGCTCAGCGCACGTGCTGGCTATACCCGGACCCAAGTATAAGGGTTTTTTTTGGGGGGGGGGGAGCAGGTGGAGTGGGATCGGGTTTTGCTCCAGGGAAGGGGAAAGAGAAGGGGAAGGAGAGGAGGATTGGGTCCCAGCCAACTGATTGAAAAGCGTACCTGGACCCAAGCATAAAGTTGTGGGGGGGGAGTGGGATTGGGTTACAGCATGGAGAAGAGTGTTTTGCTCTAGGAAAGGGGAAAGGGAGGGGGAGCGGGAGGGGGATTGGATCCCAGCCAACTGATTGAAAAGCATACCTGGACCCAAGCATAAAGTTGTGGGGGGGAGTGGGATTGGGTTACAGCATGGAGAAGAGTGTTTTGCTCTAGGAAAGGGGAAAGGGAGGGGGAGCGGGAGGGGAACTGGATCCCGGCCAGCTGATAGAAAAGCTGTGCAGCTGTACCGAGACCTCCTGATATGGCATATCCGATAATCCGGCACCACCTAGGTCCCAAAGGTGCCGGATTATCGGAAGTCTACTGTAGTTGCCTTAACTAGTTTTAGCAGATCAGACATTAAATACCTAAATTGGTTAAAACATAGGATTTCCAAACACAGCTCTAATTTTTCCTCCATACAAGCTGGCAGAATGTAGCTACCTCAATTCTGTTAAATAACGAATTTTTCTTGCTAACTCTGTTTATATAGCACAAAGTCAGACCCTAGTAATAACTGTTGATAGCCTGTGATGAATCTGTCACTCCTTGGAAGATAGAAGCCTCAAAAATCAAAACCTAATAATATAAATAAAATAAAAATAAAAGACAAATCAAGCCTGTGACTATTAATTATGGTTAGTGTCTTTTCTTTCAATTTTAAAAAATAGATTTGCATTCAAATAAAGCAAAAATTAAATAAATGAGTAGATCCACATAAGAAAAACAGTTAAGCTGCAATGGACTTGCCAATAGCATCATTGGATGACAAATGCTCAAAGTTTACTGAAAGAGGTCAAACTACTATTCAAGGCCTACTCTCTATGCTATACAGGCAGTCCCCGAATTACCCGGATCCGACTTATGTCGGATCCACAGATACGAACGGGGATTTTCTCGCCCCGGAGGACTGGAGCGGCGGGACGCCTGGTCCCGCCGCCCGCCTCCTCCGGGGCGAGAAAAGCTGCTCCCCGTCTCCCTGGTCTGTGTATCCGTTCCCCATCTTGGAGGCATGCACCCAACCCCAGAATAATCATTTAAAGGAAGAAAAACAAAACTTATTTGAGTTAAGGACCCAAGCAACACTGGATAAATCTAGGTTTTATATGGCAATTTTATGCAGAGAAGTGGATTAGTCCCATAAAATTATAGCCTTCCTAGCACATATTCCCGCAAACAGGTAACAGAGGGGCAGTCAGTGAAACCAGCCTGCTAAAAGGCAGATGTTTGTTTCTAAATACAAAGATTATGACATCATTCCCAAACCACCTTCCTAATTAGTAAAGTAGTTTGTATCCAAATTTCAAATACAGATGAAATGATGGACCAACATAACCGAGGTGAAGTTTACTTACCAGCTTGGAACTGGTTACAGGCTTATTTCTCAGAGCTGGTGGTCTATAAGCTTGGCCAGTTTTCAGCTCAGCATTTGGCAGTTCACTTGGAACTGCTTGGTAAGTTATTATTTTTGCTGGAAATGTTCCATCCAAAAATGGCTGCCAGGAAACTTGCCATATTTCTGCATTCGGAGGGACTTCATATTTGTGTAGAACAGAGCCAGTGTAATGCCAGATCTTGTACCCATTACCAACTCGTAGCCTTGGAGCACATGTAGCAGTTACAAAATGTTCTCCATCAGGGCACCAAGCAAAATACGTAGAATCTGATGCCACTGGTTTGGAAATAAGTTTGTAGTTTTTGACATCCCACACTTCCATCTGTCCTCTGAGATTTCCAAATCCTGCGAGTACTAAGATATTTCCAGAAGAGCTGTAGTAGGCAGCATTACGAGGGCCGGTTCCAAAATCAAACAAAGGGTCACATTTCAGATTGAAAACAGTTGCCTTAGCAGGCATAAAACCATATACAGCACAGAACTCTGTGGAATTGGGATTCCATACTACATCATAAATAGGACCATTTTTTGCTAAAAAAATTAAAAAAAAAGATCAGATTATAAAACCATATAATTTACATTTGCTTGAATGACACTTCCCTTAAAAAAGAAAAAAAACCTCACAACATACGACTTCAAAGTTTTCCCAAAGTCCAATCATCCACCATTCTAGAAAAACTAACCTTTGGTAGACATTGATATTGCAAACCAATGTCTTATGCTCAGTTTTACTTAGGGATACAGGGCAAATTTGCAAGAGATGCAAAATGAGCACATCATTTGCATATCCTCTTCTGCAAAAAACTTGCAGTGTAGACATGGCCATAGTGAGGATGGTCTGTACTACTACATAACCCCCCCCCCCACACACACGAATTCTGAGATACCTCTCCTAAGCCTCACCATTTCTACAGTAATACCAGGTTTTATGTGTAAAAAATATTTTTTTTCATCTCAATATTCAAGTATGATAGTTCAGGACCTTCAAAAACTAGCAGCAGTGGTCCACTGGAAACCTACAAACATCCTCCTTTACAGTTGTGCAGGTTGAATTTCCCTGATCTGGCACTTTGGGACCTGACCAATACTGAATCCAGGAATTTGCCAGATCAGGTGAGTTCAACATCAGCCCTTCTGCTGCTGCTGGGTATGAGGATCTGCTCTGGTGGCACCAGAGAGGATGACATTGACAGAGTGGCACTTAAAGGAAGGGGCAGGCTGGCTGCAAAGTCCCACAGCAGAGAACCTGGGCACAGCTCCCTGACCTCTGCCATGGGCCATGAGGCTCTCCTGTTGGCTCCGCAACCACCCTGCCTCTTCTCCTTAGTGTTTCCTCCCTCCCTGAGCTTGAACGCCACAAATCAGCTATGTGCAGTGCTCCAGATGTTCTGGGAGGGTGGGAGAGAGCTGCTGAATGGGGAATCCCTCCTTCCAGCTTTTCCTCTGTGAGTGTTCCAGCCTGAGAGCATCTACAGCCAGATCACAGATGTTGCTAGACAAGAGAAATTTGGACTATAAATATCCAATCTGTACAAAGCTCTTCTTTCTATGCCAACAAAACTGTGAAATACTGGACTTAAATTTGGCATAAGACTAGGAATGAGGATTACTCAACCTGAGTTTATTACCAGTGATGGTCTTTTAAGGGAATAAGTGGGTGTGACATCTTGTTCAAGACACCCAAAATTGTGAGCCACTGCACTACTCTTCTGCCTTAGCAAGATGACACACTTTAAAGTGAGTATCCCTAAATCCTCATATAGTCACTAGGGATGTAAGCAAGTAGTCGACTATTTAACTACCCAATAAGTTTATGCTTATTAGGTAGTCAAATGGAGTTCTTGACTACTCGCTTCTCTCCATGCTCCCCCCCCCCCTTGCTGCCTGTGTATAAGGCCACCCTGGGTCGCCGTGAACAGGAACTGCTGGACCCGGCATGAGCCGGGACTAAGCAGTCCTGGCTTGCACTAGTCTGGGATGCTGCACCTCTGCATTTTAAATGTAGTAAGAGCTCAGTGGTTGTTGTAGTGACTACACAATTAGCCAGATAATCACCATTTAACATCCTTCATAGTCACAATGATCTTAAATGACAAGTATCTTACCAGCTTTCATAAAAGACTTTCCTTGATACACTTTTGTAATACTGTAGACAATAATTTGATTCAATTGCCCTTTTTTTCTATGCACATTCAGTAATTAAACATTGCAGTTACAGTAACCAATTTTGCAAGTCAAACTTCATTTTTCCCTCCAAAGTGAATATCCACATTAGGGATTATTAACAACAAAGCTTCATTTGGCAGGGGGGAGGGGAAGGGCATTTGAAATAATGGGACACATTAAGGTATCTGCAACGTACATATCATTAAGAGGCATATGAACAAGTCCTTACTGGAGCCATGACATTAACACAGTAGGTTTCCTGCTGGGAACCCTGTGCCTGATTCGCAGCTCGGGATGTCACACAAGGGTGAGTGAGGGGCTCCCTCTGAGTGCAGAGCCAGGCTCCCACTGGGGAGGACAGGAGGACAGCCAAGCTTCCAGTGGTGAGCCAAGACCTGTGGGGAGGTGTAAAGAGCTAAGGTCCCTGCATGGAACTATGCACATAGCTGAGAGCTTAGGCTCAGCCCCCTACAATGCCCTTCTTACATTGGTGGAAATATTCCTGGTGAGGACACACATCACTTGTAGGAGGAGGATAATGTGGACATGAACCACTGCAGTAATTATTGCTGTGACTGAGTCAACTTAACATAGGTCAACTAAAATGTTTGTGAACAGACATCTCCCTGTCTCCCAACACTCCTGACAAACAAGTCTTAACAGGACAAAACATGCCTAATCACAGATGAGGAAAGAAAGAAAGGGAAGAACACCACTGCAGAGAACATTTTAGGGAAACAGATTTGCAGTCTTGGACTAGAGCCTGGGCTCTGGGATTAAAAACCCATATTTTTATAAAAATGTGCAAGTATGATCAGTGTTGACGACTCTCATGATTTGGTTATGAGTCTCATGATAATTATTGACTTCCTTAAAGCCCCAGCTCCTGGAATCAAGTGGATGCATGATGATTTCAGCTTTCATTTCTGACAGAAAAGTAAGTTTCCAGCCCCCATGGCTGCAGACAAAGCTTCAAAATGTGACCCATTGTGCACCCTAAAGGCTTAAAAAGCCGAAGGCACATAAAAGCACCAAATCTGTTATTTATACATAATCTCATTATTTTTGCACATTTGGGGTTGGTAATACTCTCATCCAAGATGTTAGTGATTTTTTCCCTACAAAATAGTGAATCTTTTTGTTCTTCAACAATTCTATTCACGTGTGGGATATGATTAGTTTGTATGTGTAGCTGGGCAGAGCAAGAGAGAGAACTGTCACAGTTTTATGCTTATTATGGAATGCCCCCAACAAGCAGAGGGGCATCCTCGCGTGGGATGTTTTCATGGTTTGGTTGAACTTAAGGATATCAAACCATATGCTATCAAGCATCCAATTAGATACGCATTTGTAAGCATGGGTACGAGAGACAGTTTGAAGTCAGATGCAATTTAACAGTTCTTCAAACATTAAGGAGTAGAAGTAGAATTTTAAGTATTTTTATTTTCAATTGCCCATTGCTATTATTAAACAGAAAAGGGAAATACCACAGGAACTCTACCATGTGAGGTAACAAAATCTGTTAGCTTAATATCTGTTAGTGCAGAAACATTGCTAAATGACAAAAAATAGTCTAGTGTTTTCACCAAAACGTTAAGATTTTTAGTATATGTTAAGAACAATTCCCATTAACAAACATAACATAACATTATGTAAATACTCAAAGGCCACTTACGTAGTTGTACAACAGCACTTTCTCCATTTGTTGCAATGTAGTGCAAGGTTTGTTCTCCATAATATGAAGCTCCTGTTTTATCAACTTCTGTACTAGCTATTACTAACACAGCAGAAGCTATTAGGGTACAAAACATAGTTCAAGAATTCAGTGTCCACTAACAGAAACTACAATATGCACAGAGAAAAAAAATTAAGTTTACTAGCTGTGAAATTTATTAAGATTTTATGGACACTTTCTTTACAGATTCCTTATCACATGCTCATAACTCTCTATCATCATCTCCTTTTTCATTAAAATTTTCCTTTCTTGACTTTAACCTAAAGATGTTTTTCATTTCAAGGTGTGGAGCAACCCATTCACTCATTTTGAAGTATTCAAAGGTAAGTGTTCTTTTAGTGGTGTAACGAGAATTTTTACACACACATAAAACTATATTAAACTGTCCACTTGACCAAAAAACTGTAAACTAACATCCAAGCCAATAATATAAAACAATCTGCATATCAATAGCTTTTGTGTATTTATATTTAATTTATACACCTTCACATAAGTATATAATATAGACATTATCTTCTGTTCACGTATGTGTGTGATTTTTGGTCATAGTATAAAAGTCTTACCAACGTGACTTTGAAATGACCACCATTGCACATGAGTGGTAAAGCACAAAGGGGACTATGCTGGTCATTTCAAACATGGTATGGTTTTATGTAAATAAATATCTCAGTTCTATAACTCTAAGGCTATGTCTAGACTGCAAGCCTCTTTCGAAAGAGGCTTTATTGAAAGATACTTTCAAAAAAGCCTCTTTCGAAAAAGAGCCTCTAGACTACAACCAGTACTTTTGAAAAAGCAAGCCACTTTTTCGAAAGAGAGCACCCAGGCAGTCTGAATGCTCTCTTTCGAAAAAGCACACTTTGCATTACATAGTGCCTTTTTTCGGAAGAGCACTTTGGAAAAAAAGTGTTATTCCTCGTAAAACGAGGTTTTCTGTGGTCAAAAAAGCCTGCCACATTCTTTCGATTTACTTTCGAAAGAACACGGCAGCAGTCTAGATGCAGGGGAAGTTTTTTTAAAAAAAAGGCCACTTTTTTCGAAAAAACCCTGTAGTCTAGACACACATTAAGAGTCTAAACTTACTGGAATTTTATTGCTGCACACAAAGGCACACTAAAAAGTAATGAAATACATGTTTAGATTCTTGTAGTAACTTGAACTTGCTCACATTATAAATATATAGAATATTTCAGATGACTAATTATGTTAAATACAAATCTGGCACTTTACAAAAAGAGAGTAAGACAAGTTCTTTGTAGATTATAGTCTAAACAAAACATGATGCCTGTTTGGGTACAGAAGGTGAGCAGGCAGCATTTCTGAATGAAATGGCTTTTAAAAAAGGATGTGAAAAAGTATGTTCAGTGTCAACAAGAATTAGGGCATGGTGTGAAGGGATTTTCTGTTGGAGGCTCAAGTTTAATTATAACAGAGTTTCTAGTCCTACATAGATATATAAAGCTGCATGAAAAAGAGCATGCAAAGGTAAGAGAGAGGAGAAACTGTAGGGTACAGAGAAAACAAAAGGTACGCAAGGAGTATATGGAGTGAGATGATTAAGAAGAAACGAGAACAGAGATATAGATGGGGACATGATCTTGAAGGGAAATATGGGCAGGTTATAAGAATGTTAGTGTTAATGCAACATTAATGATAGTTTTAAACAAGTTTGTGTCTTGGTATTTGATACATTTTACTAATACAAAAACAGCAGTAAGCAAAATAACCAAAACGTGAGGTTAGGGGAAAAAACATAAGAGTTTAAATGAATAGCTTCTGTACCTTTATTATTCCATAGCATTGTCGCCTTGTCCGCTTTAAAGAAACTTTTATTGGCCAATGCAGATTGAGGGCCATCAAAGTTAGGGTACTGATAGAGCCTTACAAACGAGGGCCCTCCCTTGCTTCCAGGAACATAAACAGCAACCTAAATCAACATCGTTATATTAAATTAGTGATACGCTGTTCATGGTAGCACAAAAGCAGAGAAATACAATGATTTCTAAAGAAATTAAAGAAAAAAAATGAGTTGCGAATAAACACTATAGATACCTTGCTTGGCTGTGGTCCCGGTGATAACACAAAATCATTAATTTTTTGCAAATGAAGTTTATTTGCAATAGTATCTGCAAAAGCATAAATTACAATCAAGTTAATGACAAAACACTTACCTCACACTACTTAATGAACTTTTAAATTATACCATTTTATGAGTCTACTCTGCTGATCATACACAAGGAACTATGTACTGAACCATAAAGAGATTCTTTACTTGGCAAAAGCAGCATGATAATCACCTTTCATTATATAATTTCTCAGTCTCACAGTTTTGACTAGATTTATTTCTATTTATGATCACAGGTATGACAATTATAGGATGGGAAATGTCTCCATCAAACTTTGAACCAACCAAAGGGTATGTCTAGACTGCACCCCTCTGCTGGCATTGGGATGCAGATTAGGCTGGGTGAAATTGCTAATGAAGCAGGGATTTCAATATCCCATGCTTCATTAGCATAAAAATGGCCACCACTTTTTTCTGGCACGGAGCTGTGTTGGAGAAAAGCAGCAGTCTAGAGGCTGATCTATCGCTAAAGAAAGCCTTTCCCGATAGATCCTGTATGAGGCATAAGGGATCTATTGGAAAAGGCTTTCTTTAGCGATAGATCAGCCTCTAGACTGCTGCTTTTCTCCGACAAAGCTCCAGACCGGAAAAAAGTGGCAGCCATTTTTATGCTAATGAAGCGTGGGATATTGAAATCCCTGCTTCATTAGCAATTTCGCCCAGCCTAATCTGCATCCCTCTGCCAGCAGAGGGGTGCAGTCTAGACATACCCTTAGATTTAAAACATTCTACAAATCTGGGGGGGAGGAAGGTCACACAGCATGAAAGTCTTTGAACACTAAAATACTCCTTGTTCTTTAATCAGAGCAAATGGCAGAGTCTCTTCCCTCCTATCTTAACTAGGTAGTCATCAGAGGAAGCACAGCCACCCCCACACATCCTGTTCTACTCTGTATAGGTTCCCCTTCTTAGATCTTTGTGGATAACACAGGTGTCTGCTCTGAAAGGCCTGCTGTGCATTGATCCCTCTCCTACACACACAAACTTTCTTGGGAAGTGCATCCTGCACTCAGCACCAACTCTCTTAGCTGCTAAAATGGGCCTTTTCCTTCTGCATTATTCTATCAGAGTGAACTTAGTGGCAGAAGTGACAAATAAGCTCAGCCCTTAGTAGATATCCCTCATATTTTGTCCCAAAGGATAGGGGAGTTCCCTAGCTACCACACCAGGGATTATTAAGATTTCTGCCCAAATTAAGCAAAAATTTCTGGAAGCCATTGACCTGTGCCTGCTACTATAGGTTTTGAGTGGGATAAGGTGGTACCTAACATCCCTGTCAACACCCTGATTTGTAGGCTCAGTGGATTGCCAACACCACAAAGCCTGTGGAGACGGGGGAGAAGAGCATGAGAAAGAAACACTTATCACCCTTCTTAAATCCTGTGGTGGGGAGGAAACCCAATAAGGAGCACAGCAGCAGAAGTGGACATGGTATCATGGAATTATCTCTTGGCAGTTGGAGATTAATATAGCTTTTCTAGCCCTCTCAAAACAAACTTCAATATTTAGTTCATGAACCACCTGATTGCTAAGTAAACAATGTTAAATAAAAAGATTAAAGGGCATCTGCTCTCATAGCAATCTCATCTTTCCATCTACAACAGATCAGAAATGTACCATAGCACAATGTAGGAAACCCCACCTGTTGAGAATACAGGTTTTTTTCCCAGTATAACCCCTGGAAACCTGCCCTTTGATCAACATTATGGAAGGTTTCTTCCACTTGGGAAGAATGGTGAAAAGCCTCCTCGTAGAAAAACATGTGTTTCATCCTAACCTTCCTCCTCCAACAAGCATAGAGCTAGAGGCATCCGATGTCTCTATATCCCCAAGTTTGACTAACTTCAGAAGAAACTGCCCCTGAATCCTAAAATCATGTCTTCCATAAGGCAGTGTGTTACACCCTTAGCTCCCAAACAACTTTTGGGTCATCTACGGGGTTTTTTTTTCTCCAAACTCCTTTCTATTTTCACTGCTCTTTTTTCTCTCTTTGGAGCTCCTTTTGTTCTCTTCCATTTTCAACGTTCTGTATCTCCAAACTGTCCTGGCTTCCTTCTCCTCACTGTCATCATGCTTGCCTCTGTCTCAGCTTGTTCTCTATTTCCCAAATATGTGTGGTTAATGCTGAACTACTCTGGAAAATATCCTGGCTCCATAGTAATGTTGTTGCCAGAAGCATCCGCCTTCTCATGGCTCTTTGGAAATCAAAAGATATACACTCAGCATAACCCACAAAAGAAATCATGGATCAAATTCTATACTGACAAACAAGTTTTGAACTCCTCTGAGCATATGTCAAAGCAGAATTGGCCCTCTATGTCTAAAATGGAGAACTCTCACACATTTGGGGCAGCTTAGAAGTGGAAAAACCATCTATGTACTGAAAATATGCTAAGACTTCAGAATTATTCTAGGTACCAAAATAAAAGAGGATTTAAGCAACCTTTCAGATAAAGCCAACAACATGGGGGGGGGGAAGGGGGGAAATCAGAAAACAGTCAAAAGGATGGATAGGCAAAAGAGAAACATATCTATAACACAATGAAGACATCTTAGAAATGTTTGCATACCAAAGTTGTTGTTTTCAAAGAAGTGCAATTCGTTATTTACGATCCTACCACAAATACTTTCATCATCTGCCCAGCAAGGACACCTAAGATCCACAAAAAAATGACAAAAACACTGAAGTAGGCAACATTTACTATTTCAGTACTTACAAACTACATTTCATAACTTAAGTTTAGACCAATGGTCACAAAGAGCCAATATTACAAGTTATGAGGTTAGTGCTATGATGTCTCTAATAAACATATCATACAATCTCTAATTATTTGCCCCTAATTGTACCAAATGGCAAAAGATTTACTATGTTACAAACGTATACAAGGATATCTGTACTAGCAAAGAAATTAGATATTTTCAGTTTGTGGCAGGCAATATTTTGAAAACCAGCACAATTATCATTTCAAGATAAAGTTTTGAAAAGTATGCATCGCTGCAGATAATTAGTACTACAAAATATTATTTACCAATTCTGCATCTTTTTCTGGATGAAAGACTTCAAACACTTCCCCGTTTTCACATCATAAAGTTGTAGATTGGGCGTGCCTGCTGTGCCATCTTTAGCGGCTATAACAGAAAGAGACAGGTTTGTAGTGATGGCCCAAAGAATGAGTTTAGTTCTGCTCCACTCACCCATCTATTTCATTCCAACAATGGCCTCTTTCAATTCTGCAAAGCAGAATGTGCAGCACCTTGCAAGAGGCATTCAGCTCTTGTAGGATCACATCCCAATTTGGCAGATTTTGACAGTATAAGGCTTTCAGCTAGTCCATTTTTGGATTATCTGGGTTTTTTTCCAACCATATATCTCCTTTCTCTTTTAATCTGAGAGCTATACTCCTCCAGTTTACTCGATTTACCTTGCACTAGGAAGCATCCAGCATTCTTCAATGCCGTGGTATTCCTGCTCAGCACCTTGTAGTTAATTATCCAAGTTTATGTTTTGTTATTTGTTAAGATGTTCAAGTGACTATGTCACTTCCTTTCCATTTATCAGTAAGCCATGTGTTAGATTTGCTGGATGAATTTTTTTTTATTGTATTAGCAATCTGCAACATTAAAAAGTATTTATTGCAGAGACAACTTTCTGTTATCAACAATGGTTCCCGACTCTTCCTTCTAATTTCCAGTCTCCAAACTATTTTTCAATAGCTTCTTTCTGTGGTTTCTTTAGCTTCTTCCTATCATGCCATGAACAACATTAACAGTCTTCCCCAGCAGAGCCTTTAGCACAGTTTTTCTCAAACTTTTTGGCTTGTGGACCACCCCGCTCAACACAGACTGTGGACCACCAGTCAACTACCTGTGATAACCCATGAAAATGGGTGCAGGCAGGAGTGGGGATGGAGGTTCTGGCTGGGAGGTTGGGTGCAGGAGTGGGTTGAGAGTGGGGAGGGGGTCAGAGGGAAAGTTCCGGAGTGGAGTGGAGGTGCAGGGTCTTGGCAGAAGAGGGTGCAGGAGTGGGAAATGGGCATGAGGGAGATGGGGGGGTGCTTACCTGGGTCATTGCCTCCTGCCTCTCCTAGGTACTGCCCCCCATTACTCCCCTTGGCTGTGATTCCAGTTTCCAGGCGAGTGGCTTCCCGGACTTCCATTCCCCTAGCTGGGGGGAGGAGGAGTGGCAGCACATAGAACCTCTCACTTCCTCCCTTCCTTCCTTGGATTCAGCCTATGAGGCTTCCTCCCACCACCCCTGCACTCCTACCCTCCACAGTGGAAAGCTGGCTCTAGTGCCCCAACCTCACAAGATGGGGGGCTGCAGGGTTAGAGTGCCAGCACAGGCTCCCTGCTATGTGTGTGTGTGTGTGTGGGGGGGGGGGATGACAAGCCCTGAGCCTGTAGCCACTAGCAGTCCACGGACTACACTTTGAGAACCACTGCTCTAGCAGGTTTTCCCACAGAACATAGCTCATCAATTGTAAAAGAATAAGATGATGGTATTTTTAAGTCCAAAATGCTTACCACAGTAGCAAATGATTTGACCATTGACCTGCTTTGTGCGTAAATAGCACTTTACCTGTTAACAACACTGACCAAGTTAATTTTCATACATGAGAGGTAGCAAGGTACTACTGTTAAAATGCAATTCTACTCTACAAAATAAACAGACTCTACTTTTCAATCAGACTCCCTTCCACCAATCTGAGTAAAGTAATTTTTCACTCCTATCAGGCCTTCAGAGCCAATATAACAGAGTGGAGTCCATTCCAGGTCCTGCATCAAATAGAACTGACAACTGATAACGGGGTTCCAGTCAGTTACACCTGTATAACCACGTTGGTAGAGCCTTGCACGGATACAAAATTAGTATCTGCATCCACATCTGCAAAATTGACCCACAGATATCTGATCCAGACCAACAAAGGCAGATACCTGTGAATATAAAGTGGGTGTCTGTAGATGTGCAGGGCTCAATTCATTTTATAATTTAGTGACTAACTTGGATTGCACCACCTTTATGTGTGCACACACACACACACGCACAAACCCAACTTGCAGGGCGGGATTAAGACAAGCTGAGGCCCTAAAGTATGTCAAGTGTAAGAGGCTCTATAGCATTAGCCCAAAATGTATAATTCTAACCAAGGACAATGAAAATATAAATAATAAAGTTGTATATTTGCATATACACACCAGTACATAGACAAGGATACAACTAAAAACTAGTTTTGTTTTTTTTGTATTTAGAGGCCCCTCATAACCTGAGGCCCTAAAATGTAGTTTACTTATCTTGTGCATAAATCCGGCACTGCCAGCTTGACCTGGAGTTCAGACTAGTTTTCCGAACTAGTTTTGGTGGTTACTGTGACACTACTCATTTTTTTCCATAGAGATATGGTTATTATATGAATATGACACAACTAACATGTATTATACACAAGATGAGTCATATGAGGTATCACTGGAAAGATTATTGATAGAAATGTAGCGTGTTAGCCTGGTGTAGCTGAAACAAAATACAGGACTATGTAGCACTTTAAAGACTAACAGGATGGTTTATTAGATGATGAGCTTTCGTGGGCCAGACCCACTTCCTCAGATCAAATAGTGGAAGAAAATAGGATCTGAGGAAGTGGGTCTGGCCCATGAAAGCTCGTCATCTAATAAACCATCTTGTTAGTCTTTAAAGTGCTACATAGTCCTGTATTTTGGAAAGATTATGATTTACTGAATATGATTATCCTACTTGTATGCATGTATCATGTTGATATCTGAAATTAAGAATATCATCTACACCTCTATTATAAACATGTTTACATGTGAGAATGCCCACTGGACAGAATGCAACCACACCCTAGAACCAAGAGGGTCCCCACAAAAATCTACTAGCCCTGGACCCCCAGAAGAGTTAATCCGGCCCGGCAAGGGGGAGGGGACATGAAACTCACCCCCCTTCTCCATGGAGCTGGAGTGTAATTGGAATGAGGCGAGTGTGTCTTTTTTTTTTCCTGCTTCTCACTTGAGGGCCAGGACTCTGAGAATTTTTATTGGGGGGGGGGGAAGAGGGGTGTGCTTCTCACTTGTATGTGGCCCTCCAACTGATTTTTCTGTAGGTCAGTGACCTCCAATCCAAAAAAGTTCTCCTCCCTGTTCTATATGACTGACTGGAAAGAGCCACTACAAAGAACAACAGATCTTAAAAGATGCTAGTCTATCACCAGGGAGCATTCCAGGAAAGCATTCCTAAGGATGTTATAGACAGCTTTGGCTCATGGTTGCTGTGGCCCTACAGAGACATGTGACTAAGTCATGTGATACTGAAATCCATAATAATACTAGCATTTTTCCACTAACCAGGACTGGGAATCAAACTGGGAGACAACGGGTTTCTACCTTATGAAAAAGGTATTTAAGGCAGAAGAGTGGCATCATCAGGGTTCTCCCCACCCAAGATGACTGCTGTAAATATTTAAGAAACAAAATACAACTCGGGAGAAGGACTGAACCTGGGGGTCTAATCTGTGAATAGAATATCTGAAGTTTTAAGATACAAGCAAGTGCAGTTGGCCTTGAAGAATCTCTACAACCTGTCCAAAACAACATGTAGGGTGAGAATTTGCTACTTATAACTAATTTCTTAAGTATTTTAAATTCAGATTACTTAGCAAATAAGCAAAAGCAAAATCTGCTTCAATCTGCTATCCTTTATAATCACAAAGTTTATCTTCTGTAGTAAATAAACTTATGTTTATGTTATCTACAACCTGTGTGTGCAATTCATAACAGGAGGGCAAAAAGCTATTGCATATCTTCCTCAGCATGAAAGCAAGAAGTAAATTTCAGTGCTTATGCTGTACAGTTCACTGTATAGTGCAAGATGTTACAATTTGGGGCTTATTTTCTAGAGGGGCATGTGAATTTTAGCACTTGGCAGTTCCTTAGCTGAGCCTTCCAATGCAGAATTGATCTCAGCATCTGTGTGTATAGTTGCAGCTGGGGATATCCCTACTTCTAAGTGTACTGATAAAGTGCAGTCTGAAGCCTAGGGAAGACCTGGCACATTACACAGCAGCACAGTGCTAAGGAAACACAGGCTGCTAGGTCTGACAGGCTCAGTGGTACCCCAGTTCCAAGTGGCACACTGGCAGGAAGGGCAGGACCCTCACAACTCACAGTTGTTTGGGTTTTTTTTCTAAGTATGTCTGATATAAAAAACAGAGTCCTGTGGCACCTCAAAGACTAACAAATCTGTTTGGGCATAAGCTTTCATGGGCTGGGACCTACTTTGTCAGATGCATCTTTTATCCACTTCATACAGCTAAATTCAATGTCTTGCATGGTGACAAATTTCAGGAGTATTCACATTATTCTGTTTCAGCAAAAACGAGGAGTCCTTTGGCTCCTTAAAGGGTAACAAATTTATGTATTGCTTCAGGGGGTAACCACGTTAGTCTGTACAGGATAAACTTAAAAAACAAAAAAACAACAAATGGTCTGGTAGCACTTTATAGACTAACAAAACATGTTTGTTAGTCTATAAAGTGCTACCAGATCATTTTTTGTTTTTTAAATTTAAATGTATTTGTGTATAAGCTTTTATGGATCACAACCTATGAATTTGACAAAGTAGGTTCCAACCCACAAAAGCTTATGCCCCAATACATTTGTTAGTAGTTCAAGTGCCTCAGGACTCTTCATAGTTCTTGCTGAAACAGACTAACACAGTTACCCTCCGAAACATGTCTGATACGGAATTCATTATGATCACTTTAAACAATGGCATTTTTAGAGTCCATATTCAAAGTAGAGTTAGATGTAAGCGACTTCCATAAGGCAAAAGGGGAAGTCAAGAGCAACACCAAAACCTACTAGAAGTCTGAAGTTCCTGGTATCTCCTCTCTACACTATGAGGCAAAGGTACAGGAATAGAGCCACTAACCCTAAGAAAGGTACTGGGGGAGGAATACATCGTTTACACACTAAGTCAAGACCAGGGAAAATCCCCCTACCATGTGGGCAAACTATAGAAAGTAAATGTTCCAAATCCTTGAAGGTTTTTTTTCCCTACATGACCATATCCATCCCCATCAGTAATCATGTTTGCTTTTTTGACCATAACTACAAACTCTTCACAGACTCATTGCACTCATTATATATAATACAACTATTGACCTGGCTGTTCACAACAGTGTTTTAATAGTGTGCCCTCACTGTGACTCTCCACCATTGGGACTCACTCTTTGACTTGTTCTGCCATCTAGAATCTAACCTAGGAGTTTAAAGAATGGCTGGGTGAAAGTCTCCATTTCTCTTTAGTTCATGAGGAACTCTTTCCATTAAGTATCTTATTTCCATGGTTATAAATTGTTTTAAACTGTATTCTAGTATGTCCACACATGCTCTTGGAGACATGGATCAGTGCTCAGATCTTATTCCCAGTCAGTACCTGATCTGAGCCAGGAAAGCAAGTGACCCAACCATCAGACCAAATTCAGTGAGGTCACGTGCCACCTGAGGCATTTTGTGTACTCACTAAACAGTAACATACAGGCATTCCCTGAGTTACAAATACGTGACTTACAAACATCTGCACATGCAAACAACAGCTCACCTGCAGCCTCAAGAGAGCAGGCAAGAGGCACAGGTGTTGGGGAGCAGCGCAAACCTGGAGGACTCCAGAGGAGTAGGGGGCAGTCGCACAGCTAGCAGCTGGAGAGAAGAGGTTCTTTGAAGAAGAAATTGTCACTTCTCTCCAGTCACTGGCTTCACAGCTGCTCCCTGCTCCTCCAGCCCGGGCTCATGCCATGCCATTCAGTGCCTCCTGGTGACCGAAGACTGGGTGCAGCCTGCAGAGGCAGGGAGGAGGGCAGGGATGCGGTTGGCCACAGGAGCCAGAGCAGACCTGTGAGGGGGGAGGGGGAGTTAAGGCTGTGAGATGCTCAGAACTCCCCTTCAGAATCTCCACCTACCTCTATGAGCTCCTTTAATTAAACCTACCTTTCCTCAAGAACCAGAATTCACAGTTAAATAAAAAACTATTTCTACTATTTTTCATTGCAAGTATACAGTATTTCAGCTATGTATGTGTTAAATAGGTTTTTGTGGGCTAACCTAGCTACTATTTATAATGTTGCTTCTATGGGGAAAAAGCATTCTGCGTTCCAAACAACAGACTTACAGACACATTTTCGGAAAACATCCAGTTCATAAGTTGGGGAGTTCCTGTATTCTTCATCTTAGTATTTAGTCTTTTGAAAACATAGCATTTGCTCAGTAGATCAGACCACGAGTCCAGTGGCCCATACCTAATGCTTCAGAAGGTATCTTCTCTTTTATTATGCACTTAACCATGCACCTGTGCATGGAGGAAACCTTCCGCCCCAATTCAGTCGGCGCAAAGTTCTCGCACATATTTTTACAGATGCTAAAATACTCACTTGTGTAGGTCTGCCACGTTGCCAGGACATTATTCTTTGGCGAGAATTCAAGGCAAACTGCCTTTGGGAGATCAAAAGAGTGCAGTAATTCAGTGTTGGCAACATTCACAATATTTACTCTGGAACCAAGAGAGGTCATTTCAACAAAGCTTGATTAGACTGGTTAATCAATAGCCAGTGTCATTTCACATATGTTTGGCTGTTCTAGATGTCTTCCACACTTGGCTGATGTAACTACATACAGGAGGATTTTTCCCTTTTGTTACATGTCGATTAAAACACATTTTAAAGGCACATTTACTTTTTGGTATGCATGGGTAAGGAAAAATCTTAAGTAAAACATGTTACACTGTTGGCCTACAAAAGTTTACAGTGCAGCTAAAAAAATTCTTTTTAACTATGTTTCTGCAATGTTAAAGTTGAGTTATAAATAGATAATAGCAAAGAAGAATTGAGTTAAATCTGCAAGATGATGCATTTAGAAGTCCAGAGAACAGGTACATCATAGCCAAAAAGTTACTATAACAGCCCTGAGGTATGTTAGGGCAAACAAAATATTGACTGTGACTTGAATCATGCAGAATCCAAATAACTATATACAAGTAGAATCACACCCCTATCCAACCCACTGCCAGATTCCAGCAACTGTAGTAGGACCTTGCTACCCACTGATTACAGTAGCTGCTTCTCTCCCAGTAATGGGACCTTTCCAGCAAACTGAAAAAAAGTTCATAGTACAATGGTGAAAAATCCTCAAAACTTTGAACAAAATTGAACAGAGCTCAGAAATAGGGATGAAAAATACCATTTAATTAATCAGTTAAACGTTAAGTTTAACTGGTTAACTGATTAAACTGGGGCAGGCGGGGGGGGGGGGGAACTGCTTCATCCTGGCTGCTTCCAGCCCCGCGCTGCGTTGGGAGTTGGCTCAGTTCCGCACAAGGATGCTGACTCCAAGTCTGTATGGGCTTAGAATGGGCAGCCCCATGGGGCTGGAGTAGTCCTCCACCCGCAAGAGGCTGTGGGCTACTCTCTGGTAACTGTTAACGGTTGCTTGGTAAGCATCACCTGTTAAGGTTTAACTGTTTACCCATTTACATCCCTAACCAAAAGTGATTAATTCTTTCTTTTAAACAAAAGCATTCATTAACAGACATTTTGTATTCTCCAATAGCCAGGTAACGAGTACAGAGAGCATTAAATATCTTAAAACCTCAAAAACAGATACTTATATCTGTGATGTGGCATCCTATGTTTTATGCAAATGTTTATGATTTTAATGTTTCATAACTGAGGTATGCTTTATGCAAGATAGCTCATGCCAATATCAATGGAAAGGTTATGATTTATTGAATATAATTATCCTATTTGTATGCACGCACCATTTCTGTTTTTGGAGCAGAAATATGGACTGTAGATTTATATTAACTATGTGTTCATATTAGGCGAAGCTTACAACCTGCCCTTCGGCTATGAACTGTAAAAGAGCTAAACCTTCCTTTGAACAAGTGGGTCAGGCTGTGAAGAATGGCTACAGGGGCCCTACAGAAATATGTGACAATGTCATCTGACACTGGAACCCATCTTGAATTCTGTACTTTTCCCATGAGAAGCTGCAGCGGAGGAGGGGGATCTAACCAGGAACGAAGGAATTTAAGGGTGGGAGTGAGGTAATCCAAGCTGTCAGTTCTACCGAATTCAAGGTGACTTCTGGAAACAACTAAGACTGAACTGGGGGAAGGAACTTGGCCCGCGCTGAAAGGACATTGGGCCTTTGAAGATTGTCAAAACCACATTTAGGGGAGATTTTACAAGTAACTTGTTTATTTAGTGTATCTAGTTTAGATTACTAAGAAAAATAATACAACGCATGCAATCAGTTTTGTTCTGTTCGCTGCCTCTTTGCCCACTTAAAATATACCTTTTCACAGCTGTTAAAGTTATTGCTGGTTTATAATAAAACCTGGGATATGTAATTTGTAACTGAAGGAGAGGTGGCGGTGTATGCTTTCCATCACACTGAGAAAGGAGGAGAACTTCATTTACCTTAAGTTCTGTACTCCTGGGTGAGTGAACATCTGGTATTCAAGTAAATCTCTTAAGCTGAATCCTCCCAGAACTGATCTCAGTGTCTATATCTGCATCTGAATGTGGCCTTGGGTGGGTTTTGCAAAAAAGGCTGAAGAGCCTGGCTCAGCAAGGCAAAGTAACAGGGGGCCCAAGCTGTCAGAGAAAGGGAACTCAATAGTGTCTAAGCACCTCAGGTGACATCCTAAGGGTCCCAACTTGTCACAATCTTCTATTTCCAGTCACTATCAATAGACCATTACTGCATAAAGCTGTGGTGGGCAACCTGCAGCCCATGGGCCACATGTATCCCATCAAGGTTCTATGTGCAGCCTGCACACCACCACCTATCTTTCATGTGCTGGGGGCCCTGCACTTACCTATTCACCTCCACTCTCCCAGAACTTCCAGAATACCGTAAATCGTCTGATTTGTGCCCCCATCCTTGCTCCTCCTCCCTTCTCAGAGCTTGAATGCCCCAAAGCAACTCGTTTGTGAAGTTCAAGCTCTGGGAGGGAAGGGAAGGGAAGGAGCGGGAATGGGGCGCACTCAGGGAAGGAGGCAAGGAATAAGTTGGGTGGGGGTTTGAGGGCCAGGTATGCACCGAAGGGGAGGGTCAAGCAGCCCCGGACAAAATGGTAAGTGACACATGTTTAAAGGAAGGTCATATGTGAAGTGCATGTTGATTGCATACAACATGGTGAGAGCCATGTGCTCCCTCAGCTTCTTCATGCTACTTTTGCCAGCAATTTAATTTGTTATTAATAATGGAAGAAGACATGATAAAGAAGAAGAATGAAGTAAAATGTATTTCAACTTATTCTTGGGGTCATGGTTAGTGCAATGCCTGATTTCAATCTTGCGGCCAAAAGGGATGAAGAAGCCTTGGTTGCCTATTACTAGCATAAAGGAATGTTTCAGAGGGATGATTCTTCATAGTAGAGCCTGAATCCATGTAGCCTATAAATAAGGGGGCCTGATCCTGTAAGGAGCTTTGTAGCCTCAATTTTCTCCGGGAGATTAGGGTATTTAATACCTAACAGAAACTGGCCTAAAGTGCCAACTTCTTTTAAAATAACCTTACATTGTACCAAAAATTCAACATCTCGTGGACAATCTAGTAGTTCCAAACATTTGAACACCCCATATATTTTCAAAGTAATAAGACTTTTTCCTTCTCTTGCTTTTAAATAACTTAGACTAGAAATAATCATTTTATTCTCTTGCTTTTAAAGAATTTATCCTAGAAATAATGCTATATCCCAGGACCTTCGACATAATAGAGTTGAGTCCCAAGACTGAGAACTGGATAATTTCTACTAGGTAATGTAAACAAAAACATCGACCCTGATAAAAGCACTTCCAGATTCCATTGTGATCGATGGCTTATACATTTATGAAATCAATAATAAATAATTAATATAGTAATTTAAATACTAAATCTACCACTGCAATTGGAGTACAAAAAGTGCCTTTATAGTGTTAACTTATAGTGCTTATGCACATACGACAATATAACTCCAGATCCCATAACATTTTAAAGGAAATCATTAATAATAAAAGATGCACTGACTTTTCTCCATTGCACCATGCAAAGAGAGAACCATCCTTACTGAAAGTAAAAAATTTGCAGTTTTTCCCGAAGTCCCTAAAAAAAACCAAAACATACACATGCATTGTCAGATAAATCACACAAAATGGTCTCTTTCATAAAATCAAGATAAAAAACAGTATTACAACCAGTTCACATGTTGCTCTAGAAATTACTGGGGAGTGTTTATATTATAATAGAGATGACAAAATCTTTGTAATTATACTTACTTGGTCTGGTGGGGGCAATAGTTAACTAACAAATATAAATATTATTGGTGTGTACACAAGTATAAAGCCCCCATTTCCTCCATTTTCTAAGTTATTTGCTTAGAATAAAATTAATTAATTTTTAGATATTGGTACTCCATTACTTTTTTTCCAAATTAAAACTCTAAAAAAAATATTTAGAAAAACTATTATTTTCTGCAAAAGATGCAATTTTTAGAACGAGTACCTTTGCAATGTTGTATTCTCAGTAAAACTAGGTGGTCCATTCACCAGGTAGAATCCTTCAGATCCTCGCACTAGAAAAGAAAAGTTTTCACTTTAAATTGGAAAAAAGTCTGGAGCTAGCTAATATCTCAGTTTTGAGGCTGATATTTCCTTGTTTATGAATCTTAGAGGAGTAACCAAAATGAGGCTTATATTGGAACCTCAAGAGTGATAACTATTCTATGTCAAATGATTTTCTTTTGATTCTAAAACAAACCTTGACATCAAAATCTCTTTGGTTACTAACAAAAATATCAAACATGCCAAATATCTACTTCTGTAAAAGAAACAGAACAAAAATGAACTGGATACTTTTCTTATCTACACAAGAAATGAAGTGTTCTTACATAAGGCCTGAGCCTACAAGGGGCTGAATGCTCTCAACTCCCATCAATCTTCTAGGAAGCACTTAATACTGGTCTTGTGATTTTGAGTTAACACAAAAGTAGCACAACAACAAACCTGTATAATGGTATCGAAATGATATCTGAATATTCCACAAAGAGAGGATTAAAAGCCAAAACTAAAGATGATGCCAGCAAAAAAATCAGGCTGACATGAGACAGGATTTAACCCATTGTGAAATTTGAGTTTGAAAATTAAACTCTGAATGAAGCAAATAAGAAATAAACATTGGCAGAAAATGGAATGTGAATTCTGCAATGTGCTTTATGCAATGTTGCCTTGTTTCAGCTATTGTAGCCTGTCAATAAATTAAGAAAGACATCTAGATTCACTTCTAAACTACCCATTAGGAAGGACTTTCCAATTAAAAAAAAAAAAATCAGATGGGCTGACTTTCCAAAAAATATTCCAAATTTGTTACTAAAGTCACAAAACAAATGTAAAGTGACCACACTTAAAGAAGTTTGATATCCCATGATAATAGACATGCATAAACATTAATTAAATACTATGTATTTTCATGGGATATTGAAGATAGTTGGGACTTTTTGGTAAGTGTGGCATCTTTACATTGTTTTGTGATTTCAGAAACAAAACTGGACTTGTGATATCCTCATAGCAGTACATAAGAACGGCTGTACTAGGTCAGACTAAAGTCCACCTAGCCCAGTAGCCTCTCTGCCGACAGAGGCCAGCACTGGGTCCCCCAGAGCGGGTGGACCGAAGACAATGATCAAGTGATTTGTCTCGTGCCATCCATCTCCAGCCTCTGACAAACAGAAGCCAGGGACACCATTTCTATCCCCTGGCTAATAGCCTTTGTACATTTTGGCTGATATATTTAATATATTTAATTTATATAAATAGTACATTTTGGATGATATATTTTTTGAGGGATGTAAGCGACTGGTCAACTATCCAATAAGCGTAAGACCATTGGATAGTCAAGTAGTCGCTTCCCCCCACCACCCCACCGCTGTTACCTCTATCAGAGAGAGGCAGGAAGGTGGGGAGCAGCCAGCTTAAAAGCACCACCTCTGTGGGGTGGGGGGGAAGCCCACGGAGCTCTTATACATTCCAAAGGCTGAAGCAGCCACAGCGAGCAAGAGACTGCTTCAGTCCCCGCTGGACTCATGCTCCCTGCAGCATCTCCCCCCTTGCCACTATGAGAGGCAGCGGGGGGAGGGAGGGCCAGAGCTGGTGCTGGGAGGAGCTGGCTTAAAAGCTGGTTCCTCACAACACTGTCTCCGGGGTGCCACCTGCTCCTCCACTGCTGCCTCTATCAGAGGCAGCAAGTGGGAGGGGGAAGCTGCTGCCAAGCAGCTCCTGTTTGCAGCAGTCAGGGCTGGCCATAGATGGAACTGTTGCCGGAGCAGCTGCTGCCTGAGGCCAGCCCTGATTGCCACGAACGGGGCTGGTGCAGGAGCAGCCTCTGTTTGTGGCGGTCAACCTTGTCCACTACGAACAGAGGCTGCTCTGGCACCAGCCCGTTTGCAGCAGACAGAACTGTCTGCTGCAAACAAGGGCTGCTGGACTCAGCACGAGCCAGAACCCAGCAGTCCCAGCTTGCGCTGATCACTGCGCCTCTGCATTTTAAATGTAGTAAGACCCTGGCAGCTCTTATTATATTTAAAATGCAGAGCCACAGCACGGATGGCTTCCGGAGCCGGCCTGAGCCAGGACTTCCTCAGTCCCAGTTTGGGCTGGCTCCTGGAGTTAGGCAGGTCTCTGCCCAGAAATATACACATTGAATAAACTATTGTAGCTCAGTAGAGATACTGACATTAAAAATGCTACATCAATCTCTCTCTCTCTCTTTTAATCCAAGAACAGAAGGGAAAACTGAATTTGATTCTAGGCAAAATAACTTAACAGTTTAGAAGGTGCTCAATTAAAATAATGAATTTAAAGATAGTACTCAAACTAAAGCTAGTCAATATGGGTTTATGGAAAATAAATATTGTCAGACTAATTCATGTTTAGATGCAATTACTGTTACCTACCAGCCCTGTGCTCTTGGGGAGCCAGGGAGTGACACTCATTGAAAACCATCCCCCTCACTCAGGCCTTTGCTAGAATCAAAGACAAAGCAATGAAAAGGCCAGGGAAGACACACCTAAACTGCTTCAGACAAGGGTGATACAATTAAGGAAACACCCCAGCCTCATCTGCATGGAAGACAGAACAGAGAGTCATCTCCATTAGCATACAGAATGGAGACCAGCTCTTCCAAAGCAGGAACCAGACTGAACTATGGGATACCGAAAGCAGAGAAGCACTGACTGATGGGAAATCTCTGCTCCAGATGCTAATGAACGCAGGCCTGCTCACACCCAAATTAGTCATTATCACACCAATTCTACTAATGGCCCTTATTGACATCCAAAACACTGAAATGACCTAGTTGCTTTGTGAGCTCCTTCAAGGAACATCTTCCATAATCACCAGGTGTGATCAGTCTGTATTGTCTGTTTACCCATAAAGAAATCCAGTGTTCTCTTCAAACTATTGTCCTATCCCTATAAAAAAAGCTCCTATCTTTGCCCAAGAAAAACTGTTCTGATACCTAGATTTAAACTGCATCAGTTCCATTGAGACTTCTTCATCTCCTGTCTGATCGTGCTGGGACTCTGCTTGTCTCCTGCCCTCTGGACACCCAGCTCCCATCACCATCTGGCAACCCCAATCAGTGCAAGCTCCTCGGCTTGGTGAGGCATCTCTCTCTCTCCCCCCTCCCTCCTCCAACTACCTCTCTCTGCCTAGCCTCCTGACTCTGCCCTATCTAAACTGTGATATGGTTAGCTATCCCTAACATTTGTAATCAGTTTCAATTTAGATTTAATATTGTAACTGTTAGATGTAATATTATAACTGTTTTGTGTGTTTGGCTCCATATATAATACCTTTAATTGTTAAGCTGATTGCTTCTCTCTTTTGCTCACTCTTCCTCAAGGACTGTTGTTTTGGCTTCCCCATTTGCTCTGCAACAATGCTTCTTGTACCCAAGCTAAAGATTCCTGTAGTGCCCAAAATCCTGTGCGGTTTGCTCATCGTGTGGTTTACCTGCGAATGACTGTGGTGTGAAAGTGGGGACAGGGAAGTGCTGAACCTGGGGGCATATGAGGATGGAAGCTTAAAGTGCTGTTTAATCCAGTCCACTGAGTCCAAAGGCACATGAGGGTGCAGTGTGGCATTGCTGTGAAACCCAGCCAGCTGAGTCCAGGGACATATGAGGGGTCAGTTTATGATTTCTGATTACCCAGTCTTCTCAGGAGTGCTCCCTTAGTGGATGTGAGTGTCTGTGTGCGTTGCTAAGGTGGGAAGAACCTCATCCTGAGGAACCTAGTTCCTAAAGGAGAGCTCCAGTGGGAGGGGGAATTGGCAGCAGGGAGAATTCAGCTCCATAGGAGAGCACAAGTAAGCACAAGCAGCACACTGACCCAGTCCTATAAGAGGAACCCTAGTAAATGAGCATACCCCAGAGTATTGGGCAAATCTGGTAACAGTACTGCCATTTCTGATTAGAAAATTAGAGCTAACAAAATCAACATGGCTTGTATTTAATGGATTAAAAACTAGCCAACAGATCTCAAAATGTAACTGTAAATGGGAGCTCCTATTCAAGCGGGTTGTTTCCACCCGGATTTCACAAGGACCATCTATCAGCCCTATTTAATATGTTTTATTAATAACCTAAAGGAAAACATAAAATCATCACTGATAAAGTTTGCAGATAGTACAAAAATTGTTGGATTAATAAAAAGAGAAAGAGGACAAGTCATTAAAACAGAGTAGTCTGGATCACTTGCTAAGATGAGTGCAAGCAAATAAATGTGTTCTGATATGACTAACTATAATGGGGGGGGGGAACCTTTTTTGGGTTGGTGGCTGCTGGCCCACAGAAAAATTAATTGGGGGCTGCACTAAAGAGAGAAGCAAAAAATCCCCAAAAACCTCATTGGAGCTATGCCGGTGGCCAGCCGGGCCAGCTGCTGATGGTATGCAGCCCCTTCCCCTCCCATGTGCCCCCCCCCACTCCCTCCGAGACCGTCTCTGCCGTGCAGGGTCCCAGTCCAGTGGCACAGCCTCCTCTACCTCCAGGCTGCTTGTTAGTACAGCAGCCGCTGCCGCCACAGCTGAGGGGCCAGGCGGATCCAAGGCAAAACCTGGCGGAGCTTCTCCTAAACCTCCACATCTTCGAGCCCCAGCAAGAGTCACACAGAGCCCGGTTGGAGCACTGCAGGGCAGGGCACGCTCGGGCTTAGCAGGTGCCAGGATTGCAGCAGAGGCCACCTGCGGTGCTATTTTTAGTACCACGGTCCAGGTAGCCACAAGTGGCCCCGGCTCCAGCTGGAGTCAAGCCTTGTGCTGGGAGGTGTAGGAGGGGGCAGGGCAGGAAAAGAAAGGGGAAGGCATCAAGGGGCAGACTGCAGCATAGAGATAAATGCACGAGGGCCAAGAGGAGACAATGAGGAAAAGGGCAGGAGGGGGGAAAGAGAAGGAAGGTGTCAGTGGGGTGGGAAAAGGGAGGGAACAGGGTGATGCTGGGAGAGGAAAGGGGCAATGGGGGCAAGAGAGAGGAAGAGGAGAGGGGAGAAGTGGGTACCAAGAGAAAAGGGATTGAAAAGAGGGGTGGGTACAAGGAAGGCAGGGGATGGAGCAAGTCATGTGTGAGAGCACAGAGGGGCATGAGGGGAACTGGGGCAGAGGGTGGTGAGGGGGTGGTCACCAGGAGGAAGAGGGCAAGGGGGTAGAGACAGTGAGGGAAAGGGGAGGCACAAGGAAGGTGCCAGGGAATTGTGGGGTGAAGCAAAAGGGCAGACACGGGGAGAGGACAGTGACAGAAGAGAGAGAGACAGGGCAGGTGGAGAAGGGAAGGAGGGGTACCTATAGATGATCAGAGTGGGACAGAGTGGACACAGGGGGAAGAGAAGTGCTGGTGCAGGGGTCAAGAGGGATGGGGTCAGGGGTCAAGCCCCCAAAGGTCTGAGAAGGGCAGGAGCCAGGACAGCAGAGGACGGTGAGGGACAGCAGCAGGCACCAGGGGAGCAGATGGGGCAAGAGGAGGGTGGGAGACATGGCAGCAGAGGGAAAAGGGAGAATTTTATAAAATATTAATTAATAACTTGGGGGCCATAGTGGCACACATCCAAACAAGCGCACATTAACTCAATACTGGTGCACAAGACAAAATGCACTCCGCTCATGGAAGGAAAATCTTAGAGAGAACACTTCTCCCAGTCTCTCCTCTCCTCCTCTCCCTCCTCCCAAGTTAATACTATTGGGCTGTGTCTACACTGGCATGAATTTCCGGAAATGCTTAAAACAGAATAGTTTTCGTTATAAGTATTTCTGGAAAAGGAGCGTCTACATTAGCAGGCTGCTTTTCCGGAAAAGCCCTTTTTCCGGAAACGCGTCCGTGGCCAATGTAGATGCGCTTTTCCGGAAAAGAGCCCCGAGTGTCATTTTCGCGATCGGGGCTTTTTTCCGGAAAAGACTACTGGGCTGTCTACACTTGCCCTTTTCCGGAACAGTGTTCCGGAGTAAGGACTTATGCCCGAGCGGGAGCAGAATAGTTTTTCCGGAATAGCGGCTGATTTTGTACAGTAGAGCATTGTTGCTTTTCCGGAAATTCAAGGGCCAGTGTAGACAGCTCGCAGCTTATTCCGGAAAAGCGGCTGATTTTCCAGAATAAGTGGCCCAGTGTAGACACAGCCTTGCAGTATAGTTGCATGTGCAGGGGGTGTTCTGTGGGGGACAAACTTATTCCTATTGGTAGGAGGAGTTCTTAGAGGGGTCACACCCACCTTTTATTTCTGGTCATGTGTCCCTCTTGACCCCGGGAGTACTACCTCCAGGGATGCGACTTCCTGTGGCAGGTGGTGTGGCTAATATGTCCCTAATTTTGCTTCAGAAAATATGGTCACCATGCACATGGGCCAACTTGTGGTGTTCCCTTGGGACCCTCACCGGCTCCAGGTCTGTATCTCCATCCCACCAACAGCAAAGCAGCCCACAGCTCAGACGCATCCCCACGCGCAGGGCACGTGTCCCGCTGGGCACGCGCCAGCGTAGGATCTCTCCGGCAGGGCGGCCTGCACCGACACGGCAGCGTGGTGCCTGGAGGTGCCAGGCTGAAAGGCAGCGTGCGCCTGCCCCACAAGGCAGAGCAAACTGGTCATGGCGGCCACTCACGGGAACGTGCCGAGGGGCCAGGCCAGGCCAGAAAGGGGCGCGTGGGAGCTCAGTGGGAAGCAAGGGCCGGAGGCCGGCGGGAGGGACCGTCCCGCGAGGCAGGCTGAGGAGGGGGGCGGGGAGAGCTCAGCAGAAGAGCGCGCTGCTCGTCCGGGCGCCACCCGCCGCGGCCCTTAGCCGTTGGCACAGAACCCACCTGCCAGCAGCGGCGTGGATAGCGCCATGTTGGAACGGATGCAGAACTTCCCTTTCCGGGTCAAAGGCCCACTCAAGGGCTCGGGAGAATACACGTCGCCCAGATCTCTGGTAGCGGGAACCGCCCCCTTGGCGACGTGGGCTTCTGCGGTCGTGTGGCTGGAGGAAGTGCAACTTCCTGCCTCAGCTGCCCCGCCCGTTGACCCGGAAGCACTGAGGTAGGACGAGCGGGTTGGCGGCTTTGCGAAAGCGGAGGCGCTTTCCCTTCCGGGTGGACGCCGTCCCCCCTCCCCGCTTTGCGCGCTTCCGCTGGGCGGGGCGTTCGCTGAGTGCTTACGCTGGCAGCGGTCTGGGAGCAGCGGGTGGCGCTGGCTGTCTGAGACCCCCCCCCAGCCCGGCACAGAGGCGGCGGTTGCGGCGCGGGGGGAAGATGGTGGCGAAGCAGCGGATCCGGATGGCGAACGAGAAGCACAGCAAGAACATCACCCAGCGAGGCAACGTCGCCAAGACCTCGGTACGGGCCGGCGGGGGGGCCGCTCGCACGCGGCTGGGCTGGGGGGAAACCGCTTTTCTCTCTCCGGGAGCCGGTGGGGGCGGCTCGTGGGGGGGGCAGCGCGAGCCCTCAGGGGTCGGCTTGGCTGGAGGGAGGTGGCCCTGACCCTGCTGCTCTCCCCGCAGAGAAACGCCCCCGAGGAGAAGGCATCCGTGGGGCCCTGGCTCTTGGCGCTATTCATCTTTGTGGTGTGTGGCTCAGGTAAGCGTTGCACGGGGGTCGCCTCATGCTGTGCCCCTTCAGCCCGCCCGGCCTTGGCCTGCCTGTGAGCGGCGGGGCCAGAACAAGCTTCCCCCCTCGGCTGCTGTCTCTCCCGTCACTGGAGAAAGCCCAGCAGGTGACTGTCCTTTCTTGGGACAGGACAGAGATCCTGATTAGTGTGCAGCTCAGATGGGTGTCCCAGGTGGTATCACTTCACTAGCAGGAGTTAGAGGAAACTAATGTGAGAGACTCATCTTGAAAAAATGAAAAAAAGCTACACACACAATTATAGGTTTTCTGTGTGTTTGCTGATCTTAGCAAACATGGTGGCCCTCCAGAAATCATGTAGGTATGTAAATGGGAAAGATATAAAAAATAGGGATGTTCAGTTTAGATTTGAATTGATTATTCATTCAATAGATATACATGCCTCCGCCTTGCTGCAGGGAGCACAAGGCCAGTGGGGAACTCAAGCAGTCCCCTGCTGGACCTGGGCTGTACGTGGCGTTTCAAAGTGGCAGCACCTTATAGAGCTTGAGGGGTCAGCAGGAGAATCCCCCGCTGACACCAGACTCCATGTTGCGCAGCTGCTTTGAAAAGCCATGTGCAGCCCTGGGCCAGCTGGGAGTCTAGTCCCCAGCTGGCCCTGGGCTGTATGTCCTGTTTCAAAGTGGCAGAACCTGGGTTCCACATGGTGCTGTCACTTTGAAGCACCCCCTTCTTTTTCCTCCTCCCTTGCTGCCTCCTCTTGATAGAGGCAGCATGGTGGGGGGGAAGCGACTAGTCAACTATTGTCAACTATCCGATAAGCTTATCGGACAGTCGACTAGTAATTCACATTCCTAATAAAAATATTTAAAAACAGCGTCACCAAGTTAGGTGTATATTTGATAATTATATTAACTTAAGTGAGTACATTAACTGGGAATATCTTGTTGGTGGGCCACCTGTTTTGAGCTTATCCTTAAGCTTGCTTAAAGTATGGCATTCAGCCATGCAACTTGAATTATGTAACGGTCTCCTCTATGAAGTTACAAATTACTTGAAGAAGTATGTTTATGTTCATATTTTTCATTCCTTTATCCTGTAAGTATAGTGCTAAAGCAGAGTAACCAATTTCTATGCCTACTGTTGTTCCTAGTAATATCTATGATTAACTTTTTAGAGTAACTTGTTTTACATTGTATATTAGATAACATTGTGTTTCTTTTTTGATCAGTCTCCTTTGCTGAAAAGTGCCATATAAATGTCAATGTTTAAACCATTAAGAATATACCTTTAAAGGGTTCTCTAGCAGTTTTTTCAAAATTGTTCATTTATTGCATTCCTTCATGAATGTGTGATAGCTAATACGTGGAAGAATCAACAAAGATATGTATGATTTGTTTAAGCTGAATAGAAAGATCATTTCAATTAATCTTTTCTCTTGCAGCTATCTTCCAAATTATTCAGAGTATCAGGATGGGCATGTGAAGGAGCTGACCTTAAACAAGTTGTTTTCATCTTCCTGTGAATTACAATGAACTGTCATTCCTAATGTTTGATACCCTGGTCTAAAAACTTAATTCATGATACTGTCCTGCTCCACAACGACTTTCCGAGTTGGCCATATGTCATTCCACGTTCTTTCACAAGTCATTCCAACTTTTCTATATAATACCATAGTGCCTTGAAAAGCACCACATGTATAAAGCAATAAAATTCTATTGATCTACAATCGTGGACCTACTTATTTAGTGAAGTATAAATTCATGTTTTGTGTAGATATATTACGCTGTACGCAGTGTAAATACCTAGGAACTACTACATCTGTGTAAACACCAATCTTGATCTGTTAACTCTATGTATAAATGGAAGTGGTTTTATTTAAAACTGAGAAGCAAGGATTCTTAGTGGCTGTATTATGAATTTAAAGCACAACTAAGCTGAGTGGCTGCGCTGCATTATATTGCTTATCTAAATGAACCATAGTTTGTGGCTATAGCCTAGTCTTACTATGTAGCAATGCATTAGTGCTCAAATACTTATGGTAAAAGACTTTATTCCATGCCTCTTGCATGACCATCCTCATAAAATAGTAGGTTTTACTTGATCAGACTGACCAGACATGACAAGGCAACATATGCTTCTGGACTACTTTAGGACTAACAAGGGTATAGCAGCTATAAGTGCTGTTGTTAACTGTCGAACTTTTTTGACAGCACTGTATAACTTGGCTGAAAATACTTCTTGAACTACTTTCAATCAATAAAATAGTACCGGGTGATATTTCTGTGCATGTACTCGGAACCATCATACACATGCCATTTACACACCCATGCCATTTTACTCATACACCATAAAATGTGAGAAGTAACATGTTTTCAGATGAACCAAGCTACTGCGTCCAAACCTGCCTTTGTCTCTAGTACTTAAATATTTCCCCTACAAAGACCCCAGTTGCATTCAGATAACCCTAAAAATCAGATTGTGTGTAAGGCTGAAACTGTCTTGGTGATATTATACCTAGTTTATTGTAGAAGTCTCTCAGAAGCATAAGCTGTAATAGCTAGGTCTAACTTAAAGATGAAGCCAGTCTTCCATTATGCACTTCTTTTGGTAAAATAAAGGTCTGTTACTCTCCAGCATTTACTCAAATTTTGTTACATTGAGAATTGACTAGAAAAATAAGCAATGCTACTCATATAGGGATGTGTTGCTAGCCAGCTCGTCCCAGATCCTCATGTTTGAATCCACTTGAAATTAGTGGGCTTATGACACCTTATATTTGAGGATCTGCCCTGTTTAGCCAGACAAGTTATAGTCTGTCTTTGAGAATTGGTATAATTTGTAAATGAAAGCTTGTGTACAATTGCAGTACTATTTTAAATAAATTACTTTTAAAATGTGAATTGTCTCACTTTTAAACTTGTAGGTGCTGAACATTCCAAACTTAATATTCTGGTTTAATGTGAAAACTAGCTCATAATTTTTTCAACTGTAGTTGTCTATACTATGTGCTTTATTGATTAAATAAGCTTTTAAATTGGTGTGCAGATCACTAATGTATAGCACTAAAACGAAATAGGCAATGCCTTACTATATTTGTCAGAATGGATTTAAATATAAATTTCTTTGCATTTTGTTGAACCACAGGGTTTATGCAAGCTTGATTAAACAAGATGTTAAGTTTTGTTCAGTCCAGTGACTTTTCTTTCTGATACTTCACTGTTTAGTAACTGAGTTGGCTGCCTCCAGCCTGCTTTAACAACCACCATAAGAGAGCTTAGAGAAAACATGGAGTAGTTGCTTATTTTTAGTCAGACATGGATAATATTTTTTAACACCTGAACCTTATGGCTGCACTGAACCTCATAACTTGAATAGGAAATAATGAGTTTCTAGATAAGAGTATCACAATTGTCACGCAAGTCCCTTTACACATTATTCCCCTTGGAAAATGGTAATGTCTAGTTTCTGTAAGGCTAAGTATTCTAGTTTTTCTTTAAATTCTTTGAAACTCTTGTCAGATTCATTCCCTGCTGATACCTAGTTTTTGTTGTAAAGCTCCTATGGAGCGGCCTCCCACTCTCTATAGTCCTGCCTCTTCTTCACTGGCGCTTCTAAAGGCGGCTCCCACCTCCCCCACCAGATACAGCAGCATAGGAGTGGGGGTGGTGTGTAACTATGCACATGAAACCAAGCTTATCAGTTAACCAGGTACACGTTCGCATCTCTAGTAACAATTCGATCGTTAACCTGGAAAGGTAACTTATGTAACTTAGTTTTAACAGTGCTTTTGATTAATACTAAACAGCTTTAGATTTAATAAAGTAATAGGAATTGTACTCTAGGCATTAATTTTGCAGAGGCAAGAACTAGCCAGATGAATTCAGTTTCCATCTCATTTCAGTATAATACTCATGCTTAAAAGAGAAATAGGTCTGATCATTAGAAACTATAATAGAAACCCTAACATTACATATAAGGCCAGTTCCTCAGCTGGTGTGAAGTGGCATGGCTCTGCTGAAAGCGATGGTACTATGCAGATTTGTCCAAAAACACCCCTGGGGTTTATAGGATCTTGTGCAAAACAATGATTTTTTCAACAAATGGTCCTGTCTAGACAGAGCTTTTTAATGGCAAAAAACTCTTCCGCAAAAAGCATTTGTGCAAGAGGGCTTTCTCCCAAGCGGGAGCAGCATAGTATTTGCGCAAGAACACTGCACAAGAACACGAACCATCTAATGTAAGATTGTCAAATTCAAGCGGCCAGTGTAGACAGCTGGCAAGTTTTTCCAAAAAAAGCAGCTAAATTCAACCTAAACTTATGCATGGCTGCATCTAGACTGGCAAGTTTTTTTGCAAAAGCAGCTGCTTTTTTGGAAAAACTTGCCAGCTGTCTACACTGGCCGCTTGAATTTGCACAAGAACACGGACCATCTAATGTAAGATTGTCAGTGTTCTTGCGCAAATACTATGCTGCTCCCGCTCCGGAGAAAGCCCTCTTGCACAAATGCTTTTGTGCAAGAGGGCCAGTGTAGACAGCTAAAAACTGTTTTGCACAAAAAAGCCCCAATAGCCCGATCGCCATTTTCGCCTTCTTGCGCAAAACCGCATCTAGATTGGCACGGACGCTTTTCCACAAAAAGTGCTTTTGCGCAAAAGCGTCTGTGCCAATCTAGATGCTCTTTTCTGCAAATGCTTTTAACGGAAAAGTTTTTCCGTTAAAAGCATTTGCGGAAAATCATGCCAGTCTAGACGTAGCCATGGTGTAGACCAGGCCTGAGATAATGCAGGTAAGTACTTCAATTTTTTTTAAACCATGTACTATACTGTTAATGAAAGTCAGTTGACCAGATTATCATGTTTATATCAACTACAGATTGCACCTCTGAAATCCTGGATTGTCTGGTCCAGCAATATCCATGGTACTTCTGGCCAGTTTCAGGGGCTGGGCGGGTGGTGGCAGCGAGCACAGCCCAGCAGTATCAGGGCTGGCATGGTGGGGAAAAACAGACTCAACTGGGGCTGGCAACAGGTGAGCACATCCCTGCCCTGGTGGCAGCAGGGATGGCACAGTGGGGAGTGCAGCCCCACCCAGCTGGAGGCAGCAGGGTCAGTGGGGGCTGGCAGCAGAGTCTCAACCAAACCGACATAGCAGGGAGCATGGTCCTGCCAAAGGCAGCAGGATCATTGCCCTGCAGTGCAGCCCCAGCCAGAGGCAGCATGCTAGGAAACATAGTCCTTGCCCTGGGCAGGAAGCATATCCCCAGCTGGACTGGGGGCAGTGGGGAGGAAGGTGGAACTCCACATGTCTGGAAAACTGTCATTCAGGACCACTCAGGTCCTGGGGCTCTGGACAAGGGAGGTCCCACTTGTAGTGTGGAGATGAAACACCAAATCCTCTTTGCCTTATAAGTGGTCTTGAAGATATCAATGGGAACTGTGGTGAGTAAGTGAAGCAGGATTTGGTCTTATTTTACATCACAAGCCAGAATTAACTTCAGCTTGGCTGCTGTATGAAATAGAATTACATTGTAGTTAATACATAGCCTGGTTTAGGGACAGAGCATAAGTAATCACTCTACCTACTGAACCAATGCCAAGGATAATTCAACATTTTCATTCAACTTTTAGTATTACTCTGCCAATATTTTACTTACTATACAGAATCTGTTGGATAAATCGGCCAGTGAGTTTTTTCTTCAATGCACAGGAAACAAACTTCCTGAAGTGACTAAATAGAATTATTTCAGTTAGACTGTTGGGGAAACCTTTGTATAACTTACACACAGGATGCAGAGTGACGTTATGATGTGACTATCATCCCGCAGGAATTTATATATTTCACTCAATCAGCTATTTGCTCACAGGGAGCAGTCTCAGTATTACACATCCTTCCTGAAAGCAGCTACACACTAGGCGCAAGGCCTCACTATACGCACACTAGTGCCTGTCTACACTGGTGCGATCTTGCGCAAAAGCTTGCGGTCTGTCTACACTGGCCACGAATTGCGCAAGTACACTGACGTTCTAATGTATGAAATCAGGGTTTCTTGCACAAGAACTCTGATGCTCCTGCTCAGGAATAGGCCCTTTTGCGTGACTGTTCTTGCGCAAGAGGCCGGTGTTGCAACAGGCAACATGAATTTCTTGTTCAAGAAAGCCCTATGGTTAAAATGGCCACCAGAGCTTTCTTGTGCAAGAGAGCGTCTACACTGGCAAGGATGTTCTTGCACAAAAGCACATGGCAGTGTAGATGCTCTCTTGTGGAAGAGTTTTTGCACAAGATCTCTTCCACAGAAGAGTTCTTGTGCAACAAGCTGCCCGTGTAGACGTAGCCACATACGAAAAATTTAAACAACAAATAGTCTGGTAGCACTTTAAAGACTAACAAAAACACAAATGGTATCATGAGCTTTCATGGGCACAGATCATGAAGAAGTGGTCTGTGCCCATGAAAACTCATGATACCATCTACGTGTTTTGTTAGTATTTAAAAGTATTACCAGACTATTGGTTGTTTTTTAAGTTTATCCTATACAGAGTAACTCGGCTGCCCCCTGAAGCTTTTCAACAATAAAATAAGTCATTAATATGGAATGACTATGCCTTAACAGATCAACAAACGTATCTCGGTGAAACTCATTAGTAAAAGAAACTGGTTATTCCAGGAAGAGAAGTTGGAGCAATAGAAATTCCACAGCAGACAACAAAGGGAGCCGTATTAGAAGCTGCTATTAAAAACCACACACTCTTGGGACGGTTTGACCAATGAAGCAAAACAAGCTGCAAAGAAGCTAGAAGTGGGCTGTGCCCACGAAAGCTCATGATACCATCTACATGTTTTGTTAGTCTATAAAATGCTACCAGAGGATTTTTTTAAGCTGTAAAGAGTTTGTTACAAGAGCAGGAAAAGAGGGGATCCAACTAACCAAAAAGGACCCTGAGTGGTGAGGATGCTGGCAAATTTTTTCTACAGGCACATTTTGGTTTTCTTTGGATCTATAAATTTCTGCTTTTGCCACAAAAAATGTGGGTGCCTAAAAAGTTACCTTGCAAATATTCTGAATTCCTTACTGTGAGTGTCTCATGTCTCCAGACTGTTAAATAGGAATAGCCAAGGGAATAGAGCTCAAAGAAAAAGAGTGATTAAGCTTCCCAGGGGACGTGAGAAAATAGATTTCAGCACTAATCCTGAGCTTTGGAGCAGCTGGATTGTGAAGTCCCATTTCCAAATAGAGAATAATGAATAGGGAATCTGCACCCCACATGTGAGCATGAGAATCAATTAATGGTCAAGCTCAGTAAATATAGACGCATCCAGAATCCATTCATCATTTGGAACAACAATAGGGACACCCTTATTTTTACCATATACATATATCTGAGATTGGGAGGAGCTCTCACTGAGGGAGTCTTTCCCCAATTGCATGATGGTATCTATTTTTGCATTTAAAAAGGATTGTAGCCAGATTGCAGCTCTGAGACCAAGGCATGTGAGTATATTAAAACAATGTATTTGCAATTCAAAAGTGAAGGAAAGGTAATTCATGAGGTAGGACTCATTGCTTACCCAGGGCTCTGCAATGCTAAACTTTTAAAGCCATATGGTTGCCACACTTAACTTTGAAACTTGCCTCCTTTGTAACAATGCGTAACTATTCTACAAAAAGTGAAGTTAATTAGAAAAAAATTGTTTCACAGGCATGAAGTGAATGCATTGACCAATCCAATGTACTTCTCTGACAGAAAGCTTGACATGAGTAACATGTAGCAGCCTATTCTGCTGTTAAGTTCAGTAATAAGGTACTGAACACCTTAAGACGTGTACTGTTTCCTATACTTCTGCAGAGCTACATAGCACCTCCCTTAAAGAAAAAAAATCATACAAACCTGTTAAGTGCTTCCATTAACAAAAGGAAGCTGAACCACAGAGCTGTGGTTAAGTTATTTTAAAAGCTCTTCTCCCTCCAAGCAATGAAATTGAGACAAAGAGAACACTGCATCCTGCTCAGTTAATTACACAGGGCTCCTAACCAAGGACAGTCAAACTCCACCCCCCATTAAAATGGGAGATTTGCCTCATTAAGGACTGCAAGATTGATTCTTATAGGAATTTACTTTGAGCACAATCCGGATAATATTTTATTCTTAATATTAAAATTTCTTTGCATTTGTCTATTAAATTCAGATTCTTATGTCATCAGAACATAACTTGCTACTGTTTATCAAGGATCTAATCTACACTCACTCAGCAAGCAACTGATCTTTATAGAGATCAAAAAAGACTTTTCCTTTCCTGTCAATAGGTTTTTATAACTGTACCACATGCCAGTCCTTCTAAGCAGACAGGGATACTTCAGTTCTGAAAGCATTACTAGTCAAAACTATATGCAAAAGTACTCACCAACAAGAGTACTGCTCTTCACACTTTGTAAGTGGCATTAAAACTCACAGCAAAAATGTAATAAAGATTAGTGCTGAAAAAGGAAAGCAGTGGTCAAAATAAATTAGCCAAGTACAGTTTGCATACACAATTTGTGAGCTAATACATAGCAAAAGTAGTCTAGCTTTTCTATTATAGTATTCCATAATTTACAGATGATCTCCCAGCAGTTAATTGACAATTACATTTGCTAATAGCTTTTAAACAAAGCTAAATAGCAGTAAAGCCACATGCTTTTATGAACAGAATGTCACTTTTATTTGTTGATTTGGTGGACTTGTCACCTTTCATAAAACAGAATGTTAATTTTAAAATCTTAATGCATATAATGCAAAAAGAAACAAGCCTCTTATCATAAATAAAACAGTTGTAGCTGCATGATGTAGTTCACAGTTTCTCCTGTGGATGGTAGCTTTTTTCCTCTTGATGACTCATGGGGCTTGTCTGAAATACAGCAGCTGAGTTAGAGTAAGTGCCAGGTGCAGCTGCTTTTAAAAGAAGCAGACTTCCATGATTTGATTGTGTGGTTCAGCAATTTTTATTGTGTTGTAAGTTATTAGATTTTATATGCTTAATTTCCTATTAGGCCGGGATATAATCAGACCAAAACAAAAAATCAGAAAACTTTGTGTTGATGGAAGAAAACCACTGACATGCACCAGGCCTCCTGATAATTTACATGAATAGAGCTTTTGGTAAAGGGAATCAGCCATGAATGTTGTCCTGGATCCAACCTAACACTTGTTTTTGGTGAGGACTATCTTCATTTTATAGTTTGGGAAAGTTTGACTGAGAAAGGTTGTGACTTCCTCAAGATGAGAAGTCAATCAAAGTAATCAATACAATCTTGTTTTAGCTCCCAAGTCCCCTGCTCTAACCAGCAAAGAGTAATGGTACACAGTGACAGGGAGACTATAGGTTAGGGATAGTACCTGCAGAGTGTGGTGGAAGAAGGAGTTGGACCTCAATTCATAGGAGAAATTGGATTTACACTCATGTAGGAGGAAAAAGATATAGGGGAGGGCCTGGACATGTGTGGACAACGGGGAAGTATAGTAGTTTTCCAAAGTAGAGTATTAGGAATCATCCACTGTTCCCCCATAAGGAGTGGAGAAGAGATGCCTTTTCTAGATCCTGCAGTCAGGGCTGGCCTTCCCAGGAGGCAAACGAAGGGGGCTGCCTCAAGTGCCAGACTGGGGGCAGCGGGTGGCAAAGGGCACCACTAGGACCCAGAGTGTACAAAATTGTATCTGCTGCTGGTGCATATGTATTCTCTCTGCTCTAGATGCACAGAGATGGTGGAGTGCTGTGCTGGAGGAAGGAGGGCACAAGAGACATAACAGGCAGGCAGGAGAAAAGGTGGCATGGGGACGTCATTTGAGCTCCCCTCCCGTCATTTGGCCCAGGTGCAAAAATGTTGTGGGCCGGCCCTGCCTGCAGTTTCTGATTGCAGTACCTCTACAATACAATTTAGTGTACCACTTCCGGGGGAGGGGAGAATTTATATCTCTTTAACAATTGTATCAACAGTGGCACCCAGTGGCCAGATCAGTTAATCTCAGAAAAAGATGACCATAGTCTTCTACGATAGTGACAAATAAGCCACAATGATTATCTCTTGCAACAGCATTATCTATAACTCTAAATGGACTCACTCCCCACTTCTGATGGCAGAGCAGCAAGATTATCCTGAGAGAAACAGCTGATTTCCTTTATTATCTCTTCAAAAAAAAAAGCCAAAATGTATTAAAGTATTTACATGAATACAACAATCACTATTAGGATCAGCAGGAGAAAGCAATGCCTACATGAAAGTCCATTGCTTTAGATTTTAGCTTTTTTTTAAAATCAGGGTTTCTTGAATCTTTTCCTAATCACCACTTTGTGATCTTCTGATGAAAAGTGCTCCGTAAGAGCTAAATACGGATAATAAAGCAACAATAATAGAGAAGTCTCAAGCACCATCATGCCATCCATTCCAGATAATGAAAATCACCTCCAGATCCAGTCATGATCAGATAGCATCCCCATGGCAATTACACCAATTGCTTAAGTGGAAAAATGAGATTAGGAAAGTATTCACTGCACTCTTTTAATGCAAAATGGCAGTTAGAAACTCAGAGGAGGAGCCAGCACCATGAACTATCAGCAGATGTTCTGTGCATCACAGTTTGGGACTCTGCTTTATTTAACAGGCCTTCTAAAGGGTCATTGCCAACTTGGCTTGACAAATAGTACATCCAAGGCACTATTTCCTGCATGATTCTTTTCATGTATTAGAAAAAGTTCAAATAGGCTTTTTTGGGGTGGGGTGTGGGAGGGGAGAGTTTAAATACACTGTTTGGGCTTACACTGGGATACTCTTATAGGAGGATATTACTGCAGGTGACTTAATCACCATCTTGCAAATGGCAAGCTAATTTCAGTTTTCACTAAACTTGAGACCCCTGTGTTAGTTGTGGAAACAGTTATTTCTAATACTGTTGTGATAGGTGCATGTTTCCTCAGCTCACTATAAGATCGCATGAGGAACTAGGAGGGGTAACTTTCCCTAGAAATATTTAAGTGCCCAGTTGGTCGAGGTGGGCAGAATTTGAGGCTCAGGTGAAAGAAAGAAGTCAGGACAGCAGCTTATGCATTAGGCCAAAGAGTTCTTGGAAAGTAATAAAGAGCTGGGAAGGTACTGTCAAATTCAGGATCTCTCTGTCCTTAAATACGTGACGATGCTGACCTTGGATTGCCAAGCATGATTCAACTATCACAACCCAACTTGAGGACATGATAATTTTGTGACTCTGCAAACTCCATTGGCAAAATGGCTCTGCAGCTGTTCTTAAGTTAAAGAACTCAACTGGGTAATTTTAGTGAATCATAGAACCATTGAGCTGGAAGAGACCTCAGAAGGTTATCAAATCCAGCCCCCTGCTCTAGGCAGGACCAATCCCAACTAAATCAACCCAGCCAGGGCTTTGTCAAGCCAAGACTTAAATACCTCTAGGGATGGAGACTCCACTATTTCCCTAGGTAACCCATTCCAGTGCTTCACCACTCTCCTAGTGAAATAGTTTTTCCTAATATCCAACCTGGACCTCTCCCACCACAATTTGAGACCATTGCTCCTTGTTCTGCCATCTGTCACTACTGTGAACAGCCTTTCTCCATCCTCTTTGGAACCTCCCTTCCGGAAGTTGAAGGCTGCTATCAAATCTCCCCTCACTCTTCGCTTCTGCAGACTAAACAGACCCAACTCCCTCAGCCTCTCCTCATAGGTCATATGCTCCAGCCCCCTAATTATTTTGGTTGCCCTCCTCTGGACCCTATCCAATGTGTCCACATCCTTTTTGTAGTGGGGGGCCCAGAACTGGACACAATACTACAGATCTGGCCTCACCAGAGCCGAATCAAATGTTACCTACTAATGGTATAATCATATGCACAGGAAAACTTAATTTTCTCCATTGGCAAGTGCTAAATTCTCTTCCCCCTTTTTATATCAGTCACACATCTGTTCTTTTTTGGGCTTATCTATATCACTGTGGTACATCCATCTACCTTATGCAACTTCAGTTATGCGAATAACATAACTGAAGAAGGTGACATTATTGACTCCACTTACCAACGTGATCACACTGTGCTGTGTCAGTGGAAGAGTTTTTCCTGTTGGCTTCTTTTATGCTTCTCGGGGAGGTGGAGTACATAAATTAATGTATTCCCAAAGTGCTCTCCCATTGATTTAGCATGTCTTCACTAGACCCAACAAATCAACACTTGCTGCATCAAGTGCAACTGTGCCAATCTACTGGCAAGTGTAGACATACCCAGTCTTATCCTAACCAGTTTTTATTTACTCTCTGATTCCCTTATTTCTAGTAAAAGGTCACTCTGGGCAGGTGTCAGAAAGGGGACCTTTACACTCTCCCTCTCCCCCAGGAAGTCTCAGGAATAAGAACTCACATTTCAGTTTTCCACAGAAAGCAGTCCTTCAAGAAAAGATTATGTTGACAGGCACTGCTACTTGCAGAAATATTACCCGTGGCCTAGCTCCTGTGTTCAGAAGTCCCTGAAAAGATGAACTTTCTTGTGCCGAATCATTGTCCATGCTCATTTAAAAAGAGGAAAATGAATTTTGCTGAATTAAAAATCTCGTCATTTTTTTCTCAGAAAATTGCAACAAACTTGGTCTGGAAGGGGAGAGGGAAGTGAGCCAAGGAAACTGTTTTGTTTTGTTTTATTTTGTTTTTTGTGGGGGGGAGGGACAGTCCAGTATAGGCAGCTATGGGGAATGCTGGTATGTGCTGCAGAACGCACAATTCGTAGGGGATTTCAAACCAGTAGATGCAACAACTGACTTTCCTTGAAGATCCTGATAGACAAACAAAGGACTGATGGGCATATTCAAAGATGGATTTAATTAATGAGTTAATCTGCTGGTAAAACAAATTACAGTGTCCCAGCTACAATCTGAAACAGAGACCGGATCAGAAAGAAACAAGAAGGCTGAATGGAAACTGACAAAGATGTGAAGGGGAGGAAATGGGGGTAGTTACAAAGAGAGATGGCTAGGGTCAAAATTGTGAAACCACTTTTTTCCTACTTGTGTAAATACAGTGTCTTAAATGCCCTAGGCTAATCTGCTGCATTCAGATTTAAGATTTCTGCCAGCAGGTGGAGATACATTATAAGCAAGTTATTTCCCCTGCCTACCAGCAAAACTATTCCCTAAATACTGTAGCATATTTTTGTGAGAAAGGAAAGGGAGGAATTTAGAAAGGTACCGACTAACCCTAGTTCTTTGTGGACTCCCTCTAATCTTATTGTTAAATCACACAAACAATTTTTTAAATCAGGAATATTTAAAAGTACATGGACCTTAATCCAGAGATACTAGTCATAGACAGTTTCTCTCAAAAGCAGGCCATAGTATATAGTAGGGTTGCCAGGTGTCCAGTTTTGCACCGGACGGTCCAGTATTTGAGCTTTCTGTTCGGGAAACAAATTGAGAAAATATAGATGAGAAAATATAAATGAATAAGATGTAATGTAAATTGTGATGTAATGTCAAGTGTGTCCAGTATTTTTGTGGAAGCCACCTGGCAACCCTAGTATCTAGATCCCTCAAGGTGGATTTAGTCTTATTATTTATTCTTGTTACTATAGCACCTTGAAAACCTAATCATGGACTAGGACATTTGTTTTTAACCTTTCAGTGTAGAGAGCTGTCTGTCCTATGGATCCTGTTCTGATGCTCCTCTCTGTAATATCTGAGCCTCTCCCAGATCAAGAGAATGGCATAGTAAAGTCCCTACAGCTAGATACTGTGGCTACATCTACACTGCCGGTTTTGCTGGCAGTGAGTATGCAAACAAGGTGCAGATTAGCATATTGAAGTGCCTCATTTGCATAATTTATGCAAGCCTTTTTTGCGGGGGGGGGGGGAGTAGTGTGGACGTTTCTTTTTATGCAAAAACCCCTTTTCCCACCAGGCTGGTAAACCTCCTTTTTTGGGGCATAAGGATCTGGTGGGAAAAGGGGTTTTTGCGCAAAAAGGAAATGTCCACACTACTCTTTTTTCTGCAAAAATGGCTTGCATAAATTATGTAAACGAGGCATGGAAATATGCTAATCCATGCCTTATTTGCATACTCAGTGCCAGCAAAACTGGCAGTGTAGACATAGCTTGTGAATAAGAATACTGAGCAACCTTGGAAGCAGTTAATGCTTTAAAAGTTCTACATGAATAGACGTGCACTATATGCCTGAGTCTGGAAATTTTTAGTAAGCAGTGTCTGTTTGTTCACACATCCACAGTTGTTCTTTTCATGCTCTGAACCAAAGGTATACATGTACTCCATACATGGGAGATTCACAAGCAGTAGTTAAACAAAAGGTTGGTGCAAAGATTCAGAAGTGATGGTGACCTGTAATACTGCTGTTCCACAAGTGTGTCAGTCAATAGCTTGTGAAGGTTTCAGAAAATCTCCAGGCAGCTGCCCTACATATCTCCAGTAGAGGCACATCTCAGAAAGGTTGTTTGCACCTTGGTGGATGGAGCTTCATGTCCTCTGTGGGAAAAATGTGAGCTATTTGTTAACAAAGGATAATGCAGCCAGAGATCCATTTAGAAAATCTCAGCTCAGATACAGCTTGATCTCTTTGTCATGGTAGCAAAAAGTCTTTCTATTTGCTTTTGGGTTTTGCAGATAAAAGACTGGACTTCAACAGAATGAAGAATTCTCTCACCTGATACCCATCAAAACACCAGGCTTAGAGCTACAGTGGCTCTCAATTGGGTCCTGGAAGGTGCCATTGTGGAACTCTTTCTATGGCTCCATAGTTGAGAAAGTAATCCAATGTTTGATGCAGAATTTCCCTGTGAGATTGTCCCTGAAAAGGAAGTGGGAAGGGGGTTTATGCATAGGACTTGATAGAAAATGAGTCTGATAGATATCAGGAATAATTTTCTGTATCATCTATTGTTAAAGCCCCTTAGTGGTGGGCAAAGCAACCTACAAAAAACTGAAGAGCACAATGATGTAACATAAGTAACCAGATGTGGGTTTTGATGGTCCCTTCAAAATAAATTCCTTGGATGGTTGTTAAAATGAGGTGTGGCAGGGGGCATAGCAGGAGCTAGGTATTTGGGCCTTTGTACCCTCTGATATTTGCATGAGGATTGCTAGGAGCACCATGATAAAATGGCTGAGCAGGAAGTCTTGCTCTGTACCTATTGGTAGTGATGCTTCTTTTTGAGGCAGGGGTGTGAATAGCCAATGGCACTGAAACTATTTTTAGGGTTGGGGTGCTGAGCTGTGTCCCCCCACTTACCTATTTGTGCCCTTTACTGCGCAGGCTGGGGTCACATGTATGGTTGCCAATTCTTTTGGACTGGATGCCACTGCCACAAATAGAATGTCCAGTCCATGAGACTTGGCAACCTAGCCACAGCTGGAGGTGGCTGTGGAGCCCCAGGCTGAGGCCAGGAACAGAGCCCCAGGCCAGCAACAAGATCCTGAGTGGCAGCGGAGCCTCCAGGGCCAGTAGCCTGGACACTGAGGCCAATGGTCTGAAGAACCTGTAGGGACCGTGGGTGGTGGGGACCTGGTGGTGCCAAAGCTGCTGGACCTCAGGGCAGAGGAGAGGGGAGGAGAGGCTGCCCAGAGGCTGGGACCTGGGGCTGGTGGAGACAGTGGCAGGTTGGCAGCTGGGCTGGTCCCTGGGTGCAAAACCTAGGGTGCTATAGCACCCCCCTGAACCTTTATTTTCTGCACCTATGTGGATACCCAGAGAACGAAGCATTGTCCTTGGGTGAAGTTATTCATCTATCTTTTCTTTCAACAGATTAACTGTATCAAGGGCAGAGTTTTAAGTAGAATTTTGCACCTCTCTGGGAAAATCTGAACTTTCTCCTCATGACTATTGCCAGTCATCCTTTTGGGTACAGTGTTCAGAGAATTTACTGCAACTTGGACAAATTTGCCCACTAATTTGCCTTACTCAATTAAGGGATGCCACTGAGCTCTGTCATCCTGAGGGAGCTTGCCCTTAAAATCCAATAACTTCACTTCATTAGTCAAGTCATGTTTATGAGAAGGGTCTAAGAATTTGAAACTCAAATGGGAAAGAGGTGGAGGAGACCTTTCTTCCTAGGAGATTGAGTAGTTTGGCACCCTTGTCTGCGGGTATAGTATTCGAATACTGAAGCTTGGAGTGCTTTCAGTGCCTGCTTGATCCACTAGCAAGTTGAGTGTTGGGTGTGAGAATAGAAACTCTGCTCTTTTAGATGGACTCAACTAGTGCTTTTTGGCTCTCTTTGCCCTGCTCTACACTCCCCTTATTTTGAAATTACAAGCAGAGCATCCACACTACCAAGCCCATTATTTTGAAATAATAGGCTGGTTATTTCAAAATCTGCACTCCAGCTTCCCATGAAAAATAACGCTTATTTCAAAATCGTTATTTTGAAATAGCGTGAGTGTGGATGCTCAGCTGCTGCTATTTGGAAATAACTGGCCTCCAGAGGCCGCTCACAGCTGCACTTGTGGCCGCTCTGGCCACACCTGCCAGCTCCATTGCTCCCCTTCTCCTGCAGAGCTTTTAAAGCAACAGCCTTGTGCTACAGCGCAAAAGCACAGGAGCCATGGCTGATCCCAGTGCTCCCTCTGAGCCGCCCCTGGCTGCCAGCACCCCGGCTGCAAGTGGCCAGGTACACAAGTGAGCACCAGTCTGGACTGGTGCAGAGATCCTGGATTCCATCAAGGTCTGGGGCATAAAGACCAACCTCCAGGATCTCTGCACCAGAAAGCGCAGTGTCCATGTCCACAGCTGGATGGCCACCAGCCTGGCCAAGAAGGGACTCACGCGGACCCTCAACTAGGCCTGTATGAAAATGAAGGAGCTTCAACAGGCCCCCTCTTCTCCAGCGGGCAGGGACAGAAGTTCTCTCTCTGTGGGATGCCGCCAGTGCCAGACCCAGCATATGTGGGACACAGAAGGAGGCTGAGCCACCCTGTCCCCACTCCTGCCAACAGGCTCCTGGCCTGGCCGGAACCTTCCCAGACCCACCTGTCCCTACGACGTGGGGATAGTGATGCTCCCCTGGGATGTCTGTGACCCTGCAGGAAAGTGTTCACTGTCTAGGTAACTCATGGCCTTGCTTGCAGCACTTGGCCATTGTCTGAACCGAGACCTTTGGTATCAGCTCAGAGATTAGAGCAGGCTTCATACACAGTGTCTCCTGGGATGTCTGCCCTTGTAACTTTTCTTCCCAGCTGGGACAGCTGCAAGTGTGGCACGTCCACCACCTCCCATGCCATTCACCTGCCCCTGCAGGGTCTGCTGGAGGAAATGCACCCGGGAAGACCTGATGTGTGAGCAGATGGCCTGCCTCCAGTCTCTTGTCGGGGGGCTCGATGATGAGCACCAGGAGTGGGTTGCTGATCGGGAGGCGCGCCGAGCGTACTGGGAGCAGCGGAAGGCCTCCTGGGACCAGCTGTTGAGCCAGCATGAGGCCGTGTGCTACTCTTTCACCTCAGTGATGGAGTGTATGGCCTCATGCATGGAGCAGGCCACCAGCCACTTTCCCATCCCAATCCCCGCCCTGTGGCTTCCCCTTCTAGCCCTTCCCAGGTGCCACAGGGACCCTTGAACACAGGGTGGTGGAACCTCAAGGGCAGCAGAAGCCTGCAGAGCTGACCGAGGCAGGCACCAGTCCCAGCCCTGAGCCCCCTTCCTTCCACCTCTCCCTCCCTTGTTTTATATCCAACACATAGACTAGTTTGGGTTTTTTTAAAGGCTTTTTTATTTGTTCTGCAGGGGAAGAGGGAAGATGGGAAGGAAAGGCACATGGGGGAATGCAGAGATGCCTTGTGGAGAAGCCCCAGGAAGAGTCTCACAACTGGCCTTGGCTGAAACTCTCCTTCAAGGCGTCCCGGATGAGCACAACCCCCTGCTGTGCTCTCCATGCGGCACTGCTGTCTAGCTGCTCATAAGTCCTGGACAGCCGTTCAACCTCTGGCCCGGCAGAAATGTCTCCTTTTGCTTTCACATAGGTTGTGGAGCACACAGCAGGCTGCCACCATGAAGGGAATGTTGTGCTCACTGAGGTTCAGATAGGTGAGGAGACTCCTGAATCTCCTCTTCAAGCGGCCGAACAAACACTCCATCACCATGCGGCACCTGCTGAGCCTGGCGTTGAAGTTCTCCTTAGTGGGGTCCAGGTTGCCCATGCAGGGCTTTATAAGCCAGGGAGCCAGTGGCGGATTTAGGGCAGGGCAAGCAGTGTGGTTGCCCCGGGCCCCGCACTTCCCGAGGCCCCGCGCATGCGCCGTGGCACCACGGCGCATGTACCGTGTCAAAGGAGGGGCCCCGTGAAATTTTGCTGCCTGGGGCCCCGCGGCACTCTCATCCGCCCCTGCAGGGAGCAAACGGGAAGGCTGCATCACCCAGGGTGCACTTGGGTATGTCTATGTTCCTGACCCTGATTGTGCAGTCAGGGAAAAAACAGGCAGGCGTTCCAGAAGATGCGGCCATTCCCTGACCACCCGATGTTGATGTACCTGAATCAGCCCTAGTGGTCCACCAGGACCTGTAGCACCATCAAGAATTACCTCTTCCTGTTTATATAGTCTAAAGTAGTTGGGGGCCAGGATAAGGATGTGCATGCCATCTATGCTCCTCCCCACCTGCAGCTGGGGAAGCCGGTGGCAGCAAAGCCATCCACGATACTGTCCACATTCTCCAGAGTGACGACCCTCTGTAGCAGCACCTGGTTTATGGCCTTGGCTACTTGCATGAGCATGGCCCCGACTGTGGATTTCCCCACAGCAAACTGGTTCCCAACGGAGCGGTAGCTGTTTGACATGGCAAGCCTCCACAGAGCGATGGTGACCTGCACTTCTACAGGGGGATGGTTGCAGTCAGATGTCCTGATGCCTGAGGGCAGAGGTGAGCCATTCATGCAGCTCCAGGAAGGTGGCCTTCTGTATCTGGAAGTTCTAGAGCCACTGCTGGTCATCTCATCCCTACAGGATGATGAGGTCCCATCAGTCCAAACTGGTCTCTCTCTTCCAGAAGCGGTGTTCCACCTTGTCTAGGGGGTTTAGAGGCATTTGTAGCAGCACGATCACCAGGACCTGCGTGAAGGGGTCCTCCAGTGCAGGCTGGTCTTTGTCCTGCTGGAGCAGCATGCGGGCAGTCTGGACAAACTTCGCCATGAGGCCGAAGAGCCTGCCACTGCTTTGCAGTAGCCCCAGCTCCATAGTGTCAGTGCTGTGGTATTCGCAAGGGCAATGAGAGCACACAGCATCCATTTTGTGTCCCGTTAAGGAGGAGGCAGTGGAAGAGTGGTGTGTGAGATACAGCTGTAGAGAGGAGCCCCTGAATGCAAGTGTCACAACTCACCTGACCGAGCAGCCACAGGAAGTGTCCGCCCTTCTGATGCCCTCCCCAAAGTGCTTCCAGGGGCTCTAAATCTGAGGCAGGCTCCAATCAGTTTGGAACCACTATCTCAAAATAATTCTGAGCTATTTCGAGGATGCCCTGTAGTGTGGATGCGCTATTGCAATTTTGTTATTTCAGGAGTTATTATTTCATGTTACTTATTTTGAAATGTTTTCCTAGTGTAGACACGCCCTTTGTCATGGAAATACAAGAAGCAGGAGTGTATCATGATGGTTAGCTTAATTGATCCTGTGACCCAAGGATAACTATGTTAAGGCTCCTGATCCTCTTCAAGTTGTATCTGGATGGACAGCAGGCAGAGATGGTGAAGAAAGGCTAACTACTTCTTGGGTAAATGATTAAATTGTTCCCAGAAGTGCTGGAACCATCAGTCCCTGTTCAAGAATGATGTTAAACTGGAGATGGCTCAGAGAAGACTCACGAGAATGATTAAAAGATTAGAATACATGACCTGATATTGGTAGACTAAACAAACTCAAACTACTTAGTTTATCAAAGAGAAGCTTAACGGGTGACTTGATCACAGATTATAAGTACCTCCATGGGGAACCAAAATTTGATAATACAAGATCCAGAAGTTTAATTTTGACAAGCAAACTAAAAACAAGGTGTAAAATTTTAACTGTGAGGATAATGAGTCAGTAGAACAACTCACCAAGGGTTGGGGTGCATTCTCCTTCACTAGAAATTTCGAAGTCAAGATAGGATATTTTTTAACAAGATATACGCTACTTTAAGCACAACTTGAACTTGAAACAGGAATTAATACAGGGAAGTTCTATGGCCTGTATTATGCAAGAGATCGGACTAGAAGATCACAATGGTCCTATCTGCCCTTCAAAATCTATGCATGTCTAATAAAATTTCATGCAAATATTTGCGTTTGCCAAGCAGATGTGAACAAATACCTGATGTATTATGATATGCAAATGGGTGTCTGTGTGTTTCATACACACATCAGGTGATGTCACAAAATTTAGATCTGAATGTGCATGTACACACTTATGCATACTCACAGGCTAAACTCACTGACATGCATCTGACGAAGTGGGTCTTTGCCCACGAAAGCTTATGCTCCTACACTTCAGTTAGTCTATAAGGTGCCACAGGACTCCTCGTCGCTTTTGCAGATTCAGACTAACACGGCTACCCCTCTGATACTTGACACTTATGCATATTTCTCTGGTCTGTGTTATCAGATCTCTGATCTATTCTTTCTGTTTCAGTGCCTCTATTATACATCCTCTTTTAAAAGAACCACCACTAAATACCTTAGTTTAAATGGGCATCAGATGCCTCAGAGTCTGCATTACCCACAAATGTGTGTCTGAGATAAAAACCACGAACAAATACATTTCCTGATTGTGAAAAGTTAGGGTGCTACACACAAACATGCACATAATTACGAATAGCATCCAAGAAGCAGAGGAACATGGGGGAAATTAAACCAAAGTAGTCACCAGTTAGGATAGTCCAGTGTCCAAGCCTGTTAAATCCAAGCTAGCTTCTCACTGGGTGGGGAGCAGGAGACAGCCCCAAGCCTTGCTGTGCGCTGCCCACAGTGCTGCCCACACGTTGCTGTTCCCCTAGCCGGGAGAAGGGGAGGGGCAGCGCTTCTTCCCCGCAAGCTGGATTGCACAGCGAGGCTTGGGGCTTTCTCTCTCTCCCTCCTCCACCCCAGCAGAAAGTTGGCGCTGCTGCTCCAACTGCATGGTAGGGGGAGTGGGAGGACAAGGCTGAAGCACCCGCTCAGGCTCTCCGCTGCAAGGAGATGGAGGGGATCTCAGCTTCAGCCACGGACCACATGGAAGACAGCCACGGAGCCCCCTCATGTTGACTTGAGGGACCATGGGGGGTGCATTCACACCCTTCTCACCTCCGCCCTCCCACATACAGGCCTGCAGGAAGCAAGAGAAAAGCCGGCCAGCAGGAAAATGGAGCTGAAGGGGAGGGGCAGGGGCAGAGCCCTTTGTGCAGTGCCCTCTTGGCTGCAGCGCCCTTGGCCTAGGCCTGGATCGTCTGGCCCTGGTTGCACCTAATCAATTTGAAACTCACAGGCTAAACTCACTGGTCTGCCAAAAGAAATGGCAGGACTTGTGGTTAAAGGAGGAATTACAGACCAGAAAACTCTTCAAAGCTTTCTTGTTATCCATACACGGAAAAATGATATTTCCCCCTTACATCAGAAACACAAACAAGATGGTGACTATATTAAACATTACTTTAAATAATAGTGATAAACAGATAAGTAACTGTGCAAAAATGGTGCCTTTTTATTGAACAGGATCAGTAAGATCAGATCTGTTTCCTGTGTGTGTTTTCAAAGTCAGGTCTGATGGCTTTAGTGACTAACAAGTTTTCACAGCTTTGTACTCCTTTTAACACAGCAGAATCAACCCAGCTGAGAGAGAAACAGAGCCTAATTCAGTTCTTGAATCATCAACAGAATTATTAACAAAGTTCCAATGGCAGGGCCAAATGCTGCCCTCAGTTACACTAGTGCAAGCCCATTGATGTTGACATATGAGATCTTTCTTACAGGTGATGATACCAGAATCAGAAAGATCCCTATTTGACTTTCAGATCCTAATTGCTGTCAATGAGGGGACAAAACACCCCGTTTTTTTAAATTAGAAAATGCAGCCTTTCATCATACCATTTTTATAATCATTTAAAAAAAGAACCACCCATTATTATTTTAATTTTATTTAGTACAAATGGAAGCTATAGAAAATTAGTATAGCGAATATTAACTACAAAGTAGACTCCCAAAAAATGGGTCAGAGTACATTTCCCAACACACCTAAGGAAAAACAAACAAAAAAGATAAGCTCTGCACTATTCCCTGAATACTGACAAATTTGGGCTTAGTTTGACTAGTGGAAAATGAGTTCTATAGCCCAAAGCCTTCCCTGATATAGTACTGACTAAAAGAGCTCAGGTATCTGGGATCCAAACTTTGAGACTTCAAAGATCAATATGAATACCTTTTTATTGCATCGTGAAACAAATGAAAGAATATTCTGCAGAGCCATTGGTGTAATGTATTCCCTGTGACTACACCTAAAATGGACCATCTCTACCCACAGCAGTAGAATCTTCCAACCTATTTGGAAGTGCTGAGTGTATGAAAATAATCCAACCTGCAGGTCTAGGATATAGAAGTAACTGCAGGGAATTCTGGATTTCTGGAATAATGGTGACCATTTCTCTAAGACCAATGGAAAAAAGGCTCTTGACCCAACCAAGAACAACCTTCCAAGAACAATCAGGAATCTCCAAAACTCATCATGTAAGTTAGCCCTTTCAAAGGCAGCAGACTACCTTTAAGAGAGAACAAGTCAACTCAGACCCATTTGAAAGTAATGAAATACCTGGCTGGCTGGTTAGCCTCTAATTAACTAATGAGCCGGACACAGCTGGAGTGGTTCACAGAGACAGGAAACTCCTGAGCTGATGCTCCAAGAGAGCTCATCACATCAAAGGACCTGGAAGGTATGTTCTAAGAGATTGGCAATTCTCAAATGGAGGCTACAAGCAGCTACTGTAATACACTTGGCCAGAAGAGGGTGATGTAGAGTAGCTACAACCTGTGACAAGCATAAATTGTCAGCTTCACTAGAAAAGCAGGAGTACACCCTTTCAGTCAAGAGAGTAGGCAGCATCTGTCAACAAGCCACTGTATCAGACTGAGCCAAAGCAAGCTCACTGTCATTCAAATCTGTAACTTGGCCAGGCACTAGAACACCAGAGTCTACCAACCTCAACACAATATTTCATTTTGATCTACATAGCTTTGCTTGAATCAAGTTGGAGCCATGCACACTGGATTTATGGCCTCCATGGCTTGTATCTACTTAGTGATCCAGATGTCTTGTAACTTAGATGAAATAGTTGACAGATGCAAATGAAACCTGCTCAAAGTAAAATTCGAAGAACTGTTTGCCTGTTTTTTGCTAGACTCGAGGATTAGCAAACTTACAGGCCATTTTAGGTGGTTTTGGAATTTTTAGTTATACCAAAAGCATTCTTCAGCACCCTGAGCAGAAAAAAGACAAGGAAAACTACTTGATCTTTTTTTCCTTATTCACCAAAGACCAAGGATTTTGTATGGAAGTGAGACTCAGTACTTATCAGAATTCTTTGCTATATGTCTTCTCACATTTAAATACAACCCCAAAGCATCTACCTCTGTGTAGCCAAGATGTTTCTCTTTTCATTATATGCAATCTTTTTTCCTGCGGAAAAAAATCTGGTATAGAAAAATTGTATTTGGACAAAATAATCATTGGAAGACTTCAGTTGACAGAAAAGGAAATGAACAGAACATAAAGGGCCCATTTACAATTCCCATGTTTTTTAGTCTCATCTCAAATTTTGCCTTGTGTTTTCTGCCATGAGTTGGCACTTTCCTTGAACACACATCTTAAAAAAAAGTGTCAAAAACCAATTGGCTGACCAGCCACTAGCAATCAGCAGCTGGCATTGCTGTCCTATGTATATTTACAGTGCCAGCCAGACCCCTGATGTTCTAGGGTTTTGTTTTCTTTGTTACACATTATAATGTAATACAAATAGACTGCAGTAGTTTATTGACTTAACTGGTGCTTTTGCATATAAAACAGAGGTTTTAAAACAGTAGGGAGCTGGCTGACAGTGAATATATAAAGAATAACAGCCCCAGATAAGGCCTGACAGTGACAAGATCAGTTAATTAACAAGTAGTGCTTATTTTGAGAGCCCCTCCCCTCCCAGCCACATCATCTTAAAAAGAGTTTGTGGATTTTTCAGGTTGAGGTATGATCTTTGAAGAGTTTCATAGCTACTCTTCTTCATTATCTTTCTCCTATGCCAAATGATTGGCTTCAGCACCAACAGAAGACCATATTTGTGATCACATAGGCTGTGTCTACACTGGCATGAATTTCCGGAACTGCTTAAAACAGAATACTATTCCGTTTTCAGTTTTTCCGGAAAAGGAGCGTCTACATTGCCATTTTCGTGATCGGGGCTTTTTCCGGAAAATACTGGGCAGTCTACACTGGCCCTTTTCCGGAACAGTGTTCCGGAATAAGGACTTATGCCCGAGCGGGAGCAGAATAGTTTTTCCAGAATAGCGGCTGATTTTGTACAGTAGAGCGTCGTTGCTTTTCCGGAAATTCAAGGGCCAGTGTAGACAGCTCGCAGCTTATTCCGGAAAAGCGGCTGATTTTCCGGAATAAGTGGCCCAGTGTAGACACAGCCATATAGTTTTACCTCAAGGAGGCAACAGAAATTTGGAAAATTATGACAACTTGGTCTTCCTGTTTCACAAACTTCTTGGGCTCCTGCCAGCACAAGAAAGTGCTGATGCTGGTGAAAAGGCAGAAACCAATACTGGGAGCATTTTTTTTTAAATCAAGAGGTAGGGGAAAAAGCAGCCCCCGAACTCTGTAGCAGCAGACTTACTCTTCCTTCTCATGTATTTTCATATACAGATCAACATGTATAAAAATGTAAAGACATCCATTAAATAATTTTTAAAAGCTTCTATCCAGTTGCAGAATGGAAATGGAAAAATTAAATAGATCGACAGGATGTGTACTACTCCAACAGGCTGAGGGAACTATTGTTGGAGAAGAGTCACATCTGAATTTGGATTAGAAAATGAACAAAGTTATTATTCTGGGGGAAAATATTTAAAAAACCACAATGTTTGTAAATGGTGATAGAGCAGTGGTCTCCAGCCTTCATAAGCATGAGATCACTTTTTGAATTTAAGTGTAATCCAGGATCTACCTCAAACCCAAAAAACATCCCTTGCCCCGCCTCTGCTCACTCCATCCTCCCTCACTTTTATCAGGCTGGGAGCAGGAAGGGTTCAGAACTGGGGCCAGGGTTCAGAATGTGGGCCCCAGCTTGGCTCTGCTTACTACAAGTGGCTTCTGGGTGGTGGTGGTGCAGGGGGCTAAGGCAGGCTCATATCCCTACCCTGGCCCTGCACCACTTCCAAAAGCAGCTAGCAAACTCTGACCATTCCTGTCGCCCTCTGCTCTGTGGAGACAGGGTACAGGTTGGATGGAGAGGCATCCCGACAACAGCACCCCCTTTCCTCTTCTTTCCATGCCCTGCACAGCAAAAAGTAGGCTCCCAGGGGTGAGGGACACCTCTAAGGCAGAGGGCAGAAGTAGCACAGTAGTGCTGAGGTGCGCAAATGAAGTGCCATTTGATAGCCTCCTGGCCAAACTTCTCAAGATCACCTGTCAAAGGTTCCAAGATCTACTGGATGGTGATCATGGTGATAAAGTAACCCAGGTCTGCTTGGTGTGGCACTCTATCCCGCATTGCAGTGGGTAGACAGCAAGAAATTGATGAGCCTGCCACAGCTTTAGGTAAGACACTCCTTTAGTTTATGCACTAACAGCTTGTACATTAAGCTCCAGCAGTCAGAGGTTTGATCCTGTCCAGTGGTGAGTGGGGCTGCATTGGCATTACAGTGGTGCCAATATACATTTAGATTGAGATTTTTCACAGCTGAATTTTTAAGTGCCCTGAAAAAATGCATGTTTACTTGAATTGTGTTGAAAAAGGTCTGTATTTCAAAGTCAATGATCAAAATACAAAGCTACTTGAGCAGAGGATTCACATGTTCAACTGGATTCAAAACATTTTGACTCCTGTTTTATGCACACACCTTGGGAGAAGTCAAGTCAAACTGATATCTCCCACCTGGGAATGGTCACAGACAGTGTCTGACACCCACTGCAATTTGAGGAACTATTAAAAAGTTTGAGGTGAAAGGTAGATCTACAATATAATTCAAAGCCAATTCTGTGTGTGGTTCAAAAGGTTGGAGAAACAAGCAACAAAAGTTGGTTCACTAACAGATCTTACAGCCACCCTGACAAGACCCCAAAAAAAAAAAAAGTTATTTGCACATGTGAAGCAGGACTGGGACTGTCTTTCTAGACAGAATATTTGCAGGCAGCCCATGTATGTGGCTCAAGATAACAAGTAGTCATTGACTTTGAATTGTACCTAATACTGTGAATTAGGAGCCCCACCCTGGACAACTGAAGAAATGTATGTTGCGTACATTAGTTACTCTTTGCTGGCATTCTCAGAGTCTCTTGAAGGATCTGTCCTGAAAGAAGCTTCTGGTTTAAGAGCTGACCTTTCAAAGTGCTCTAAAATTCTCATATGTACTCACATTTTACTTTTAAAAAGTACTGTCAAAGAAAATGGATTAAATAGAAGAAATTCAAAAGACTCCAAGTAAGCAGCAGGCAACATGTTTAATTTTAACCATGTCACTTGCTTCTCATCCTTTTCCTTAATAAAGAGCACAATAAAAAAAGGCCACTAGCTGCAACACTCACCATCAGCACGAAAGGGTTACGAGCATCAAAACACACATTGCACAGAACCCTTATTTTAAGGACTAGCCTATGACCCTCATTGACCAAATAGTGTGTCAGCATACAATAACTAATGTTTGTAATGAAAAACAACTTTCTGCTTTCTACAATTCAGTCTACCTTTACCAGTTTCACCTGAGTGCTATAGCTTCTGTGAAAAGGGAATCTAATATGAAGTGGCATAGTAGAAAAATTAGTCAGATGGTCCTTTTTAAAAGATGCATCAAATCTCAATGATTTTGCTCCCCCAAACTGTTACAGAAGAGAAATTAAGCAGTGAATAATTATCCCAGTAAAAATGGTAATTCTGGTGTAACATTAATCACAATGGCACTACTATCTCATTGTAATATTGCTGTGCCGCACATGGGCCAGAGTAAAGTTAGTGATACAAGTTGGTGTCATTTTGGACAAGGTGTTCCTCCAGATACATTCACTCCTTCCCTCTTAAAAAATATTATCCCTTATCAACTGAAAGGATAGAGTACAAGGATGTCAGAGGGGGGCAATGCTGAAAAAGGACAGACTAAAGGTTATGAGGCAGGGCTGGCATGTACCATAACTATTCTCTTTATCAAGGGATAGAATCATAGAATACTAGGACTGGAAGGAACCTCGAGAGATCATCAAGTCCAGTCCCCTGCTCTCATGGCAGGACAAAATACTGTTTAGACCATCCCTGATAGACATTTATCTAACCTACTCTTAAATATCTCCAGAGATGGAGCTTCCACAACCTCCCTGGGCATTTTATTCCAGTGTTTGACTACCCTGACAGTTAGGAACTTTTTCCTAATGTCCAACCTAAACCTCCCTTGCTGCAGTTTAAGGCCACTGCTTCTTGTTCTATCCTCAAAGGCCAAAATGAACAAGTTTTCTCCCTCCTCCTTATGACACCCTTTTAGATACCTGAAAACTGCTATCATGTCCCCCCTCAGTCTTCTCTTTTCTAAACTAAACAAACCCAATTCTTTCAGCCTTCCTTCATAGGTCATGTTCTTTAGACCTTTAATCATTCTCGTTGCTCTTCTCTGGACCCTCTCCAATTTCTCCATATCTTTCTTGAAATGCAGTGCCCAGAACTGGACACAATACTCCAACTGAGCTTAACTAGCACAGAGTAGAGCAGCAGAATGACTTCTCGTGTCTTGCTCACAACACACTTATTAATGCATCCCAGAATCATGTTTGCTTTTTTTGCAACAGCATCACACTGCTGACTCATATTCAGCTTGTGGTCTACTATAACCCCTAGATCCCTTTCTGCTGTACTCTTTGCTAGATAGTCACTTCCCATTCTGTGTGTGTTAAACTGATTGTTCCTTCCTAAGTGGAGCACTTTGCATTTGTCTTTATTAAACTTCATCCTGTTTTCCTCAGACCATTTCTCCAATTTGTCCAGGTCATTTTGAATTATGATCCTATCCTCCAGATTAGTCACAACCCCTCCCAGCTTAATATAATCTGCAAACTTAATAAGCGTACTTTCTATGCCAATATATAAATCGTTGATGAAGATATGAAACAGAGCCGGTCCCAAAACAGACCGCAGCGGAACCTCACTTGTATCTTTACAGCAGGATTGTGAACCATTAATAACTACTCTCCGAGTACAGTTATCCAGCCACTTATGCACCCACCTTATAGCAGCCCCCTCTAAGTTGTATTTGCCTAGTTTGATAAAAATATCATGCAAGACTGTATCAAATGACTTACTAAAGTCTAGGTATACCACATCCACCACTTCTCCCTAAGACTCATTATCCTATCAAAGAAAGCTATCAGATTGGTTTGACATGATTTGTTCTTTACAAATCCATGCTGGCTGTTCCCTATCATCTTGCCACCTTCCAAGTGTTTACAGAGGATTTTCTTAATTACTTGCTCCATTATCTTCCCTGGCACAGAAGTTAAACTAACTGGTCTGTAGTTTCCTGGGTTGTTCTTATTTCCTTTTTTTAAATCAACGGGCACTGTATTTGCCCTTTGTCTTTTGGAATCTCTCCTGTCTCCCAAGATTTTCCAAAGATGATAGCTAGAGGCTCAGATACCTCCTATGTCAGCTCCTTGAGTATTCTAGGATGCATTTCATCAGGCCCTGGTGACTTGCAGGCATCTAACTTTTCTAGGTGATTTTTAACTTGTTCTTTTTTTTAATTTTATCTTCTAAACCTACCCCCTTCCCGCTAGCATTCACTATGTTTGGCATTCCTTCAGACTTCTCGATAAAGACTGAAACAAAGAAGTCATTAAGCATCTCTGCCATTTCCAAGTTTCCTGTTACTGTTTCTCCCTCACTCACCAGTGGGGCCTACCCTGTCCTTGGTCTTCCTCTTGCTTCCAATGTATTTATAAAAAGACTTCTTGTTTCCCTTTATTCCCGTAGCTAGTTTGAGCTCATTTTGTGCCTTTGCCTTTCTAATCTTGCCCCTGCATTCCTGTGCTGTTTGCCTATATTCATCCTTTGAAATCTGTCCTACTTTCCATTTTTTATAGGACTCCTTTTTTATTTCTAGGTAAGTATAAGTATACATGCACTCAACCTTCTGGAAGGATATAAGACACTGTCAACTGTAACAGTGTTAATTAAGTTTTAGGGCAAATGTTGAGTTACTTACTATTTGAATTAAAATTTTAATAAGAGCATCTAAGCCTATTACTAGTTATTACTCATTAAAAACAAGGCATCACTTCAATTATGTTAAGAAAAACTGTTATTCAATCTAATATTACATTTTGAACACATCTAGAGTCAAATAGTTCAACAAAACTGCAGTTTAATTTCAGAAAATGTGTTAAAATATATATTTATACATCAATTTCTGACACTATGTGTTAGTATACACAAATGATGGTCTCTTGAAACTATTTATGAAATGTACATTTTTAATTTAAATACTCAATATACACTGCACTTAATCTGCATGTTGCATTTATTAAATACATTAAAATCTGCAATGTAACAAAACGTTTTCTCATACGAAATTCAAAACACCATTTTAAATGAACAAAAGATGGCTCACTTCATTTTTTTAAACTAGTGGATAGCACACTAGTTCAGCTCCACCAACACCAGCTGTTCGTTCTTTTTTATTTGACATTGTTCACAGACTATTACATATTACAATAAGAGTGCTGGATAAAAACATGAGGTACGAAAGTGGTTCAAAGATTATAGGTCATGCAGATCATGCTAGACAGCAAAGAAAATTGTGAATGAGAAAAACACTAAATAAAAATACATAAAGAATGTGCATTATAAAATAAAAAAAACTCAATTACACAGCTTTGCTTCTTTGGTTACAAAGTAGGTTGAACAATTTCACAGCTTTTTATTCCCACCCCCAAAAAAAAAATCATACGAAATGTCAAAAAGCAGAGGAATCATGGCAATTTCTCTCTATTAGAAAGTAGAAACAGAAATGAGCAAAGTTTTCTTCATCAAAATAGCCCATCAATTATTTATTATATCACAATAACTGGTGACTACCTGTACAGATGCACTATGGTCTTCATACTTACACTCTATACAAAATTTACATTCAAGCTGGGTCTTGACTACAGTCAATAAATACCAAAAGGTAAATTGCCATTAGTGTTAGAAATATGCCAGGATTCTTTTGTTCAATTATTGCCTAAACATCTTATCTATTAAACGCAATCCCATCTATGAATCTTTACTGATACTTACATTTATTTAAAAAAAAATTAAAAAAAGTTCTGTGACATTGTTCATGTACATTATGAAAATAGCAGCCCTGTAATAAATAAAACAAATAAATGAAACTAACGTAGGCAAATGTTACTTATACTTAAAGAACAGTGGCTCTTAAGATGAATTGTTACTTCTTACATGAGATAGCAAGGCTCAAAGTAATCCATGGGTAAAAGAAACCTTGGAGAGCCAACAAAGCTCTGAAAGACCCCACTCATGCGCACCAAATAAATGCATATGCTTTGCATTAACTCCTTCTACCATTTCCCTTGTGCACTGATGACATAACTGGACACCAACTGCGCTGTATGACATCTCAAAGTGAGGGAAAGCTCTTGTAGAATGATTGTCTAATACTGAAAAGGCCAAAACACACAACTGAAGCATGGCTACTTGCTTTCATTTAAAGTGGAAAGAACACCAGTGGCACACAAGGACAGATTGCTTTCAGTTTTTTCTTAATGAGGAAAGAAAAGCTTTACGCTGAGGAAACATTCGGCTGCTGTGGAGGTTGCGTTGGCTGAGGAGGCTGTGCTATCACTGTTTGCAGTTGTGAAGTGCTACTAGGGATGGCCTGTTGAGTTGAGAGCTGGGATAACTGATCATTGTTTGAAAGAGATTTTAACAGTGCATTTTCACGTTCAAGTAAAGAGTTTCTTTCAATTAATTCTTTTATTTGTTCCTTCAAGACTTCCACTTCTTCTCGGACTGCATACATCAAATGGCTTTTCACCAGATCCTGTGAACAGTAAGGCAGCAGTTACACAAAACTGAAACAGCAGAGTTTTGCAATACAACTCTATCCTCTTCAATCCTAAAATGTTAGTATGATTTCACTTATTCCATTAACACAGATCTGGTTTCTAGTAACACTAGAAAAATATTTATCACTAAATAAAAACTATGTTCAGAAGTAAATATAGCACTTGGAGACATTGTGCAGCAACTTCCTCATCCTGAAAGGCCCTACAATTTTGCATGTTAAATAGGTTCTACTGCACAACAGAATAGGCATAGACATTTCCATTTGCATTAAAATTGCAAGATCTTTTCTATTCCACAGGAATTATGAAGGCTTTACAGCAATCTGAATATAAATAGAGCTTTTGGAACAGCCTTCCAGTTATATGTATTTTAATGTCCAAAACACACTTTATAATAAAAACAGACAGCAGGCTGTGTTCTAGGTTTTGGCTTCATAACACGCATACATTAATTGCACAAAATATCTTACTGAAACTAGCATCTTATAGATGGTTTTCCAACTTGAATGCGTGAACATGTGTTTCTTTGCTAATATAAATTAATACTATAAACACACACATTTAGCTTTGCAGGACAGTATGTCATTGGGAGCCAAGTAGTCCAGTGATCAGACAACTAGCCTTATTTCTAGGAATATACACCAGGGGACAATGTGATTAGAAGATAACTAAAAAAATAGTGTCCTGAGAACTAATGATGGGATCCTGCAATGCAGCGTACAAGAATCAGAAGAAAACTAAGACTATTTAGAAAGGGAGGGAAAAATAAAAAACCTACACACAAGTGGCAGAGCTGGATTTTAATTGTTCTTTTAAATAGTAAATAAACAAAGAATTTTTTTAAAAAAAGTATACTATATCTTGAGTGTGTCTATATTTAAGCCAAGTTTTTATGTTAAATCCTTTCAGATTGTTTAAAAACTTTTGTACATCAAGTTTTAGGTCAAATGTTAACTAATCCTGATTCCTTGCCACTCCATGATCTAGGAAAATACATTTCACATGGAATGGAAGAATCGGGACTAACTGAAGGGGAGGAGAACAGACATTGTATTCACACCTACAATGCAATTCAGCCTAATGATACACAATTTTATTCTAGAAATCTGCACGATCCTGAAAAAAGCATGTTTGAATAAAAATGGATGCGTCTTGAAAGATTTATTGATAACGGCTTGTCCTACAGGATGAGGCTCTCTTACCTGGGATTCTCTGGTCCGGCAACATCCATGGTCCAGCACAGATGTCGCAGCACCAGAGTGTCCCGCTGGAGGTCCAATGACAAGGTTCCCTGCAGGGCCAGCAAAGCAGTGGGCTGCCTGCAGTGATCCTGCTGTTAGTGTGGCAGCAGCCATGCCCAGCAGGGTGGCGAGCTCCACTAGCTCATTGGGGCAGGGATCTACAGCGTGCAGCTACCCAGCAGGACCCGGAGCCACAGCACAGCAATGGCTGCCCAGAACAGTCTGTTGGCCCCATTCCCTGATGGAGGTGAAGAGGGTTGCGGGAGGTCCAGAAGTGACCTTTCCTGGTCTGGCAAAATCCCTCATCTGGGACATGTCAGGTCCCAAGGGTGCTGGACCATGGAGGTCCAACCTATACTAGAAATAGGAATCTGTTTTCTACTTACCATTGCCTGTTCTATTTTGTTGTCAATGGCTACAACACTTGCCCCAGATGCACTGTTAAAAAAAGAAAAAAAGCTCAGTGGATATTGGGTTCAATGTTTAGTCAAATAGGAGTAATCTATTTGTATACACAAATCTGCTAACATGTTAAAAGTCTGTATTATGACATGCTTTCAGTGAGAAAACTGTACATCCTCTGTAGACGTTCTTAACCAACAATTAGAGCTCTAAAAATTTTATATATTTTGCCATTCCCATTCAAGCTTTTTCAGTTTAGCAATGATAAAAGATAACCCCCTTATTCCATACCCCTGGACACTTAAGATTACTAACCATTATAACCCCTTAATCCAATTCAGTTACTGTTTCACTTCCCTTCCTCATTATTCACACTATCACTTAGAAAAATGAAGGTTATGTAATATATAGAGGAGTCCCTTTTACATAATTAGCAAATATGTAAACTTGTTATCTCCTATGTTAATATGAAATGTTCTGACCAAAAACGTTCAGCATTTACTAACAAACTGCCAGAAGAGGAACTATATTATCAGGAGTGTTCTTATGGCTTTGCAGTAGTGTGCCAATAGTCAATAGCAGCATAAAGGTATACACAAACATCCTGAAATCCCACAAGTATGTTCGTTTGCTCCCAAGAAACACTGTATGCCCCATTAAGTAAGGTAACTAGAACCTTACTGTAGGCAATTTAAGTCAGTCCCATTTAGGTGCTTACTGGGGCCATGTTTTTCCAAGGTCAAGTGCAACAGTGTTTAGCAAGGCAAGTTTCAGATCATCAGCGCAAGATGGCAAAATGTCTCAATGTGTTTCAGAAACAGTTTTGAAGACTTAAGATGACAGCATTTGTGCTTTCAGATCGCGGATACGAATTTTACAACAGAACTTTTAAAGTCTTGCTAACTTTTAAGCTTCCTTGAATTACAAATGTCCCGTAGATGCCCTTCCTCAAAATCAAAAAGGCCACAAAAACTAGCCTCCTTTCTCTTGTAGCATTATGATTCAGGCAGATACCTGTTTCTCTAACTAAAATAATTCAACATTAGCCTTGCACAAAAATCAATTAAAAAGTGACTGCCCTTCAAGTGTCATTACCAAGCAGAAAATAAAGTTTAGTTTTAAAAATGTGTTTTGATTTTGCAGAGGAAACTGTTCATTTTGGATCAGAATTAACACTAAATCCAAAATTAAGATTTATTCTAAATACTGACAATTAAACAATCCTGTAGCATTAAGCTGTTTCAGTAAAACTGCTTTCAACTATTAGAGGGCAGGTCTGCCTGAAGAGTCATTTGCAGAATTAGGACCCTTGAAATTAGAATTTAACTGAACCAGCCAGAACTGAGACTGAACCAGTGTGCTGTGCAGCCCATCTCTAAAGCAAATATATTGAAATAAAAACTTCAGTTTTTATTTAAAAATGAAACTCAGCCTTTAGATATCACGGCAGAGAAGAAAATCCCCAAATGTAAACTAAGTGATGACTACCAACTTTTCTGCACCTTCCATTGATTTCTCTCAGTTTTTAACACATTAATTTTAGACTGCTCAGAAAATGAGTAGATCTGCAGGCTCTCTCATTACATCAATATTCTGGTTAGAAGATTCCATGAATGGAATGTTTGCCAGGCCAACATGAAGTACAGATATTAAATATTGAGTAACTAATTGAATAGTTGATGGAATTTCCATCGACTGTTTGATTAGCTGATAAGCACTAGTGCGCATTCCGCCTTTGAAAATGTACAAGAGCCCCAGAGAGGAAGCGCCATCACTGTGCCCCCTGCCCAGTCTCAGGTGGAGCACCCCTTCCTCTCTGTGATAGAGGCAGCAGGGCTGGGGCGGCAGCAACCAGTCGACTAATGTATTGACTATCCGATAAGCTTTTGCTTATCGGATAGTCGACTAGATGATTAGTTGCTTAGATCCATAACAGGAAGTACGCTGAACTCACTTGTGCACCACGGTGAAATGTCATTTAATTGCCTAAAGTTTTTAGAAGTGACAAATTAGATTAGGAAAGTTTTATTTTAGAGGGGAGTGTGGAAGATTGAAGGATGTCAGGGTTAGAAGATTATGGAAAACACAACAAACTTGAGATAACACTACAACACTGAGTATAATGGTTCAAGCAAGGAATGTAAAATCTCAGTTAAGCAATGAAGCAGTTAACTGATTAAAAGGAGATTAAAGGAGAGGGACGGAGAGGTGTGTTTGTGCTCCAGCCAAGCTGTTCCACCCCTAGCTGCTTGGCTAGAATGCATCCCCATCCCCATCCTGCCACAGGCAGGGGCTGATTCAGATCATTCAGAGCAGCCCCTGCCTGCAGAGGGTCTAGGGTGCCCCGCAAACAGGGGATGCTCTGGTGTCAGAACAGCCCTTATCTGTGCTGGAACAGACCCTATCTGTAATGGGCCCCTACAGGACTGAAGTAGCCCTCTACCACAGCAGGTCCCCAGCCCAACCAGTTAAACCTTCACATCCCTAGTTCAAGTATAGCAATCTTTCTTTCATCCATTTGAAAGTTACAAAACTGTCTTGGAGGCTAACAACATTCTAATTAAAAATGCATCAACATTTTTTTTCCCTTCAAGACAGGTAGATTCTTTACAATTAAAGACACTAGATCCAGCTCTTACTGAATCCACCAGGAAAAATCCCACTGGACTTGAACAGAATCAAGATTAGGCCCTTTATGCTTTGTGGCCAAATGACACCCACATATCCTTCCCTGTATTTCCATTTTCCCATGTTGAGCCACCCTTCGGGTTTGGGTTAGTTAGATGCAACTCCATTCTTCCCATTATGGTCTAGATGGTACTGGATCCTGCCATGAGGGCAGGGGACTGGACTCTATTACCTCTCGAGTCCCTTCCAATTCGAGTGTTCTAGGATTCCTGCTAAAAAGCCATAGATGTTTACAATTTTCATTACCCCTCAGTTATAAGAAAAAAAAAGAAAAAGAGGAAATAACCCAAACTTAGAATCCCTTAGAATAGCTGTAACTCTCAGCCTCTAACAGCCATTTATGACGCTGCTGAAGCATAACAAATCAGAAGTGAATTATTACTGAGAAGAGAAGTTTTTGAAAGGCCACTGGACTTTGCTTATTTATATGAAAGTTTACATTTTCTAATGTCAATTTACAGGGAGAATTACACTCTTGCCTCCCATTTAAGGTATTTTTCAAGAATGTAGGCTTTAAGAAAAGGTTTTTTTGGCCGTTTTCACAATGTTGTCAACCCCCAAAACTCAAGTTAGCCACTGCCCACCACCAAAAATAGTGAGATTATTTTTAAAGACAAATACATAGGAGTTCTGTTCGTAAGCCACCTGCTTTGAGACTGTATAGTGAACTTTTCTCAGTTAAGATTGTCTGCAGTCATGAACTGAACACTAGAAATTTACACTGGTGAAAAATGAAAGCTGTCTTTCCCAGGGGATATTCTTCAATTTTGTTTCCAAAAGCAACAATTCCAGAATTCTTCTAGTAGTAAAGCAGAGTTTCTCATGCAGTCCTCTAAAAGGGGAACTGTTGGAAGCAAGATTGGTACCTCAGACCCAATAGAAACACTGAGAAAACCACCACCTCACTAAAGAATTCCATCTCAGCTTCTAGAGCTGAAACTACTCCACATAAACAGTGTATGACACAAACACACATGCACCCTGTTCCTCATAGAATCTTCTGATCAGCTTTGCTTTCATGCTTCTGGGGAGAGGAAGCCAACTAAAGCCTCCACTTTCTCTCAAGTGTGCATGGCATCTTACAAAACAGTCTATGAAGAAATAAAAATTAGTAACTAACAAGCAAGAAGGGGGGAGAATGTAACAGCTATTCCTCTGCCTGCTTTGGTAAGGAGGCACTGGATAGAGAAAGAGAAAACAAACGTGTCTCTAACGTTAAGGCACTTACTAATTACACAGGAGTGCCCAACTTAGATAAACTGGAGTTGCTATAGAATGCTGTCTGTATCTTTCTACTTAACAGAAGCCCAGCACCTCTGCACCAGCTGCTGGGATTCCCCATCCAACTTTTTTTAAAATTATTTTCTGGGCTAGCAGGATGAGTCCTCTGGATTGCAAAAGTCAATTTTTTCAAATCCTGCTTGCACCTATCACCACTACCACCTGACTAATTTATGCACACAAATTTCAAAACAGTATCTAAAAATATAACCTACAAGCTTTCCCTAGACTTCGGTATTGGGGCTGCCAACTCTGCCAACTGGATGGACCCGATGCCATTGCTGGAATTTGGTTGGGAAAGATGGCAACCTTACAACTGGAATTGGGCCAAAAATGAGGGTTTCAGAGAGCAGGAGGAGGTTCCAGGATGGAGCAGAGAGTTGGAGTATAGGAGCAGGTGATGGCTCTGACTGGGAGTGCCAGCTCTGGATCAGGGCCTGGATACCAAACTGGGAAGAGTTGCGACTGCTCTGGAGGATAGGATCATAATTCAAAATGATCTGGACAAATTGGAGAAATGGTCTGAGGAAAACAGGATGAAGTTTAATAAAGACAAATGCAAAGTGCTCCACTTAGGAAGGAACAATCAGTTTCAAACATACAGAATTGGAAGTGACTGTCTAGAAGGAGTACGGCAGAAACGGATCTAGGGGTTATAATGGACCATAAGCTGAATAGGAGTCAGCAGTGTGATGCTGTTGCAAAAAAAGCAAACGTGATTCCGGGATGCATTAACAAGTGTGTTTTGAGCAAGACACGAGAAGTCATTCTGCTGCTCTACTCTGTGCTTGTTAGACCTCAGTTAGAGTATTGTTTCCAGTTCTAGGCACTGCATTTCAAGAAAGATATGGAGAAATTGGAGAGGGTCCAGAGAAGAGCAACAAGAATGATTAAAGGTCTAAGGAACATGACCTATGAAGGAAGGCTGAAAGAATTGGGTTTGTTTAGTTTAGAAAAGAGAAGACTGAGGGGGGACATGATAGCAGTTTTCAGGTATCTAAAAGGGTGTTATAAGGATGAGGGAGAAAACTTGTTCATCTTGGCCTCTGAGGATAGAACAAGAAGCAATGGGCTTAAACTGCAGCAAGGGAGGTTTAGGTGGACATTAGGAAAAAGTTCCTAACTGTCAGGGTAGTCAAACACTGGAATAAAATGCCCAGGGAGGTTGTGGAATCTCCATCTCTGGAGATATTTAAGAGCAGGTTAGATAAATGTCTATCAGGGACGGTCTAGACAGTATTTGGTCCTGCCATGACAGCAGGGGACTGGACTCGATGACCTCTCGAGGTCCCTTCCAGTCCTAGTATTCTATCCCTTGATAAAGAGAATAGTTATGGTACATGCCAGCCCTGCCTCATAACCTTAAGTCTGTCCTTTTTCAGCATTGCCCCCCTCTGGCAACCTTGTACTCTATGCTTCCAGTCCTAGTATTCTACGATTAGTGTCTTGGGGTGCAGAAGGGGGCTTTGGATTGGGATCAAGGTGTTTGGAGGGCAGGAACTTGATGCTCAAGGCAGGAGGTTGGGGTGGGAATTAGGTGCTGGAGTGGGTTCAAAGCTGAGTCAAGTCATAGAGGTGCAGACACTGGAGGGAATTTGAGTGTGGGAGGGGGCTCAGGACTGAGTTGCAGGAGGGAGCGCCAGATGCTTACCTCTGGCAGTTCCTAGATTCAGAAGCAGCTGATACATGTCCCTGTGGCTCCTGGGAGCATAGGTGGATAGAGTGGTGTCCTCACCTGCAGACATTACTCCTACAACTTCCATTACCTACAGTTCCAGGCCAATGGGAACTACAGGGCTATGCCTGCAGTCAAGGATAGTCTGCAGAGCTTCCTGGATTGTCACAAGCCATCATTTACAGCTCTAGCCCCATGGGAGGCCACTGAGTCTCAGGGCTTCCAGCCTGCAGCACAGAGACTTGCCATAGACCGGATGAAATTAAGCAAGGGGCTGAATCCAGCCTGCAAGCCAGAAGTTGCCTGCTCCTGAGCTATGTAGTAGCTACGTGCTACTGTTTCACTGTGAGCTACAGATGCGGTAAAAGCACCACTTATCTTCCATAATGGAAAGCTGTTTGAGAGGTGTGCCTCTTATTTGAATTCCACCATACAATACGCATATGCTTCATGTACACTACAGTTTTTAAATATCCAGAAAATATTTCATGTATTTTTTCCGAGGGATTCAAGGCTATACAGAAATGAAGTTTCCAAGCTCTTTAACAATCAAGACTGTATGTGCATTTGCAAACACAGCAAAAACTGTAGTTGTACGTCTGCCCAATTAATCTAAATATTATTTGTCAAAATACCGTAAGATAGATGAAGTAATATTATACGCAATGCTTTTATAAGGAAACAGGCACAGAAATAACATCTTTGACAGCATAAGAATGATGAACCAGTGTCATCTGTAGTAGAGTTTTTTAAGTGCATGTTTACCTTTAATGAAATAGTGTATCTTACTAAAGATTACACAAATTAGAAAGAATGTTCAAAATAACAGAAAGTTGAAGTAAAGAAGATGAGAAAGTATCTAAAAAAGATCAGGTATTGAGGGAATAGAATTGAAGAGAAGAGGCGTTACAAGTCAATAAAAACAGCACTATGAAATTAGATTATATTTAAATGTCTTGAATGATTAAAGGCATTCTTTTTTCAGCAGAATCATTGAAGAGGTTTAGTCACTTACATCCCTAATCTAATCGGAAAGCCTATTGGAGGCGGGAGGGGGAGGAGAGAAAAAGAGCAGCAGCCAGTTTAAAAGCCAGTTCCCCCAAGCACTGTCTCTGTGGGAAGGCAGAGATGCAGTGGAGGACTGGGCAAGACCCAGGACTCAGCTATCCTGGCTTGCACCCGGTCCCAGATGCTGCGATTCTTCCTTTTAAATTTAGTACAGGGTGTCCCTGCTATAAGTTGCCCCAGCATGCATCCATTCCGCACTAAAGTCATTGATCCTTGTAGGAACTGATGCGTTACAAGTCCTTCTGTTCCATGCAAAAAACAAAACAAAACAAAAACAAAAAAAACATGCCACACACCACCCAACCCAATTTGCACAAATGGAAGTCAGTCGGGGGAAAAAATTCCCTGCTTTAAGTTGTTTCGCTTTAAGTCCAAGTTTTTTGTAACTTATCTTGGACTTATAGCAAGGACAGCCCGTAAGAGCTGGGTGTCTCTTACTACATTTAAAAGGCAGAGCTGCAGTGGGGTTTGTTCCCGGTCCTGGGAGCTAACCCTGCTGTGGCTCTGCAGTTTCCCCTCTTAACTAAATTGAGTAGTTGATGGAATTTCCATCAACTACTCCATTAAGCTGATGAAACATAATTTAACATCCTTAGTTTAGATATTCATTATAATCTCAGCATGTCCCTACTTATTTAAATTTAACCTTGTGAAAGGGTTTAAATCACTAACATTTATGATTTCATTATAAACTATTTTAAAAAGTTTCCATACTTATTACCCTCTAGATTGATCATAAAAGAAATTCACTCTCAGTAAAAAGTGAAGCCCTGGCAAAGTTTGTTGGCACAAAATTGAAGTTTGGACACAAAATTAAATTTCTTAAAACCATAAACCTTTTTAATTTTGTTTTTAAAATTTGCACAGTACTCAATAAGGTACATGTACTATGAGAAGTTTGAAAGTTATTGCGTCACTTCCATGAATTTAAAATCAGACATATTGCTATGTATCAGTTTTCAACTTCAAGCTCTACTTTAAATAAGTGGAAGATATGCCCTACATACACTGAAGCTATGTCTACACTGTTTGTTTTTTCTAGAAGAGGAAATGGAAATCTCACCCTCTCATTTGAATCTTCTCTTCCAATCCTTTTTGTGGAAGAGGCTTTAGTAAAAAGGAAAGAAAATGCAGTGTAGACAGGACCATTTTTTGTGAAAAAAAAAAAAAAACCTTTTGCACAAGATCCTGTAAACCTCATTTTTTGAGGAATAAGGGATCTTGCGCAAAAGGGTTTTTTCCCTGAAAAATGGCCCTCTCTACACTGCGTTTTTCCCCCGCTAAAACCTCTTCGGCAAAAAGGATCGGAAGAGAATACGCAAATGAGCACGTGAGATTTGCATTTCCTCTTCCGCAAAAAAACAAACAGCGTAGACGTAGCCTGAGAGGTATTGATTAGCTGTAAGGTCTATTTCCTCAGGAACTACACAACTACTGCAACTCATCAGAAGCTTGGGGAGGGAGGGCTGAGGGAGGATAGAGGATGAACTCATATGGATTTAGATATTCTCTTAGCCTTTCATTGTTAAAGACAGCATCTGTGAAATCAGGAATAATATTCGTGTCTTTGAGATTGTTAACCCACCCACCACTACCACAGCTTTGCCAGTTCTTAGAAAATGAGGAAGATTTCCTGCTAGGAGTTGAGAACCCTGCCCTGAGGTCAGTAGGTAATGGTGTTGGATTTAGTTTAATGGATGGTTCAAAACCAGTTTCAAGAGGCATGTGTGAGTGCACTAGATTTACACAGAAAGGAATGAAGAGACATTCAGACACCTGGAAACAAGTTTTGGGTTTTTTTGTTGGTAAAAATAAATCCTAACCTGAAATAGTTTTATTTGCAGTGCTTTGACATGAGAAAATTGACAACAGTTCATGATAGAACACTGCCAGTTTTTCAGCAATTGCCAAAAATAACTTAAGATCCTAGCTGGATTTATTCCTCTAAACACTATCACATCATCCAAGACTTGTATAAAAATGCCAAGAGGCATTTGTTCTCCTTCTCCACCTCTCTTTTAAATAATCTTGTGTGAAAGTTGAAAAACCTCAAGAGGCCAACAAGCACACCTAGCAACACCTGTGCTAACTGAATGGTGAGCAGGAAAAACATTTGCAGGTTTCCCCAGGGAAGCTTCAATAATGACTCATTTCTTTGAAGCATCCATGTACCAAAAAAGGGGAAGGGGCACTAATAACCTTCTTCCATGCAAGATTAGTTTGTGATCAAAGTCTAGGCTTATTGTGATCTTTTACTTTAGTCTCTTATCATCTGAATACCACCTCACTATATTTTTCTAGCTCGTGCAGTGATTCATGTTCAGCTTTGACTCAAAACACTCCAGAAAATGATTAGCTACCGGAGACTATAAGCCCTATTTTTGAAGGATGGCTGGGGGAGAAGTTGTAAGGCGAGATTAATCTTAATGTTCTATAGTACCCTAAGGCTAAGTCTACACTGGTACTTTACAGCACTAACTTTCTGGCCCCCACCAAGTGCAGCAATTACAGCATGGTATAGTCAGTGTGAAACTACTCCTGGTGGAAGTAGTTTACATGAGAGTGCTGGGAACTCTTTCTCCCACCACTCCTGCAGCTGGGCAAGGATGTTAATTAATGAGTAATTTACTTGTCGAGTAGTTGATGGAATTTCCATCAACTACTCGACTAGTCGATAGCCACTTCCGCATTCCTCCTTGTACGAGGATCTTGTACATTTCAAAAGGAGGAATGCAGAACTCCACATGCAGTCCAGGGCCAGTGGGAAGTCTTGCTGACTCCGGGCTCCATGAGAGCACTTTACCCTTTGATATGCACATTTCAAATGTACATTTCAAAGCTGGCACACCATGTGCAGCCCAGGGCCAGCAGGCTGACTCTGGGCTCCACGCTGGTGCTTCCACTTTGAAATGAATAAGAACTCTTAAGGGGCTTTTGTGCATTTCAAAGGGGCTTTTGTGCATTTCAAAGGGTAAGTGCTCTCATGGAGCCGGGAGTCAGTGGGACTTCCAGTTGGCCCTAGGCTGCATGTGGCATGCCAACTTTGAAATGTACACGAGTCCCCAGCAGGGGCTCTTATGCATTTTGAAGCACCCTCATGCAGCCTTGAGTCAGTGGGGGATTCCCTGGCTGATCCCAGTTTCCATGGAAATGCGCATGGAACCCAGGATCACTCCCCAGCTGACCCTGGGCTCCGCACAACATTTCAAAGTGGCAGCAACACACAGAGCCCAGTGTCAGCTTGAGTGTCCCCAGTTGACTCCGGGCTCCATGCAGTGCTGCAGCTTTGAAATGCTGTGGCGGCAGCGTTTTAAATGGGCAGCACAGCATGGAACCCAGGGTCAGCTCCATGCGGCACTGCCGCTTTGAAACGCCAAGGTGGAGGGAGGAGTCAACTAATTCTTAACATCCTTAGGCTGAACTGCAATTTAAAATGTTAAGTGAAAACAAAGCCTGAGGAAATTCTCATATTAAAAGATAATTAAGTAGGCCACTGGGAGTTCCCTATCATGATTAGATACACAATACAGAATTGATCTCTCCCCCTCTCTCCCCACCCCACCCCCCTAAAGTTTCTTAAAAAGGAAAGAAACATTTAATTTTTTGTACAGTGATCAGATCAGTTAAGTCTAATGAAGTCAGATATTTAGGGCTTCAGTCTCCCCTGCAACAGAGTTCCACTTTATACAAAGAAGATGGGCCATAATCAGATTCTGTGCCTAGCATAACACTTATGCCATTGGGAATTCTGCACCAACACATTTAAAAATTCTGATTTTTGTAAAGTTCGGCATGTTTTCAACACACAAAATAATTATTCCAGTTTCACTTTGGTTCAAAACACAGGCCTGCAATTAGATCTAACAATATAGACTCCTCCTCCCCCCCCCCAAAAATCAGGATGTTTTTGATTAATAGATTCCTTACTAGCCATATTACTACAGAATGTTAAGTAATTCATTTAAACTATAATACACAAATATGTCCTGCACCCCCTCAGAAGCAATGCAAAGGCTTGGGGGAGTCAGGGATATCAGAAGGATGGAACAGTGTCGGGAAGGGAGGGGAAAGATTGTTAGAAGTTGGTGAATGTCCCCCTATGTCGGCTCTGGCTGATGCAGAGCCTCTCCCATTCAGTCAGACTCATATGCCCACTCTCCCACATGGCCCTGAAGCTCCCCACCCATTTGTTCCATTAGCTCCTGAGCATGTGCTCTCGTCTGTCCCCTCCAAGCCCTTCTGAACCTCAGTGTGCAACATCCCACCCTATCCCCCAGGGGCCCTGTGTGTCCCACTCTTCCTCCTGACCCAGCTCTACAGACAGGCTGTTGTGGTAAACGCAGCAGGTTGCTAGCTGTTACTGCTTGTCAGCTGGCTGTTCTTGTGCCACAGCAGCCTCTGGTGGGTAAAAGGCAGAAGTGTAACACTTCTTAGAAAAGTATTTTCTGCATGGGGAAAAAACATTGTGTCAGACATAAATAAGTTCTCTCTAACAATGTGCTCAAGGGACTTTATGCCAGTCAGAAAACTGGGCATGAGAGTTCTGGTTAGGGATATTAAATAACGGTTAATTGAATAGTTGAGTAACCTCCTGAAATTTTAATCCGTTAGTCGACTAGTCTACAGATGCCAGGGCAGGGCCAACAGGCACTGTATCAGAGGCAGCAGTACAGGGTGCCAGGTGGGAGCCGGTCTGTAAGGGGAGCCAGTTTAAAAATCAGCTGCCTGCCATCCTGTGCTGCTGCTTCTGAGAAAGATCCTCCCTAGACAGGGGCTGCTGCCTCTGAGCTCCCAGACCCAGCAGGAGCCCAGAACTGAGATGAGCTGCCTGCCAGCCTAGCTGGCTCTTAATACACTTCAAGTGCGGAGCTGAAACAGGGATAAGTCCTGGACTCAGCATGAGCCAGGCTGCCTGCCCCACCAGCCCCTAATACACTTTAAATGTAGAGTCGTAGCAGGGGTAGGTCTTGGACCCTTCGCAAGCCAGGACTAAGCCAGGCTGCTGGCCAGCCTGATTAAAATAAACAAACAAATAAATAAATAAGTACTGCTGTGGGGAGGGGGGAGAGAAGAGGGAAATGCATGTTGTGTATAGCATTAACCTATACACTTTTGCTTAATTGACTATACTATTACATCCCTAATTCCGTTATGCTCCCACCATGAGGTGGGGCATACAGAGTTGTCTCCACTGGCTTCACACAAGTGCGAATTTTTCATCCACTGAGGAAACTGTTGGCCACTTAAGGTCAGAATCCAATCATTCTGCACCACCCAAAGAACTCAAACAGAGCTAAGATCATGGCAGCTAAGAAAAAAAAAATCAGTGGATATTCAAGCCAATATGTTTGGAACTTCTGACAGATTAGTGACTTTGTATTCAGAGTTGGAAAACTGACAGTGGCACAAAAAATAAAAAAAAATAAAAAAATAAAAATCCATCATCACATGCAGTAATTTCAGCAATGGTGTTAAAATCTAAAATCTACATAAACTTACACAGCAAGGTATAAAAATGAAGATAACATGCCTGCTACATTAAAAAAAAAAAAAAAAGATTCTTTTACTAGGAAGTAGCCAAATACATCAAGCCCGTGAAGACATGCTTACAAAATGTTTTGCACAGCTGTGTCTTCAGGGTTGAAGACAGGAACTGAAGTAGTATCAACAATAAAGATTTATTTTCTTGGTATAATCTTTCTTGTTTCCAGGATGTCCGTTTTGGACATCTATAGTAAGACTTTGCACACCGACATTTGAAATACCTATACTACTTAGCTTAATCACTACATGTACATTTCTGATCTTCTAGTTTTGGATTTCATAATCATCCAGCGTTTATAATCTCACTCATAGGAGTTAAAAATAGTGAAGTAACAGAGCTATAAAAAATTTCCAAATGGACTAGCCGTCTGCATACAATACGTGAAAGGGTAACTCTCAGGTGCCCACATCATTTCTGATATGTTTCAATTAAAGAAGTATTTTGAACCTAAATACTGCCACTATCTCACAAATGTAAAAAAAAGGGGGAGGAGGGGCGCAGAATTGTAGTAAAGTGTCATAAATAATACAAAGTTGCAGTATAAGTACTGAAGTCTGAAATAAGACTATTCATCTAACTGCAGCACCATGACATATGATACAAGTGCCATTTCATATTTCAATACAGGCAGTCTCTGGGTTACGCGGATCCGACTTATGTCGGATCCGTACTTACAAACGGGGCTTTTCTTGCCCCGGAGGACGCGGGCGGTGGGGACTGCCCAGACATGCCGCGGTCCTGCTGCCCGCGTCCTCCGGGGTGAGAAAAGCTGCTCTGCATCTCCCTGGTCTGCTGGGCGGGAAACTCTGCCTCAGGCTTCCTATAGTCAGCCGCTGGTCAGTTTCAGCAGCGGCTGAATCTGGACGCCAGTTCCGACTTAAGTACAAATTCATCTTAAGAACAAACCTACAGTCCCTATCTTGTATGTAACCCGGGGACTGCCTGTACATGATATTGCAGTAGCAAGCTTTCTGTTCCTTTCTAAACCATATAGCAGTACCTGCACTGTTTTCAAACAGAGAAATAGAGCAATGAGAGCATTGGTGTTGCTCAGCGCCATGTTCTGTCGTGTACAAATGCGTTGCCAAGCAAGGTTAACAAAATCCAATAAAGCTCTGAGCAAGTTTTAAGATGGTTTCAGTAAGTCAAGTACAAACAAGACAAAGATGAACTGCTCATCAACACTCAACAAGTGAGCACCACTGACCTTGTGAAGCAGAGATCCTGGGATAAGGCCAATGCACCACAAGCCTTAAATTACATAAATTAGTATCTATCAATTTTATCAGGACTTAAATCTAATGTTTACAAAATAAAGTAATTAAGTGAGAAAGAAAATCTATTAGCTGCTGTTGATCAACTAGGAATACAAGCCATATCCATAAAACAAAAATTGAGTTTATTGTAGTTTTTCACCATGAGTTTAAATATGACTTGTATTTGAGTTCTCTCTTGTATCAACATCTCTCAATTTATAGGAGTTAAATCAGTTTTCCCAATAGGGTGCCCTACCTTAAATTGAACAAGTAAAACAGTTACTTGGCTTGATTCGTTTTTAACTGCCCATAAATAAGCTCCTTACGCTGAAAGAAAATGTAAATGTGCGCGCGCACACACACACACACACACACACACACACACACACACACACACACACAGTTTTTAGTTATTTGCACTAGATTTAGGATTTTTTTTTTTTTTTTTTTTACAGGAAGTTGAGCTACTAGAAATTGCTTTGCATTTAAATCTTTCAAATTAGGTAGTTTCAGGTATGATCAGGAGAAGGAAGAGGCAAATAATCTTATATGGTGTTTTCAATTCAGTGAAGTCTAAGATTATTAACATCCGAGCAATAGAAATCCAAAAGAAGTTCTATGACGCACTCGTTTATCCAGCAAGTACAGGTTGGGCCTCTCTGGTCCAGCACCCTTAGGACATGAGCAGTCCCAAAACAGGGAGTTTGCTGACCAGGGGAGGTGAATGCTCTCCTACTGGCTGCCCTGTTGCTGACTCCTCTCCTTGGGGCTCCCCACCCTGAAGCCCACACTCACTGCCACTCAAGGGTTCCCAGGCAGGGCTACCCAGCTGCTGTCAGACCCTTTCAGCTGGTGCCTGGCCCCACTGTGTTGGGGATTCCCCAGGCCGGGGATGCCAGCTGGCCCACCCAGGACACCCCATTCTCCTGGCTGGCTCCTGCTCCCAGCAACATCCATGACTCTGCTGGACCACAGATTTTGCCGGAACAGAGAGTCATGGATTTCTGAAGGTCAACCTGTATCTTGATTTCAAAAGCACTATGAAAAAAAAAGTTTAGCATACGTAAATGACAAGAAACTGCATAGTGAAAGCTGAGTCAAATACTGATTATAAACATGCACTGAATTCACGTAACTTGTTCAAACAGAATGCCTGGTAGAAGACAGTTGAAGGGTTCCTATGATCAACCAGAATTCAATGAAAAAGATAGAGTAGGGACACAGGCAACTCAGACAAATATGAAGACTTTCAACTTTTCATGCTCTTGCATCTTGTAGTCTTGTTCCAGCCTTAAACAGAGCATAAGTTTATCTGTGTGGGCACAGCTTACTAAGTGTCCAAGATGTGATTCAATAGTTTGGAAATATTTTCTTGTCCCAGTAGTCCAGGAATATGTACCATCATGAAGGAGATACAGATTCAGAACTTACTTGTTTTTCAAAATGTAATAGATCCCATTTTATGGTGATAATATACAAAATCTACCACATTCATGTGCTGTGTTCACCTTTGAATATTATGTTGCTATCCAAAGAGGTGCATGTTTATTAGGAACGTAAATGGATAACAAGTATCACCCTTTAATGGGAGATGCTTACCACATATGGTTAACTGGTGGAGGCTGAAGCAGCTCCCACCCACTGCAGGGCAGGAGACTGGGAGCAGCCTTGCACAGTCCCAATGCGCTGGGGTAAGGGTAAACCAACCCCGCTGGAGCACAACCAATTAAACAAGGGTGGGTAGGACAACAGGTTAAACTTAATATTTAAGAACTTAAACAGGATTTTACATTCCTAAGGTCATATAGGTTCTTTACAAGAGCTAAAGATACACTTAAAGCAGCATTCAAAAATCCCTCCTCCATGTGCTACTTCACTTTAAACTCAAGGATTTTACTTGGACCTCTGAACTATAGGCAAAAGCGTGCTGCAATCTCTAGGCTGAAAAGAGTAAACTGGAGACTAAAGGGTTCTCTAAAGTTTGTGATCAGCAAATATAACAAAAAAAAAATCAGTCTTTACTAAAATACACAAGACAGAATTCTCCACATCTTTGTATGCCACATCATTCTAGTCCAGTCTTCAGAGTGACAGAAAGGGATCAGATTCCAAGTCTCAGTTAGTAATGGATGTATCAGAATATAACCCTAACATTAGTATTAAACACTTAAGAACTATGTTAACAACGCTAAAAGTCACATAAGCACTCAATTCAGGCTGCCTGTACAACCTTAATTTAGCCATCTCATGAACATGTCATGTACAACATAGCCTTTAAATCAACTATATTCTCCCTTGCCCTCAGAAGACTGACACAGAATGGCTGGTAATCACTGAATGGCTAATTAATATTTCTTTTAATTCTCAGTGACTTCAAACTAGGGTTGTAAAAATCCCATTTACTTGGTTAACCAGTTAAACTAGCCAATTAAAGGGAGAGGGGCAAGGGGGGGGGGCACCTTCCAGCCCAGCTGGGCTGGAGCACCTCATTCCCTCCCCCAGCCCACTGCTGCACACCAGGACTGGAGCAGCCATCTGTCCACCACAGGCGGAGAGCTGCTCCAGCCCCCCACCAGTTAACCTTTAGGGGTGAGGCTAATTGGTAAAATATTCACACATCCCTACTCCACACCTCACTTTACACTACATCATTTAAAACCTAGACTATATAATTAATATTGTTATAAACCACAGGTGGGCAATAATTTAAGGGGGGGGCACTAATTTCAGAAGTGGTCACAGGTTGCCCCAGAAGGGGCAGGACCGCAGGGTAATGGGCGGGGCCAGGAGACTTTAAATGCTCCCCTGCCACAGACCCCAATTGGCCTGGGGGTGGGGAGGAAGTGCGTTAAGTCTTTGCCCTCCAGCACCTAGAGAGAAGTGCCAAGCTGTTCAAACAGCTGGTGGTTTCCTCTGTGTGCTGCATGCCCTTAGCAGTGAGGAGACTTCCTGTACTCACTCCACCCCCAGGCCAACTGGGGAAGAAGAGAGAGAAGAGGAAAAAGTACAGCAGCATTAGGAGGGGGGTTGAAGGGAGGCTTTCCCCTTAGCTCTGGAAGTGCCTCGCTTCCCCTTCCCACACCTCCCAGCCACTAGGAAGGGCCCAGGAAGTGGGGAAGCAGACTTAGTCTCTGGCTCCCCTTCCCTGCCAAGGGCAAGCAGTTTCCTCCAATGCCACACGCCCCTGGCCTGGGGTGTGTGGGACATACAAAGTTTCCTCTCCCCACCCATCGAGACCTAGAAACAAGGGAGTGCATGAAGTCTTCTCTCCCCACCAGGGATGTGCGGAACCAGAGGGAACCGCGTTTCCCTGGCGGGGGGTGGGGTGGGAAAGACTTTGCATGCTCCCCGTTTCCAGGCCAGTTAGGGCCTGGGGAGTGCAAGACATCTCTTCCTCCTCAACCCCTCTGCTAGAGGCACATGGTTCCCTTCTGGCAGGGTGGGTAGTGAAAGACTCTGCACGCTCCCCTGCCCCCAGGACCAGATTTGCTTGGGGGCGAGGAGAGCATACGACATCTCCCCTACCCGTGCAAGAGGTGTGTGGTTCCCTCTGGTGCCACACGTCCTTAGTGGGAAAAGACGACTTCACACACTCCCTCATTCCCAGGTCTTGATTGGTTTGGGTGGATGGGGGGGGGGGGGGGGAGAAAGAGAGCAGTAGAACAGTCACAGGCCAGATCAACCCATTTTACAAGCTGCATTAAGCCCACAGAGGCCCCTTTGTCCACCCCTGTTATAAGCTCTTCTCTCATGTTTGCCACTGTAGTATGGCAGTTCTTCACCAACGTTAATGAATTTATCTTTGCAAAGTGTGTCAGGTAAAGATGTGGGTTTTTTGAACAGATGGGAAGAGTGAGGCATGAATATTAAGGACAAAGTTGTGACTACTAATTCTAAGTGCTCAGCTGAAGATGGCTAGGGCCCGATTTTTCTGAGTATTTTGAATTAAACAGGTTTAGTGCAAAGCTCCAATTAACTTCAGCTACATTTCTGGGGCTACATCTAGACTGCAGGCTTCTTTCGGAAGAAACTTTTCCAGAACAGATTTTCGGAAAAACTTCTTTAGAAAGAGAGCGTCCACACAGCAAAAGCACATTGAAAAAGCAGATCAGTTTTTCGAAAGATAAAATCAGCGTGGATACTATCTTGCATTTAAGTTGTGATTACTATGGACAGAGTGGCCACCAGGGCACTCATGCTTTTTCCTGGAGGCCTCTTACACACACACACACACACACACACACACACACACACACACACACACACACCCCTTTTCCCAAAAGAGCCCTTTCGGAAAAAGGTTTCTTCCTCGTAGAAAGAGGTTTTCCGCTGTTGGAAAAACGTCTGCGTTCTTCCGACTTTGTTGAAAGAATGCAATTGCAGTGTGGACTTAAGTGTAGTTTTTCCAGAAAAACTACCTTTTCTCTGGAAAAAACCCTGAAGAGTAGACATACTCTGAGTGCTTAGCTCTACGGCAAATTGGACTCCAAGATCTTCAATTGAGCAACCAGAATATGAAGAAGTGGGTTTTGCTCACAAAAGCTCATGATATAATGTTTTTCTTAGTCTCTAGTGTGCCACAGGACTACTTATTTTTAAAGTTACCAACTAACACAGATACTCCTCCGAGATTTCTTGAAATAAGCTATTTAATAGAAGCACTTCCTTGACAGTGGTAGCAATATAGCCTCCTTAAGGAGTTCACAGACTTAATTATATTTGTTTGTATAGGTTCCTGGTACCTAAAGAATATACACACAGTGGTTCAGCAATAAAAGTCAATATTAGGTGCAGAACAGCATTGAAACATAATCCCTTTTATCATCAGTTGCATCAGACCATTGAAAACGTTTTACTGATGCTATAACTTCACCTGCCATGTAAAGGGGAAATTTTACTTAGCCTTTCCCTAAATTCATATGGCACATAATTCTCTGAATTTCTTTAGAAGTGCTTATTTTTAAAAGTTAATCCATGCTGGTAAATAGCTTTTCCTTCCTGAACCTACCATAATAAGTCCACATGAGAATAGATTAAGTATTTATTCAAAGCACCTTTTGTTAAGGTAATGAGGGACGTTACCAAATCACCAATGCAAAAACAACAAGAACCCCAACCATGACTTTTGTGCATAAAAGGTAAAGCTATCATCATCTGATTCTCACAAAGGAACCTCTTCCATTTACTTGGAGTATTTACTTTAAAACACACCCACCTACCAGTTCTGGTCATTATTAGCCATCGTGTATCATTTATTTCCCCTAGGAGTTTAGAATTTGGCCTGGAGTTTTTTCATCCATTAAGTATCATATTTGAAAATACGCCTCCTAAGTAGTTTAAACACACACAAGTGTTATGACAAAAACTAAACTGGGAAGGTAGATAATTTAAGCCACTATATGCCATATTTTTAACTGATGCTTAAAAGTTAAAGTCATTTAATTCCCCATTTTAGATACTATTTGCATAGTAAAAGCGGTCATAGCTTAAGTTGAGAGTCTTGAAACTAATTTCTGCCTCCTGTACACAAACGAACAGAAAAGTGCTAAAAACCCTCTTCCTCAGGAAGTGATTTTAAACAAAGTCACTAACTTCCAATCCTGAATGCATATATTTGCAGCATATCAAAACCTGCTATTATTAAATATGAAAGCTTATGGTTTATAACCACAACATGTGTATTTCACAGCTATTTTTAAGTTCAAAACCCCATTATTTTATAGGTTACCAAAGGTATTATTTTTAAACAAGTTGCAAGTACAGTGAAAAGCACTTTCCAGTCTTCTGCTATATTCAAGTAGGTTAGTTTTGGTCTGTTCAGGAGAAAATAACTTGACAGGAAGAGCTACCCCACAGGAAAAACTAACCCACAAACTGACATAACAAAACATGTACCTGATGAACAGGTCTCAATTATCACTGAACAAACGTATTAGATTGTCAAGCAATGCGCTAGAAATAAGAATGGAGATGCAGCAGGGAAAAAGAGGAAGCCATAAGACCTGGGGAATTCCCCCTTTTAAAAACCCGCCTTTCTCCTATTAGGAGGTCAGATCAGAGATGTTCATCTATATTGTAACAGGGGGACAGTGGTTTGACAATATCTGGACCAGAGAGCCCTGACAGCTAGGAGCAGGAGCTGGCTGTTAGTCCAGCAGCACGGAGTCCAGCCAGAACCAACAGTGGGGTTGACAGCTGCGAGGAGAACCTGGGAGCCATGGGTGGTGGCTGTAGCGGAGCCCAGCCAGGAGACTGGTTCCCCCCCAGGAGAGCCAAGAGGCTGGTTGCAGAGGGGCCAGCATTGACCTCTCCTGGTTCGACGACCTCCCTCGTTCGGGACCAATTGGATCCCCAGGGCACCAGACCAGGGAGGTTCAACTGCACTAAGATGGTGGCCAATGGACCAGTTTTCTTTTTTCAATCTCAGTGATCACCACTAAGTCCAATATACACGTGATTTAATTGCATGCCTTTATTTAGTAATCAGTAACTCCATTTGTCTGAACTAGTTTTTTCCTTCCCCAAATTGGAGTCCTTTTAGCTAGGCTCTAGATAGGGGAATAAGATTATACGCTCATATCTTGGGGGTTTTGGCCACTGTTCCTAATATTTTTACATTGTTTTTACTTGGGCTGTAGTCTCTGGACTATACTTCATACTGAAAGTGAGTTTGTCCAAAGTGTGCTAGACCAGCATAAACAACTGAAAAAGTGTTAAAGGTTTTTAGTCCTGATGTATTGCAAGCAGAAATACTCAGTGTCCTCCCCCAGCCCCTGATCACACCACTCTGGTAGGCATGCATCCTGATCTTATTTAAAAGAACTGTAGTTATTTGGAAGGGACTTGTTGAAGCTGCAATGATGTAAACCAAATGCTTATTGGATAATTGAGTAGGAACTTGACTAGTAACTCTCCCCACCTTGCTATCTCCATCAGAGAGAGGCAGAAAGGGAGGGGGAGGGGGAGCCCTTTAAAAGCCAGTTCCCCGAGCACTGTCTCTGCAGGGGAGGCGGAGATTGAAACAGTCCTACTTGTGCTGGTCCCGACTGCTGCTGCTCCTCTCCCCTTGAAATGTATAAAAGCCATGGGCGGCAGAGGAGAGAGGCAGTGAGATAGCGCCCCCCTTATAGACAAATCAAGTAGTTGATGGGAATTCCATCAACTACTCAATTAGCTACTTAAATCAAAATTTAACATCCCTACAATGATGGAGGGAATAAGTTTGGGAGACCAAAGCAGAGGAAGGTACAAGATGAGAGTCTTGGGTACGTCTATACAGCAATAAAAAGCTGTAGTACTGCATCTCAGAGCCTGGGTCAGCTGAAAGAAATCTGTGTTGCTCAAAAGATCTCTCAACTGGTCTCTCTTTTTAAAGGAACGATAGTAATGTAAAAATGCACCAATAAAAATAGCTTACAGTTATTCAGGTGACTAGCCATGGACTGAGAAAATGACCCTGAGTATATAAAGCCTTCAAGTGTCACACCGGGCATCCCTGGACTAGCTCCTATACCAATTACATTATGCAAACACCTGGCCAGAGTCAGCTGAGATTACAATAAAATTTGGAGTGGCAGAAGTAAGTTTACCAGCCTAATAACTACGCTGTCTCCCTTCCTCTTTTTAATTCAATGCAGGTTGATACTCTGTATTCTGGAATTTTATTATCCAGCTACATCTGTGGTCTGGCATCTGCAGTGACTCAGTTAGTGCACCATGCCTGTGGAACAGTCATGGTTAAACACCAGTGCCAAGCTCCTAGCTCTATGCCAGGGATGGGCAAAAGGGCCTTCATGGGCCAGATGTGGCCCACTAAGTGAGTTACCTGGCCTACGGAGGCCCTGCTGATCCCAGGCCAAAAAGGGTTGGGAGGTGAGGTGGGAGCATGCAAGTCTCCTCCCACCCTACGAGAGGCACGGTGCTTCTAAGAGAATTCGCACTCGTCCCGCTCCCAGGCCAACCAGGGCTTAGGAGCAGCCAAAGCACATGAAGTCTACTCCCACCCTGCCAGGGGCTCAGCACTTAAGTCAACCACCAGCTGCTTCTCAGCTGGCTATTAACTCTAAGCACAGTGCTCCCTTGCAGGGTGGAGGCAGGGAGTGAGACACTCCACATGCTCCCCCTATCCAAGCCCTGACAGACCTGGGGCAGCAGGAGGAGCATGTGAAGTCTCCTCCCAGTCAGGGGTATGGATACCTAGAGGGAACCACCAGCTGTTCAGAACAGCTGGCGGTTCTCTCTTGGGGGACAAAGACTTTGCAAGCTCTCCCACCCCCAGACCAATCTGGGTCTGTGGGTGTGGAAGTGTGGAAGTTTCCTGGCTCAGTCCCTTCTGCCTGAGGCCCCACCTCTTCTAGGGTGGCTTGGGGCCACTTCAAAAATTTCTGAAGTGGCCCCTAGTCAAAAATTATTGCCCATCCCTGCTCTATGCCCATGTGCCAGCAGCCTCACGATTAGCAACTCCGACCCTCACTCTATGAGCTTTCAGAGTGCTGTAAATCAGCTGATTTGTGGGGTTCCAACTCGGAGGCAGAAGTTAAGATGGGAGTGCACTCGGCTACTCCTTGCACAGGGTCCCAGCTGCTGGGCTCCACAGCTCTTTCCCTCCCCATTCTGCCCTCCCAGCTTTGGGCAGTGAGATGCAGACACAGGGGTAAGGGCTGGGACAGCAGAGGGGCCAGTGGTTGGGACCCTGGGCAGGGGACCAGATACAGCACCCCCTGCAAACCCTTTCTTCCCCTGCCCGACTACAGAGGTTAAGCCTGTATTTCATTCTTTAATTTTTGGGGGGAAGGGGTGTCACTGACTACAGTGTGAAACCTACTCCCCCCCCAAAAAAAAGTTTCATTTTCAGACAGAAGAATGGCTAGCAAAGATGGCAAATGGTATGGGTTAAAGAAGAAAGCTGAACTGTGGGACAGAAGGAGCAAATGCAGATATAATAAAGTTCTCAAAATAAGGTGCTGGTGAAGAAACAAGTTTTCATCCTGAGAAGGGATCACAAAGTGGCCATCTGGCTCAAGTGCACAGCATAAGGAAGTTCAGCGAAAGCAGTTTCACTGCCTTACAATTCGACCCCCCAAGATGCTGGCATCAGCCATTCCATTTCCCTTATCTATTTTGGGGATGAGTCATTTATTTCAATTCCTAACATTTGCCAATTGGGGGAGAAGGGTAGAGAAGAAAAGAAGCTTCTAAAAGTTGGGAAGAGATCTTTTGAGACCCAGACAGGCTAAAATCACCATAACAAATAATGTCAGTCTTTGTCTATTACTCCCTGGATACTCACTTTTCCAGATGGAAGAAGAAATTCAAGGATATAATTACAGAATGTTGGAAAATCCATCTGTCTCGCATCAAATTAAAAATCACTTGTGGTAAGTAATGCAACAGAGCTATGTTTACTAGCATCTAAGAAGTTCTCCTTCAAAGAGGGGAAACCGTCTTCTAGTCCTGCTTACGTGCATTACATGCCAAGTGAGCTTTTTACTTACATCTTCACCCTCCAACACTCCAACAAGTTCTGAACACAATACTGATAAGTAGGACAAATATGCTGGCTTGCAGGTAAGCTTTAATTATAACGAAGCCTGTAGCCTTTAAAAAAAAAAGGTTAAAGAATCAATGCAAGAAGTCAACAAGACTAGTAAATTATCCCAGTACCTTAATAGCTTTGCTAACTCCTACCATCACTAGTTTGGTCTGAACATATACTGTTTCACTTCTGAAGTGCATTGTTTTTTATTCCTAGGGCTACAATGTATAGATATAGCCCCCTCAGTCTATCAACGGAGTGTAGAAAGAACATTTTTTAAAACCAGGAAAATTTGTATGAGTCGAATTCCATAACCGTCTGAAAACACTGAACAAGAAGCCTCATCACTTCATAAAGTGAGGGAATTTCAATCAACTGCCATTTGTAATAATCCTTAACTGGAGTTCTCACTTCTACTTTTCAGAATCCTGTCAAACATACCACAATTTGGCTTTTACACAGTGCAAAGGGCTTTTACAGCTAAAGGGGGAAAAACACAACAACAACAACAAAAAACAAACATAACAAAGGACAGGCATTTTGAAATGGTTTCCTTAAGCCAACAGTTAGTTGGCTAGCTACCTTAGTTTTCCAATTTTAAAAAGATAAGTTTAAACATTTTACTGTAAATTTCTAAAACTGGTAGTTCAACAACTTCTAATGTCAACTTACAAAAAAAAAGGGGGGGGGGGTAATTTATTTATAGACAGAAGATAGTAACTACCAAGGTTACATCAGTAACATGAGATAGAAGAAACCAAACATGTAAATGTAAAACTAAATTACTACAATTCTTAGAATGTGTGTGTTTAAGTAACATGGAATTTAGGATTTCTAACCCACTGACCTATATGCTAAAAAGGATACTAGGCCATTATGTCTGCTACAGTCAGAACTTTCAATCAACACAGGTTATGAAAGAGCTGGCATTAAAAAAAAAGGTTTTTTTAAGTATACTGTGCAAGTTATGGAAAGCAATTATAAGATACTGAAAGGGAATCATTTTTTCAATTTCAGAGTGAGGGAAATTTGCCAGGCAATCCAAGTAGCCAATAAATCCAAATCTGGACTTATTCTTTTTAATTCGCTGAAAAAAGTTGAACTGTTAGTTTTCTCCTAAGTTCACATTACGGCAACAAGAAAAATACTCTTAGAAGTAATTTGATATTCCTCTTTTTGCTCTAGTAACTGGTTCTCAGTTAACACTAGAAGAAGGAACAACAATGAAATCAGGGCTGCGCTGGAGCCAACACAACTTCCATTTTGTTTATTGTTGCATACTTCTGCACAAGCAATACAACTCAAAAAGTAGTTGATAAATTCTGGATAAACTGTATTTGTATAAAGAGCAATGAATATTTATTCAAATTATGTCTTGCACATGAATAAAAATGTAAATCTTGCATATTTTTGCCAGCATTATAGCAAATTAATTTCCCTGCAGAGATGTTCACAGGGTTAACATTAGACACTATTCAGAGAACACCACATTTCAACTTATTACACTAGCTATGTTAATGTAACAAGAGCAGCACTGTGCCTCATCCACAGTCAGTTGTCCACATCTCTTGCCTCAATCACAGCAGCCTGGTGCAGATAAAACTCAGACTGTGGACTCCAGTTTTTCCTATTCTACTCCTCTCTCCTTGCTTCTTCCTGAGACTGGGCTTATGTGTTTCTGCTGGACTGCATTAGGGATGTGACTGATTAACTGGTAAGCTGGGGCAGCCCTCCCACCCATCACAAGCAGGGAGCTGCTTCAGCTCTGCAAGGCCTGCGGTGGACCCAACTGAAGCAGGTGAAGGTGGGGGGAGGGGGGGGGGGGAAGACAGTCTCTCCAACCCCATTTAACAGGTTAACCAATTACCATGAGTTTGGGTACTAAATTAGAGATGTTAAAGTAGTACGATGCAGGCAAGCATGCAATAGACATTGGCATTATTCTATTATCCAATCACTCAGAAAACAATTTGGACAAGATCAAGGCTAGTGCTCAGTATGTAATACTGCTTAATGTTACTACAATAAGTCTATCAAGTAGTTTGCTGGAAAACATGTAATGTCTTTCCTCAGTTTGGACAGAGGACCAAAACCAGTGGAATATTCCTCTACCTTTGCTAGTGATAAGCCACGGCAAAAAAATTGTATGACATTTTTAAGAGAGACCACGGTGAAGGATCACAGAGCTTTTCATGCCAAGTTATGGATGGTAGTTCAAGAGGTGCTTCCACATGCATAACATCAAGATGTCCAGTGAGGTAGCTAGTGCCAATACTGAAACAGCTAAAAAAATTCTGACTATCTCAAGAAAATAATTGAAGATGGCTATTCCTCTAAACAAGTTTTCAATGGCGATGAAATGGGCCTTCACTGGAAGAGGATGCCAGAGCAGAGTTACATTTCACAAGAGAAGACAGCACCAGGATTTAAGCAGCTAGAGACCACCTTATCTTGCTTCTAGATGACAATATTGTCAGAGACCAAGTGAGTCTGCTGACAGCATATTAATCTGAAATACCATGCACACAAGGGATTTTCAAAGAAATACGTTCTAGTAATTTGGAGATCCAATACGAAAACTTGAGCTATTTTTCAGGATGGCTGACTCTCTATGTTGTTCCTGCGTAGAAGCAATACTGTGCCAAGGAAAAATAATCTTGATTTCAAGACTTTATTGCTTATTGATAATGCACCAGTTAATCCAGTCTACCTGGACTACTGTGCAAACATGTCAAAGTTGTCTCTCTGCCACCTAACATCACACACTCATCCAAACGATAGACTAAGAAGCCATCACTTCATTTAAGGTGTATTACTCACATCTTACTTTCAACCAGTTCATCAGAGGCACCAATGGGGAAGGCAAACCTACAACTCAGGAATTTTGGTGGGACAACAACATCCTGAAGTGCATCAATAACACAGGTAAGTCCTGAGCTCAAGTTACTTAGACATGCACAAAAGGTGCGTCAAGAAAGTTGTGGTCTGAATCCATCAGCTTAGAAGGATTTAAGATGTTGTTCCTGCTATGAAGATAGATATCCTCAGCTTGGCCAAGAAAAAAGGTTTTGATGAAATGGAAGAAGCCAATGTTACAACTTCTACAATCATATGGAGAAGAGCTAACCAATGAAAATCAGATGCAATTAGAAGTGACGCGAGCATTGGAAGAGGGCTAAGAAGTTAAAAACAAAACAAAAACAAAACAAAACACACAAATAATTGAAGATGGCTTGCAAATCTTTTGCGATGATAGTCCTGACAAGGAACACTGCTCCAAAGGAATTAAGGGAGTCTATACTGTATATTCCGGCGTACAAGACTACCTCTGATGTTAAAAAACATCCCCCAAAAATCGGGGGTTGTCTTGTACGCCGGGTATACATCCCAGGCGCGCCTGGGATGCCCCGCCGGCTTCCCCCGAGGCTTTCAAAGCTGCTGCGGCTTTGCTCCCGGTGCCTCTGGTCTGCTGGGGACCATCTCCAGCAGACCAGGGACACCGGGAGCAAAGGAGGCGGAGGGGCGCTGGGGTATAAGATGAAACCCTATCTTTTAATTAAAAAGATACGGGGTCGTCTTATACGCCCAGTCGCCCTATACGCCGGAAAATACGGTACATTTCTTTAAAGAATGTCATTTAAAGACCAATGGGGAGAGGGGGAGAGGAGTTTGCAACAAGAAGTGCAGCTGGACAATCCATCCTTTGACACTACCATTTCAACCAAGCTTCACTATCATCACTGCTGAGTATAGTATTAGATTGCTAGTTTAAAACTGTATGTATAATGCCCGGTGTCTGGCAAAAAAGTTTCTTTGGTACCTAACCACCAATTTACATAATTCGTATGGGGAGCAATTGGAATTGTTTAACACTGTTTTTCTTAAAGTCACATTTTTCAGTAACATAACTACAACAGTAAGTTGGAGTTACTGTATTTATTTGAAAGAGATCCATAAAATTCTTATTTAATAGCTAATGCTTGCTGACCTATACAATAAGCACAGACCATTGTGCTATGCTGACAAATAGCAAAAACTAGGTATTTGGTTGCATGAATGCCAAGATTAGAAACTGTTATTTAAAACACCAATTAAAAAGTTTACATAAACTGAGATTATAAATGAAAGAGTGAAGAAAACCCAATGCATTTAGTAGGGACATCAAATAATTTTTCTCCATAACAATGGCATCTGTGGTCACAAGAGATTCTATAGTACGTTTCATAAAAAGTAAAAACTCATCATTGGACTAAATTTTAATTCTGGTAGTTGCACTCTGCCTGCCTATATTCTCCAGCCAATCATTTTTTTAGTTATACATCTTCACTTTCTCTCAAAACAAGCATATTTCTACAAAACTGATTCTGTTGAACAGTTGCCACATGAGAGAATAAGGAAAGCAATAGCTAAAGTAGCTATTTATGGAGTACTCCAGAATCCATTGGGATAAAAGAGGTTTGATAAACCTACAGTATTTGACCAGAAAAATCTAGAACAGAAAGCCAAGGGAAAAAAAAAAAAAAAAAAAACCAACCAACCATCCTTTAGGGACATCATTAAGTTATTCTTGGTCTGTTATAACTAGTGAAAGAAGTCTAAAATAGGATTAATAGCTTACTTTGTTCATTTGACAGTACTTTGTCCACTTTCCCCATTGTTCAAGAGACCCTCATAAAATAGGGGAGCAAAGAATTTTAAGAAGTTCTCAGGATACTTTAAACACTCTGCCCTGAAAAAAAAAATGAGGCTTAAAGTTAACCAATTTTTACAAATTGTTCAGGTCCACAATTTCAAAGTTATTTGTAAATTATTATTAGGATGTTAGATATCGATTAACTGAATAATCATGTAAGTACATAAATTCTTAGCAGTTACACGATTATTCAGTAGTCCCCGGGGCAGGGCCAGCAGCCAGTTTGCTCCCAGGGAGTCCCACCACCCTGCATTTCTACCTCTGATACAGAGGCAGCAGGGGGATGGGAGTGCATGTAATCAATAGAATTAACTGATAAGACCAAGCATATAGGTTAATCGTGTAGTCGACTACATGTTGACATCCCTAATTATGCCTGCATCTCGAGTCTGAAATATTAATGAAAGTAGCTTAATTTGTTGTTTAATTTTATTTTCTCTAAATAAAAATTTATTCATTGCTACTGGCCTCACATAATTTAAAATAAAATTGTGCTAGCACACATATAGCATTAGGTATTGCTGATTTTGTTCACTGAGTTTTAGTTCCATTTTAAATGCTTTTCAAAATCTGTTTTCATCATGGAGACAGGAGGAATGCTAGTCTACTTGGAAACACTCATGAAATAGGACATGCCCATATTTGTTTTTTGCGTACACCTACAGATATTTCTTCAGCTCTACGAATGTGAGAATGTTTTCAATCTCTCAAATTAGAGTAAATTCTGCAGCTGTATTGGAGTTAGAAAAGGCCTAGTAGACTTAGAACAGAATGAAAAGAGGGACAGTATTTAACAACAGCACAATTCAAGCAATGCCTATTGGTATATATTTGCATAATCCTTTATTTTTCTTCTGGAACAGAGCATAAAATATGCATCCTGAGTAATACATAAAGAATGCTTATCAAAGTTATGGTAATGCCCCATGCATGGTTTTGTTCTTATATTATGAATGAGGCCTCAAGTGCTCAGTTTTACTAATTATAATACTTGATCAGCAACAATTAGTATGCTATACAAATAAGCTGTTTAACTAAATGGAGATACTCCATGAAGAGATCCTTACAATCAGGTTTTCAACAGTCTAGCTGCTGTAGCTGACAGTTCACAATTGCAGCCATTCATTAGAGTTCCTGGAATATAGCCTGTGCAGTTCACATTGGTCAGCTATCTCTGGAAAATGATCTGTACTCTGCTCCTTTTCCAATATGCCTGGTAATATTTTGCCCCTGAAGTCTGCCAAACATGTAGGAGGCTTGAACAAACTTTCTCAATAATGTATTCTTTTAAGAGTGGCAACATATTTTTCCAGTGACAAAATACAGTACTAAGCTAGCATGTGTGTTTGAGTCCAAATGACAATTTCACTATTTGAATATTCATCTTTCCAAAAAGAATATAGAATTTTTAGAAGTCTGGTGAAATACACCAAATTTAATTGGCTTTTACTAAGATCCCTCAATCCCCATTTCACCAACATCTTTAATTTAAAAAAATGGTACGAATTAAAAACCTTTAGCTACTTTTTTAAAGTTTGACACTTAGCATTTCTCCTCAGTTCCCCAATATATGTGGTAATTCCAACACTTAGATCTATCCTACTGACAAAAATGTACTATTTCCTCTATCCTCAAATATTGAGTCCACTGACTCAATTTGGAGAAAGGAACCAAAACTGTTTGTTATGCAAGTTATGAGAGGTATCTGCAGTCTAAAGCATTTTCCCCATTTCTTTTTAACAGCATCTTTAAAAATCAGGTTTTTAAAAAAATCTTTGTTGCATCTAAACATCTCTCATTACACTTGCAATTTACTGACTAATCATTTACTCACTATTCACTGGGTCAACACTAGGACTAGATACAATAGTTTTATTCAAAATATTGTAAAAGAACTTGCTAGATTCAAAGGACAATAGGTACAGATTAACAAAAATCAGAACCAAAACTACAGCTTGCTTGCCACTTTACATTTTAGATCTGGTTACTGATAGACTGTATGCACAATATACCTTAAGACGAAGTTTCATACTGTTTGCACAGATACTACCTAACTCCATATATAGATAATGCAAATTCAAGTTTGTATGAAGCCTAGCCTTCTCATTTTAACTTTAAAAACACTTACCACATTTAAATGTGTAACAGCAACTTGTAAACACAAGTGAAACCCTAAATGTGCAGGGTTACATATAAATGCTGAAAGACCAACATTTGAGAGATTCTTTTAAAGAGAGTTACCTATATACTGAATTCATTCTTTTCTCTAAAAAGTCCTGTACTTCAGAGGTATCGGACATCATGCTCATATGACGTATTGGCATGAATCATAATGTTCATATTATATGGAAATTATTTATTCACTTTTAAACGTTTCTAGACCTTACAGTTGCAAGGGAAAATTCTTCAAGTATGTGCCAAGTGTAAACTAACTGTGCTAGATTCCTAAGTCTGCAGGCAGGCAGTCTCAGTCTAACACAATGATTCAAAGTTTAAACTCTAATACCTCTGTTAATTTCAGAGGTGTCAACGCTAAGGCTAATGACAACATTTCCAGGTCAAACTGTTCCAGTGTTGATCATTTTAAGCAGTAAAAGGGATGCAAGAGAAATTCACAGAAGGCTGGAATTTAAGTTGCTATAAAAAGGAAAAACTGAACCAAGAACCCGGAGGAAAACTGTAAAAATGTAAAGAAACAGAAAGGAAGAGGAATAAAAAGGATAAAAATAGTAGTGGCCCTGAAAGAGAACATGTTTTAATATAAAGTGATAATGAATGAGACAATTTACTTAAATAGCTAAGGACTGATTTACTACTACACAAAGACCACTCATATTTTCCCCTATACTTTTTCTGTAGTATGAGGGTAAGCATGCATTCCTAAATTCTTATTTTAGGCCACATACTATGATTTAAATGGAAAGTTGGCCCTCCCCACTGAATGACTTGACTGACACCGGTATATACCACTCCAAGCTTAATTCTCTCTGTTATGCAGTCTCCACTGTAGTCCATAAGGTAACTTGGGTAACGGAAGGTAGATTTTTGCCTTCCAGGATTTAAGCTTAACTCAAATTATTTTAAATGTAGTTACAAAAGAGACTTAGGAAAAAGTGGTCCAACTGTGTCTAGTTTGCTGACTGTTCCAGGTGACCTGTAAATAGGATTAAGATTCACAATGAATGCTCCAAAGGCAAGAATAAAGGCATTCAAGATATAGTTTACCTCTTTTAGGTTGCCTGAATTCAGTCTTCTCCTGTTAATATTGCCCCAACATATACAATGCTTGTGAATGTACATTCATGGAAGCCCAATGAAGCATGGAACTGGCCTACTTGGGACAAGAGTGAACTGTATTCAGTTAAAGACACACTGTCAACTTACAAAAATAGAAGTAATTCTACTACTGTGTGACTTCCACTCCCCTCTGCCCCAGCAACTTCTTTTTCTCTGCCCATTGTTTTCCCAGTTTTAAGAGTTTCTTCTGCATTAATGCACAAAAGCCCCATAGAAACAAGGAAAGCAGTAGCATAATCTACACACAAAGAATGCTGTGAATGAGCAAAACAAGTCATTTTCGGTTATGTTATGTGTACACAAAAGCAAATATAATCCAAGTTGGCTGTGTACCTTTAAGAGCTTTCTATAGTTAACTGTACAAGATTTTACAAATTATTTCTTTGGCCTCAGTCATGCACACTGTCCCATATGGGCCAACTCCTGCACTAAGTCCTACTGCAATCTCTACCTGTGCATAACAGCTTGCAGGAATGGGGGCGAGCTACAAGAAAGCTGAGAGCTTGAAGGATAGATCCAGTACTTTTACCCTCACAAAAAGCTAGCCTCATATTCCACAGATTTCCTTGGATAGCATAATGCCTAGGACACCAAATATATTTTCATGTCACACAAAGCAGAAATAGATGATTGAGAAGAATAGGTACCTTAATAGAAACACAAAAATTGGGATACTCAGCATAGAAACTAACAACAACTCAGGAAAAGAGAAAATTCACAATGTAATTGTCAGTTCCTAATTCTTATTTGCAGATTTACTTTTAGATGGGAACAGCTAAGACAGTTTCTGAACATAAAGTATTTCTCCTCTAAAAAAAAACCTTCAGAAGTACAGATAGCAAGCTGGTACTACTGCAACTAAACTGAACCTTCCAGTATATCTATTGATATTCCTAAAGAAATTTTGACATGGGGAGAGGGCAAAGTAGTTTGATGAAGCAGAAAAAGCATCTTCCAGGATTCCACTACCTGGCAAGAATGCCAGGGGAATAGCTGCAACAAATGTGAGGTCTTCTGGAAGATATTTTCAGCTTTATGATAGTTGCTGTAGTGAAATCCAAGTTACCTTAAAAAGTTAACAGGACTTCCAAAAATATCAATAAACTGCTGCTAGCAACACTAAAATGTATAATACTGATATGACTATAAAAATGTTCTACTTGACACCAACCTCCTGCCCCCCCAAGCCTGTTACTATCAGATTATGCCTGTGGTAATGAGTGTTCTAATTTAATAACCATTTTGTACCAGAAATTTCACACTGGTTAATAACATTACTGGGGATGGGTTTTGGATTAAGGTATTCTGGGTTTTCAAAGTTACATTTTGTAAGAGCACTACTGAAATTATGCTCTACTGCCCGGCCTCCTTCCCTCCCTCCCCTCATGACAGCATACTACTCTGCACAAGCCAGATTTTTACATTTCAAAATTTAGTAGTTCATCTTAGATGTGTGACCTGTATTATATGACACTTCTCTGACAGACAATATTTATCATTTTTAAGATTATTCTGGTTCTCTAGGGACATATACACATTTCTGCCTTCTTATTCATAATAATCTGAACTGTAACAATGTGTCTGACTCCCTTTACAACACATGGTTGCCTCACCAAGATTATTTTCAACTCTATACAACAAGCTGCTTCCCCTGAAAGCCTCACTGAAATTCAGGCATATTTGGTTAACTTAGGCAACAGAACTTAGGCTAAGTTTATAAAGGTTTTTTAAATCACACACACACACACACACACACACACTTATATCAGAGGAAATAAGGAAAAAAAACCTTTGCAATACATGCAAACCAACTGATGTATGCGCTCACTGTACCTTTTACTAAAAGTTAATAAAATCTGACAGTTACAATTAATATTGCCTAACAAAATTATTCTATGGTATTAATGAAATTATATGTTTACCGAGGGGATAAAAGCTTCCCCAAGAATGGTTATGCTAAATGTAGAGGGAGATAACTTTTCTTCAGATCATTTACGCTACTTATGTACAAGTATTTTCCTCTAATTTATCTTGCTGTTGAACTTGATTGTTATCTTTGCAATCAAGGAGGTTTGTTAATGTTAGTTCTCAAATTAAGACAACACACATTGGTTGGAGCATTGTGGTTTTAACTATTGGAATATAATGTTGTTATACAGCAATCTAATAAACCATTTTCCATCTGATTAACAGCTGGCAGCTTTGAAATACATACAGAAACGGGGGGGGGGGGGCAACTTCTTCCTTATACACACACAAGTTATCTGCCAATTAAAATGTAGTTGAACAGTTATATGAATTTTAAACAGTTATAATAAAATTGCTCATACCTGTCTTCATCACCATCAACAGGAATAGATATGCCAAATACAGAGCTGGCAAGACTGTTCATAGGAGTAGTTGCAGGTAAATGAAGAGGATTTGTTAGAGTGTCTGGAATGGGAGGCTTCACAAGAGGTTTACTTTCAGCAATAAGAGAAAGTGGTGGCTGAGGTAGGGGTTCTGATTTTCTTCTAGTATCATCAATCTGGCCTATTGAAGGTTGAGTTTGAGTCTGAAACTGTCCAAGATTGGATTGTGACAGATTTGTAAGTACATTAGTTGTGCCTTGCATTAGTGAAAGTCCAACATGTTGCTGGACAACACTGGAACTCCTAGTCACAGATGTATGGCTGGTCAGCTGTGACTGAACTAAAGTAACAGGGACATTTGGCATAGTAACAGAAGTGGTAGACACACTAGGCACACTTGTACCGGGTACAACTGCAGGCACATTCTGAACTCCAGAGACTACAGTATGAGGAGCACTAGGCATTCCAGACACTTGACTGCTTCCACTCATTTGATGCTGAGTCATGGATTTCTGTTGCACAACCCCTGAATGTCCAATGCTTTGCTGCACCACACCTCCTGGTTGCGGTATGACAGTCTGACTAGGTGGGGTCTGGCCACTCTGCATCAATCCTGATCCCTGCCCCATTGTTTCACTAGGCTGTGGTGAAACTCCAATGATTGGTGCTCCAACAGGTGAGGGATTCTGGCCAGTCACCTGGCCCACAGGAAGGCTGGAAGCTCCAGTACTTGGAACAGAGCCTGTAGTCGCTTGTTGAATGGTTCCTTGACTCTGCATTACTGTCATGTGCTGAATGTATTCTGTCTGGCCAGAAGACTGCGTTGGCAGTAGATGCCCTGGTGGAATCTGGGGCTGAGAATAAGCAAATTGCTGAGGTTGAGTCACTGGTATATTTGCTTGCTGTACCGGCTGCTGTGACATGAGCATGCTCGGTTGGGCTGTTACATTTGCAGGGGACATACCCTTCCCATTAGGCCCCCCCTGTACAACACTTTGTGCATTTACCTGTGGCTGGGTTTGCTGCGGCGGCACCATAGTCTGCTGACTCGTTATCGTAGCCCCGGAATACATAGGCTGAGCAGTACTTTGAGGAATGGCCCCGCCTATGGGCTGCTGCTGTCCAATGACAAAATTAGGTTGCTGTAAAGAGGGCTGGTTCATTTTCTCTGCCTGGAGCAGCTGTGACACAGCAGTAAGGGAGCTGTCAGCTAGGGATTCAGGGCCGTGTGCTGATGCTGGCACCGCTGACATTACTATGGAGCCCCCCGTTGCACCCAAGCCACTGTCCCTTTCCTGAGCAGCCTGCTCAAAGGTGCTGCTATGTCTAATGCAATCTCCTGTTCTGGCTAGAACGCCACTACTGTCCAAGTCCCGATCGTAAAATTCCATACACGTCCATCGTCCCCGCCTATAAGGCTCCCCCGTACCGTGGTCCAGCTTGATCACCCTGAAGCGTGAACTACATGCGGCCGCAGCAGTCTGAGACATGGTCCCCGGAGCGGAAACCTGCGCACTGCTGCCTCCTGCCGTCGCGGAGGGAATTTGGACGGCGGCCACTTGGGGCACCGCGGTGCTTTTGGGCAAGGCTCCCCCGTTAGCAGCAGCAGGCGGAGACGCAGTAGCAGCCCCTGCTGCCGCAGCCGCCAACTGCCCATCTAGGAGGAGGTTAGGGGAGACAGCACCGGGAGTTTCAGCGTCACCCACATTGTTGAGGGTCTCCTCGGAGGAACTCCGTTCGCAGACATCCTCGGGGCCGTAGTCCGTGGCCCGGGACACATCGAAGATCTCGGAGGAAACATCCTCGGTGCGGGACTCGTCTGGATCATCCAGGCTCTCAGTGTCCTCCGTGATGCTGCTGGCCACCTGGGCGGTGGTCACACTGGTGATCTGGAAGCAGCTCTTCTTCTTAGCCGGCATCTTGGACATGGTGCCTCTGTGGGGAGGGAGTTCCGCCAGCGCGGGTGAAGCTCTCTGCACCCCGGGGAGAAGGCAGAGGGACAGTCGAAGGTTGTCACGATCGGTTGCCTGAGAAACAGGCTCTATGATACATCCTCCGGCTCCTGCCTCGAGCGTCTGGATCAGCCGCCGAGCCCCAAACTCATCGGGCACCACACCGGGTTTGTGGTCGGTTGGGCTCCTCCTCTTCCTCCCCCTTCAGCAAAGCTACAGGCCCCTCAGCAGGCCTCCTCCCTCCAGCCGCCGGACCGAGGATTGCGACTCCTGGGCTTCGGGCCTCCTCTTTCCCCCTTGAAGCCGAGCGGCCTCCTCGTCCTCGCAGTGCGGCCGCAGCAGTGACACCCGGCGAAGCTCCCTGAGCGGGCTTCCTGCTCCTCGCAGCGCGGCCCGGGCGGCGGCGTTCGGCGGCTCCTGGGCGGGCGAGCAGGCCTCTCGCGGGACGGCCAGTCAGTCCCTGAGCGAAGAGGAACCACGGCAGTGGCGGCCGGGTGAGGCCAGGCCCCGTGGCTCCGCCGCCCGCCCCGTCTCTTGTCGTCTCTACCTGGAGATCAGCACCAGGCGCATCTTGGTGGGAACGAGCCCGCTCGCAGCGGCCCCAGACAGTCCCAGAGGCAACAGCCGAGGCTCCGCAAGGCCACGGGAGCGGTCGGGGAACAAACCCCGGCCCGCAGGCGGGGCGGGGTATCGAGCAGCGATGGGCCCAGCCCCCGCTCAGTGCGCTCTGCACTCACACACGGAGGGAGCTCAAATTCAAACTGCTCACTCCCCTCTCTCAAGATGGGGCTCAAATTGTACAGCAAGGCATTGTGGGAAGAGCGACGACGCTCACTCCCCTCTCTCAACGCAGCACCGAGCTGACATCGGCGCCGTAGACCCGCCCCCTGCCCCCGCACTGACGGACATTCGCTCCCAGCAGCGCGCGAGGCGGAGCCGAAGCTCGGCTGGGCTGGGTTACCGCGGAGGGGTGCAAGTTCCTCCTCAGAGCGGCGCATTAACCGTTTGGAATGTTCCATCGGCTGGCGTCCCCCGCATGCACGGGTGTGATACCGCCCTGAGGTGAAAGGGGTGAGAGCGCCCGCCTGCATGTGCTGTGGAGAGGGAGAGGGGTCCCCTCCCCGTCCCCGCATCGGGCCCGGGATTCAGTGCAGGGGCTACGCCCCTCCCCCCCACAGTGCCCAGTAGAGAGATACGCCCCTCCCCCACGGGGCCTTGAGGGCAGTATAGGGGCTACGCCCCCTCCTCCCCACGGGGCCCAGTGTTCGGGAGGGAGATACGCCCCTCCCCCCACGGGGCCTCGGGAACAGTACAGGGGCTACGCCCCTTCCCCCCCTTACGCGGCCTCTGGAGCGGTACGAGGGGTAGGCCCCCTCCCCCTTGGGGTCCCAGGTGCAGTGTGGAGACACCCCCCCCCTCCGGGGCAGTTCTGCCCATGGGCCCCGTGTTTAATATGGGGTTCTGCCCCCTAGCCGCAGCGCCGTGTTCAGGATGGGGATACCCCTATTCTCCCCAAGGCATCTGTTCGGGAATGTGTCCCTCCATTACCCCATGTGCAATAGGGGGACGTGTCTCCTGTCTCCCGCAGGGCCCTGTGTGCAGTCTAGGGCAGGGTTTCTCAAACTTTTAAAATAAAGTAGCCCTTTAATAAAAAAAAGTATGTAAGTATCCCCAGTACCTACAGTTTTCAGACACACACTTTTTTTTTTCTACTATTGCAACGCATTTGTTTAAACAACTTAATCGTAGATGACATATTTGGGTGTAAAAAGTACAAAAATAATAAAACACTGTAAAACTTAAAACACGCATTCAGTTTTCTCCACATTTCAGTTGTGTTGATGTAATCCCCCCCCCCCAAACTTCTCTCAAATACCCCTGAGGGTACTCGTACAACTGGTTGACAAACAGTGCTCTAGGGGGTCATCCGCCACTCCTCATAGGGCTTCGTGTTAAATACGAAGATATGACTCCTTCCACTTCATAGACCCCAGGCTCAGTGTGGGGACACACCCTTTGCCCCAGTGGCAACCTCTCTGTTCAATAAACAGATGTGCCTCCTCCTCTATTCTTTCATGCTCAATACAGGGGTATGCCAGGGCCGTATGTAGGCACCTGAAGATAAGCAGAATTATTTTCTGAGTTCAGAGTATCCGCAAATTCTGTAGAAGTCCATGGGAAATGCGTGCTCTCAGCACTTTTAAACATGAGGTCACTTATGATTGGGTGCTTGTATGGGATAGAAGGGCCTGAGCCGGAGACACCTAGATTTAGAACTCTGAATTGTTTAGAAGTTTTGACAGTGGGGAGGGGTCTTTTATGTGGTTAATTAATTAAATAAACTTCTGGGGCTGGAGCTTAAATACAGAAATGCAGCCTGCAGAAACTACAAGCCACAGCATGCAATATTTCATATTGATTCAAGCAGCCGGGCTAGAATCCTGCAGTCTTTATGAGAGGCTAATGTAGTGCTCAGAATGAGAGAGCATTTCAGGTAGTCTGTCATCTTGTTGGGTGGGACCCTTGTAGTAAATAGGAGGGCACCTAAAAAGACAATACCTCTGTGTTACAAATGAGGAGTAAGGGTTATTTCAAAGGAAGGGTTTTTTTCTCAAAATAACCCCATGGGGACCGTGTTTGTTTTCTTGCAAGACGCTATTTCGGAAAAGCGGCAGTCTGCGATTATGCAAATCCGTGCTTCATTTGCAATTTCGCTTTTTGCATTTGCAATTTGTCTGCATTTGCATTTCTCTCTCAGAAGAGGAATGCAATGTAGACATACCCTTCTTTACCTTGTTGGGCCTGTCCTGAAGCAGGTTACTTCTGGGTACTCATCTGGCTGTCAGTCTGTTTCTTCACTTCCCCAGATGGGTATTTAAGTTTTAAGAATGCTTGATAAACATCCTGTAGGTGTTTGTCTTTGTCTGAGGGATTGGAGCACATATGGTTGTATCTTAGGGCTTGGCTTCAGACAATAGATCATGTAATATGTCCTGGATGGAAGCAAGAGGCAAGTAGGTCAGAATAGTGGTCAGAAGGTTTCTGGTATTTGTACTGTAGTGTCCAGTAAGTGGATTTCTTGTGTGGATTGTTCCAGGCTGAGGTTGATAGTGGGGTGAAAATTGTTGAAATCCTGATGGAATTCTTCAACGGCTTCCTTTGCATGGGTCCCTATGATGAAGATGTCACCAGTGTAGCATAAGTAGAGGAGAGGTGCTAGGGGATGGAAGCTGAGGAAACATTCTAGGTCAGTCATAAAAATGTTGGCATATTGTAGGGCCATGTGGGTAACTATAACAGTGCCGCTGACTTGAATGTATAAATTGTCTCCAAATCAGAAATTGTTGTGGGTGAGGACAAAGTCACAGAGCTCCGCCTCCTCGTGTGCTGTGGCATCATTGGGGCAGGGCTGAACGAAGGCATGGGCGAACTAAGCAGCTGGCCAGGGCGCCAACCGATGGGGGGCTCCCGATGGCAGCTGTCCCTTACAGCTGCCATCAGGTGCCGTGCACCCAGCTCCCGCAGCGCCGGCTCACCCGCATCCCTGCGGCGCCGGCCAGCAACACCCTTCCCTCCATGACCGCGGGGCCCTACACGGCCTGGTGCACACGCCAGCAGCAACGGCTGGGCCGGACTGGGCCGCGTTTGTGCCGTGCACCCTAGGGGCGGGCCCTGGGCTGCGCGCCAGCGGCCATAGTTGGGCCGCGCATGCGCCATGCACCCCGGGGGCAGGCCTGGGTTGCACGCCAGTGGCTGTAGCCGGGCTGCACATAGTTTTCCGTTAAAAGCATTTTCGGAACAGAGCATCTAGATTGGCACGGACGCTTTTCTGCAAAAGCACTTTTTTGCGATCGGGGCTTTTTTTGCGGAAAACAAATCTGAGCTGTCTCACTGGTCCTTTTGCACAAAAGCTTTGCGCAAAAGGGACTTTTGTCTGAACGGGAGCAGAATAGTATTTCTGCAAGAATCACTGATTTCTTACAGTAGGAAGTCAGTGCTTTTGTGGAAATTCAAGCGGCCAGTGTAGACAGCTGGCAAGTTTTTCCGGAAAAGCGGCTGATTTTCTGGAAAAACTGGCCAGTCTAGACACAGCTTAAGAGTGTGTCTGTATAGATTTTGCCCCGTGCTATTGCAGGGAGTTTCTTGAGCAGACGGTGTGGTTTCTGTATTCTTCAGTGGGATCAGAAAAAAGTGGCCAATAGTTTTTTAGTAGTTTTATATTTAACACAGTACTGTACTGTATTTGTTTGTTTTTTGTTGTTGTAGTTTTTGTCTCTGCTGCTGCCTGATTGCTTAATTCTAGTTCCAAAAGAGGTGTGTGGTTGAATGGTCAGTTCATAACTCTGAGGGTCTATTGTTCTACTGGGCTGTGTCTACACTGGCACCTTTTTCCGGAAATGCTTAAAATGGAACAGTTTTCCGTTATAAGTATTTCCGGAAAAAGAGCGTCTACATTGGCAGGATGTTTTTCCGGAAAAGCCCTTTTTCCGGAAAAGCATCCGTGGCCAATGTAGACGCGCTTTTCCGGAAAAAAGCCCTGATCGTCATTTTCGCGATCGGGGCTTTTTTGCGGAAAAGACTACTGTGCTGTCTACACTGGCCCTTTTCCGGAACAGTTTTCCGGAAAAAGGACATTTGCCCGAGCGGGAGCAGCATAGTTTTTCCGGAAAAGCAGCTGATTTCTTACAGTAAATCGTCACTGCTTTTCCGGAAGTTCAAGGGGCCAGTGTAGACAGCTCGCAGCTTATTCCGGAAAAGCGACTGCTTTTCCGGAATAAGTGGCCCAGTGTAGACACAGCCCTGTAGTGTAACTGATGTTTCTTAATTCTTACATTTTTACATTTGTATTGTGTTAAAAAACTATGAAAAATGTATTTCTAGATTATGACTTTTTTTTACTTGTGATTAGTGTCAAACACTATTTTGATGGTAATTCAAATTCAATACAAAATGTACAAAAATAGCATGCTTTTTTATTAAATATAACTACCTTGAAAGTGTTGAATATAAAACAGATTATCCAGTTAGAATGAGAGTTCTCCTCAGTGAAAGGCATTAGGGTTTGAGACTGTTTATAGGCTGTCAGGGTTAATTAGCTGTTTGGTATACTTTACAATTTGGAATAGTTCTTCAGATCTTAATTTAGCAGATTCTAAGGAATACTAAAAAGCCTTTTAATCACAGAAATGAAATAGGCTTTCAGAACTTCTTATGTCACTATTAGTTGGACTTTGAGAGTGGCTTATGCCAACTGGTCTGTTTCCTATGCCTGTACTTTATCTGGCATAGGACATCTGTGAATAATGGAGACCATCGAAGGAAGTTTCAGGTAGAGGACATGTAGTGTATGTCAGTATTCAAGGACAGGAAGTTGAACTAGTCTGAAATCACTTTGCTATGCTGTGGCACATTTAAAAAAATATTCAGATTGCAGGCATTTGAGCTGTTTTCTCACATATAACCCTGGCCAGTTATGGTAAAATACTTCTGATTAGCAGTAAATTTATGGGGTAACAGTGCTCATAAAAACTACATCCTCATCTCCAAGAGAGATAAGTGTTACATTTACAGATGATTACCAGAACACAAGAATGAGACAATATAACAAATGCTCTGAAATTAATAAGACTGCCTGCAGTGCCTTCTTAGTTAATGCTGAACGTACCCCAGATGGAACGTGACCAGGATTCATCACCAAATTTGGTCTGCTAGTTGGATCATTAGCTCCCCACATTTGGGACTGGTACTGATGGAGAGTGCAATGTAAATGCTGATTCATGCCACCCACTTGCACAGTAGGGCTCTGTATTCATCATGGGTCAGGATGGCATAATCTGGCTTTAAATAAGTTATTTGACTCTATTAAAAATGGGCATCTTTGAAGTTGTCTCTAGTAGTAAACTATAAAATGTCACCGTTAACTATATTTGTTCATTATGATTATTTATATAATATTGTATCTGTACCTATAGCTTCACAGATAACATGCTAAAAAACCCCACCAAAGTCACTGTCCCAAAAAGCTAATACTCTAAAGGCAAAAATTGATACAATTACAGATAATAAAGTATGGTGTAGAAGTTATTGCTCATGAATCTAATGGAATAGATGGGCTCTCAGAAATTATTTGAAAGAGAAAAGGAATCCATACATTCATAGGTTAGTTGGAGTTCATTGTTACTATATGGGTACACTAACCACCCATCCCAAATTTTCTGAGACAGTCTTGATTTTTAATCTCCTGTTGTGGTGTCCCCATGGAGCACTGAAATGTCCTGGAAAGCCCGGAGGCTCCAAACTCAGCTAGAAGTGGCTGTGCACTGCTGTTTCCCTTCCCCTCCCTCAGCTGGGGGAATAGGAGCAGGGACACCTCCTGGAGGCTTTCCCTGCTGCTCAGGAATCCAGTCAATAGGAGCAGCAGGAGGCGGTGCCTGTTGGGAACACACGAAAGCAAGTTATTTGCAGGAGGAAGCAGGGGAAGACCAGCGCGCTGCTTAGCTGGGCTGGCAGGGGGTGTGCAGGAAACACGCATGCGGCTCAGGTGGGCTGCGAGGTGGGGAGTGCTGGGAGCCGGTGCGCAGCTCACCTGGGCTGCTGGGGGGAGGGGAGGCACCAGGAGCCAGCGCACAGCTCAGCTGAGCTACGGGGTTGAAAGGGAGCCAGGAAGCCCATTGGGGGCGAGGGAGAGCAGCAGGGGGCCTGAAATGACCTCTCCTGGTCCAGAAAAATCCCTCATCTGGGACCAGTCAGGTCCTAATGGTGCCGGACCAGTGAGGTCCAACTCCTACCCCAAGTACCCTCCTGCACCCTCCCTCCTGGCCAGTCTCTATACCCTCTCTCCTGGCCAGACACCCTACCCCCACCCTGCTCCTGCATCCATAATTGCTCCTGCACTCTTCCTTCTGGCCACACACTGTACCCTCCCTTGCTCCTGCTCCCTCCCACTGTCCAGACACCCTATTTCCAGCCTGTTTCTGCACCCTACCACCCACCCAGGCCTCGTAACCTCTCCCCCTTCTGCACCCTCCTTCCCTCCCAGATCCTGCACCTCATCCCAATCCCATTCACTGGCAGCCCTGTCCCCCACACTGAACCCCTCATTTTTGTCCCCAACCTAGAACCTAAAGGGATCCATGACATCCACCAGAAAAGTAAATCTGGCCTATGGAAGCCCTGAACCTCTGTCCTCCTTGTCTCTTCCCCTTGCCCTGTGGAGCACCAGAGGACTGAGGTGTCTCAGTTGGGGGCCACTTCAGTGAGGGTTGGGGGGGCTTTTGGGAGGAGTTTTTTTCTTTCTCACTTATGTGGCCCCAACTGATTTTCTGCAGGTTGGTGGCCCCCCGACCCAAAAAAGGTTGCCCACCCCGCCATAAATAAAGAAAACATTGAAACCTTTTGTGTTGGACATAAATTAATATTTTACTTTATTTAAAATGAAGTTTGATAAACTAATGTGAAAGTTAAAATGCTAGCACTGCAGTGTCATGGGACTTAGGTCTTGGGCCTGGGTTAATGCAATTTCATTGCATTATAGTTGCATGGGGAGGGTGTCCTGTGGGGCCCAAACCCATCCCTATTCGTAGAGGACGGTGGGAGGAGTTCTTGGGGGAGTGTCACATGACACCTTTTATTTTCAGTCATGTGTCCATCTTGACCCCAGAAGTACTACCTCCAGGGATGGGGCTTCCTGTGGCAGGTGGGTGGGCCTTTGGGGTCAGTGGGCATGGCTAATGTGTCCCCATTTTTTATTCAGAAAATATGGTCACCATATATATGAGACAGCATTGTTCAACATTAACTACGGATTGGACCTCTTTGGTCCAGCATCCTCGGGACAGCATTGGTCCTAGATGAGAGATTTTTCTGGACCAGAGGAGGTCATTTCAGTCCCCCACCCCGCAGCCCAGCTAAGACACACACCGGCTCCCTGTGTCCCCTGCCCTTTGCAACCCAGCTAAGTCGTGCGCTGGCTTCCTGCCCCGATCCCTTGCAGCTCAGTTGAGCTGCATGCCGGCTCCCTGCTTCCCCCATGCCCTTTGCAACCTAGCTGAGCTTTGTGCTGGCTTCCTATCCCCCACCCTCGCCAGCAGCTCAGCTATGCCACACAACAGTTCCTGCAGGCCAACTGTGCCACGGACTGGCTCCTGCCTCCCCCGTAATGAGACCAACTGAGCTGTGCACCGGCTCCCGGGCCCCCACCCCTATATCCATGCAGCGCACCGAGACTCTCTGGTCATGGAACATCCGTGGTAGTGCTGGACCACAGAGGTTGCCGGATCAAAGAAGCCCGGATTTTAGAGATGCAGCCTGTATTACACAGTAGGCTTCCAGATTGCAAGAACAGATTTTTTTCCCCCAGCACATTATTTTACAAAAGATTTTTGTTCTTTCTGTTTTGTAATTTTGATGTCATTATAATAGTGGTATAACACATAGTTTAACATAAGTGAATACTTGTTTGCAGGCAGAGCTGGCTTTTGGTTTATATAAATTTGAAATTTAAACTTTCAAAGATCTACTCTTTTGTGTGTACCCAATAATATTTCCACAGCAGAACATCCAAATCATTTTTCACTGGCATTGCATAAAATATATTGGCCTTTGGTGTTAGGATATCCCAAATCCTGGAGTGAAAGAGTTAAACACTAACCATCCCGTTCATAAACAGTATTTACACAGGCATTTTGATGTAATTTGAAATGACCATGTAATGAGCCACCTTCAAGCAAGCTATAGTTAATAAGTGTTGATCAACATGGGTTATTTGAAATTTTGTGTGGCACAAACAAGGGGAGAGGGGAACTTGATAAGGGATGGAAAAATAGGGAAAGGATGAAGAACCAGAATGAACAAGACACACTGATTCATTAACAAAACAGAAGGGTTTCTAAAAAGTCAAGTATAAAAGTTGCTTCAGCCCCAGGGTAGGTTGGCTGAAACATACACAAATAACCCATACAATGGCCTTGGCAGTGTTACAGGGATAATATTTTTGCAAGGTTGAACTATTACTGAACAGTGTTCTAGTATATTGGGTACAAGCATACTAGTACTTATATTCAATGTCAAGCAAATATGTATTCCTTTTTTGTTTTAAACAAAAATAGCCACCAGGGTCACTGAAAAGAACATCCCACATAACTCATGTTTAAATTCCTGTGTGTACCCAGCATATCGATGTACAGGTTAAACCTCTCTAGTCTGGCACATGATCTGTTATACACAGTCCTCCCTCCCCCAACTACCTCTGTATTGCTGCCTCTGCAGCATGGGGGGGCAAGAGATGGAAGCACTGGCTTTCCTGGATCCACCTTGCCCCCCCTCCCCCCGTTGGCTCTGATACAGAGGCAGGAGCATGGAGTGGGGGAGGGAGGAGATGGGAGACTTTGCTCACAGGGAGCCAGCTTAAAAGCTCCCATATCTCCTCCCTCCCCCACGTGTCAATGTGTACCCACTGAAATTTTCAACAGGTACATGTTTATACAAATACATTTTAACATCCCTAATAATTACAATAACATGTAAAATAATTGTGTGTCTGTGTGTACGCACATGCATGCTTAATAGTAGCATTTATGGCTAGCTACTGGTTTTAAAGAAAGTGTTTTACAACAAATCAAAGGGAATCAGGCTATCGCATTTTCCCCCAAAATGCAATGGTCTGATACATAGGACTCCAGAATTCTTTCTTGTGACTTTAGAATAATAATTGAGGGGGATCAATAGTTAGTGTAGGAAGGCATGGTCTACTGGATTGAGGATCAGTGGGACCAGGATTTCACCTCTGGTTTCTATGCCCAGCTTGGCTATTGATTGATATAATGATGTTGTACAAGTCATTTCCCTCATATGTCTCCGTTACTCTTCCCTCCATTTGTCTAGTATTATCAGACAGTAACTCTTCAGGGCACACACAATCTTTTACTACTTGTTTGAACAGTGACTAGAACAATGGACCACAGTTTCAGTTGGGCAAAATAATAGAAAATTGATTAGTAATTCAGTTTTATCAATTTGATCACACTATTGGGAGTTGCTAAATGTCAGATTCCATATACATGAAATTAGTTATATGAATGTGATATTTAGAGGGTGTCCTTTCTTGCAGCTGAGTTCTATATCAAGATCTTAAGCAAAGAACTGAAAATTAAAAGGAAGCACCTATAGCAGAATGTCTCTTAATTTCAATGGACAGACGTATATGTTCCAATTTATTAAACTAAGAGTATTAGAAATGTGAAAATCTTGCCATATAACTGCTATTTTAAGCAATTGGGTTGCTAGATCCTGTAATTTACAGTTTGATTAAAAGTTCACACAAGGATGAGATGCTGTAATGGTCTAAATATTATATTGTACAAGTTATCTTAACCTTTAATAGCAAAATAATGGATTAGTCTGTATAGAAGAAAATGAATTACAGACTAAAGGTTGCTTAGAGGAGGGGGCAGAAAAAAGAATAAAACAATGTTTAAAAATGGATTTAGTTACTTGAATGGCTAGTTTAGCTTTTTGTATTTATAAAGATCACGCTAGTATAAAGTGAACCAGCAAGCAGAAGCCACTGTGTTGAGTTTCGGGCTTTGCTGAAAGCCTCATGTGACTTAAACATGATTGTTTCCCTTTTTGTGACCCTGACAAAATTGTTCTAATTGTCTTTGTGATAGTCTTGTTTTTAGGTTTTTTTTTTTTTTTTTTTTTTTTTTTAAAGAAATAGGCAATAAATAAAGAAGCTCCCAAACAATATGAAAAGAAATATGTTCAGATGGAAACATTCATACATATGGAAACATATACTTAAAATGTAAATGGGAAAGAGTAAATGTTATGAAGTCTCTTCAGATTCTACTGTTCTGATCCTGACTCAGCTGAAGCAGTAGCAAAACTCATTACATTTCAATGGGGAAAATGTTTTATTTAAAGCATGTCAATCTCTGTCACCTAATAATTTTCATAATACTGTACCCTTGCTCTAATTGAGGTTGGGGCAAAACTCCAGTTGAATTCAGCAGGAGCCGGATGAGATCCTTTGTTAATTTGCTACCTGTATATACTATATCAGGTGGCCAGGAGATTTGTCATCTCAGCACATCTCTGGGAAATCTCTACTACAGACTTAAACTCTGAGAGTGGAGTACAACTGTGCTTCCCTACCAGATTCTCCAGGATAGAGGGACAGTGGTACTACATGGATCCCTGGAGTGAATGGCTCAACTAGTACAGCCATTCTACCATAGCATTCTGTGGGTGCTGGTGTTTTAAATTTCAAAATCTGTCTTGGAATTTGGGAACTTGTTCTGCTTAAATAGATTAAAATATATCACCATGGGGTCTCTTGGTCATATTACATTAAATCTCACATTTCTGCTACTATGTGTACTGATGCCCCACAGTGGAGCTCCTACTTGAGTTGTCAAATTAGATTTTGAATGTTATTCATGGTACAGTGTTAATTTCAATCTAAAGTATTTAAACATCAGCAAATAAATTAGTTTTACCTGTCTTTTCAGTTTTTCAGACCATGTAATAAATTTTAAGATATGAATATTTGTTTAAAAAGTTGGAAAACAGGAACATTTTAAGGGCACAGTTAAAGAGTCATTAATTGTAAGGGTTTTTTCCCCATTTTGGTGAATAAATATCTTAGTTTACAGCATATTTGGCATTCCAGTCTTGTGATCAAAGGGAATCAAGATCATATTTCATTTAACTGGTGCTAAAGGAACAATAAAAACAGTTTCAGATATTTTTCATAGAAATCAGTGGCATATTCATTTGCAGATGTAAATATTCCAAGTTAGTATTGATTTATTGAAGTTACACTAACAAGAGCTAAGAAAATCAATTATTTCTGGTATATTTTATTGTAGGGATGTGAACAAGTAACCTCCCAGCCACCCCCATTTAATCAGTTAACCAGTTAAACTTAACATTTAACTGGTTAACTAATTAAACATGATTTTACATCGCTACTTTATAGATGTTACAGATTTCTCAGTTTGAGAGTAATGTGTTATGATGGAAAATTTTGTTTATTTCCTGCAAGCTAATTTGTGATATCTGTGTGTTACTACCTGACACTAATTATTCTTTTAATTTCTTTGCACCATAAGTTAGTAATTTAATTCTGTTCTATGAATTATTATCAGTTATTATTCATATTTTCCATAAGTTGATTTGACTACATTCATGCCTCAGAGTTAGTAAATAAAAATAATGGCCAGGGAGGTTTGTAAATTAATATAGGATATCATCAGAGCAAAAAGAATATTTTTACTTGTCTCTGTTAGCCAGTCAAGTACTTTAAATAATCTAGGGCCTGATCTCACAAATCTTTACTTACTTGAGTAGATCATTGAAGTCAATGGCTTGCACAACTGAGTTCCTAGGTTGTAGGTCCTTACCTCATTTTTGGAGAATAATAGTAAGATTAGATGAAGGGAGATCGTATTTCCTTATGCTGAATACGGGACATCTGGTAAAATTTCTTTTATTTGAGCAAGTTAAAAAACAATCAATCAGAGCTATGCAATACAAACATTCAAATTAGCATAAACTTAACTGAGACCTTGTTAAAAAGAAATACTGTATAGTTGGATTCTCTTTATTTACCTTTTTATCTTTAAGGCTTTACTTTCAAAAGAATGTGATTGCAGTGTGGTCGTAACTCAGGTTTTGTTGGAAAAACGTCCGTTTACCCCACAAAACTCTGTAGTGTAGACATACCCTCAGGGAGAGAGTGACACACACACACTCCTGTATACCTTTCACTGGAGGGAGTGACCAGCTGACTCAACTCTCCACCTGGTGCTCTCCACCTTCCATGCCTGGCTGGGGCCCCATGTTGAACCTGCCTCTCCTGATACTTGGCACTGCATCTTCCTGATGCAACACATGTGAGTAGGTACCGTATGTGGGTCACATTCCTCCCTCTCCCTCTCCTGATTTCTGCCAGGGTTCACACCAGAATGGGGACAGCAGCAGGCTTTCTGCACTGTGCAGGAGGGAAAGCATAGGAGCTGCTTCTAGCCACAGGAGGGGAGAAGAGAGGGAAAGGGATGGCCTGGCCTGGCCTGTGTCTTTACAAAGCTCTTCTCTCTTCTCCGTATCCCACTCCCGTGTCTCTGGAAGCAGCCAGCCCATACAGAGGCAGTGGAGAAAGGAAGAAGCCCATCGGCTAGGCTGTTTGGTGAGCTCAGTGTTCTGTCCAGGGACTGGCTCAGGCCACACAGCATTGGGAGAGCAAGATACGGAGGAGCAGCAGGGGTGGGGAGAGAACTGGCAAAGCAATGAGAAGACAGTGAGAGGGGAAGCATGTAAAGGGCCAGTGGGTGGACAGCAGAAGTAAAGTAACCAGCCACTGTGTGGTGCCAGCCTGCACTCACCAATCAGTGCCAGTGCATACTGCATCTTTGCCCTGCCACCAGCCTATTACATCCCTCCCTGTCAGCCACTGGACCTCCTCACTCAATGCTAGTGGGCTGGTGGCTGGCAAGCAGGGATCTGGCCAGCAGCAGGACACACTAAGGCTACGTCTACACTGCACATTGTTGCGCAAGAAGATATGCATACCTAATGAGCGGTCATTTTTACAGAAGGGGCTTTTGTTCAAGAAGGAGCTGTCTACACTGCTCCTTCTTGCACAAAAACTCCCTCTTGCGCAGGAAGCATTCTGCCGCTTATTTTCAGGAAGAACGGCTCCTGCGCAAGACGTTTTTTTTGCGCAAGAAGGAGCAGTGTAGACAGCTCCTTCTTGTGCAAAAGCCCCTTCTGCAAAAATGGTGGCTCATTAGGTATGCAAATGAGGCACAGTGATATTCATCGCCACGCCTCATTTGCCTATCTTCTTGTGCAACAATGTGCAGTGTAGACAAAGCCTAATATTGTTGGGGATGGGGGAGACAGAAAATATGGGACAGTTTGTCCATTATTAAGAAAAAGTTGGGACATCTGGAGGAAGGCTTACATACAGGGCTATCTGGACACCCTAATTAGATGACAGTGTGGAAGAAAGTGTTGTCTGCTTTAAATGTGAGAGGATGGTTGAATAGTGGAAACATACTTATAATTTTTAAAGAATCTTTAGAAATCTTCTTTAATTATCTTTCTGAAGGAACTCACTCAAGCAGTTGGTGATGTGTTTCCTATACAACTGGGGCTTGTGGAAAATTCAAACATCACAAATATGACTTCCAGGTTCAAAGGTGGACCTGCATGTGTGTTTCTCTCATATTTCACCTTCATAAACAATACATTTTCTTCCCCTTTTTATTTGATAAGCATATATTTAGAAGCAAAGAATTACAACTAGATAAATAAAGTTGTCTGGGAACTGTTATATATTTAGATGCTGGGTATTTTTATGGCAATTTGTCTCCTAAAAGATAGAGATTAGTTGGACTGACATTGAACTCTTTGCTTTTTCATGGAAAATATATGGCATAATATTTATTCTGTAGTATCTGTTATATTTCTGCAAGCACAAGTACACATATTTTGTAGCTGATAGAGAATTTGGTGTATATTTTAGTTCCAATCTGGTGCCTATAAACATGATATAAAAACTTCCAGTATCTGCCTTTCTGTGATCTTTGACATAATTAATATCTATACCTCTCAAAATACCATTCAGATATTATAGAAGTGAGGGAATTTGGTCTTATTGGTGCTTCCATATTAACAGACAATATATAGAATTGGAAAAATATAATTCTATATTCCTGATCACATAGGGCCCAATTATTCCATTCTTACTCATGTTTTAGTACTTATGTAAGTAGCCCCATTGAAGTCAATAAAACCAAATAAATCAGTGGAATTGGGAAACTGTTAAACAAGACTAAGAATGGTGAAATTAGACTGATAATAGAGGTTTGTGGTAATCTTCATTTTTAAACAGTGGAAGAGTTTCCATTATACTTGATTTCTTAAAGACATTTTTAAAGGACGGGTGAGATTTTCAGGCCACCAGGAACATTAAGATAATATTTGCTAAAACATTTTAAAAATCTGATTTCAATATGGCAATGATCTAAGCCAGGGGTCTCAAACTCCTGGCTCAAGGGTCAGTCCTGTCCAGATCAATTGTGCAGTTCAGACCAGGATTCCCGGCAGGCTGGGGAATTACCATTACCGGCCCCCAAACTCTACCCTTTCCTGCAATCACCCTACCCTCTCTCCCACATGGCACTCCCTGCCCAAGTACTCTGCAGCCTCCCCACATTCGCACCCCCTGCACTCTCCACGGCAATGATTGCACAATCACTTCAGCCGGGACTGGCTTGCAGTTAGAGACCCCTGGTCTAAGCCAATCAAGCTATAAATCCGTGGTGCACAGTTTAGGTTTTTGTGTGAGTCTAATAACACAAAATGAATTATGAAATGGACCACCAGATTTCAGAGGCCTTTTGGGGTACCTTTATATAGGCTAGGGTGCAGCAGTTTGAGGAATTTAACACTTGTAAAAATGCAGAGCTAAACAGTGGACATTTTCATACTTCTCAGAATAAACTGATGAAAACATTGGATATTTAGTTATGAATGAAATGAAGAATATTGCAACATTTTAAATACCAGTACTGATATTGTGAGAATAATTACATGTCTCAAGGCAAGAATACCTAAGGGCCTCTAAACTTCTAACAGTCAGCAGAGAAACTGGGTGTTAAGTTAATGGGATTGTATTGAAGGTCTTACGTAATTTTGAAAAGCCAGTAGGTATACTTTACAAAGGTGATGGTACATCGAGCAACACCTTAATCTGTAAGTAGGTAATAATTTTCTCAATTATAAACTAATCCTTTATAGTTAAATACTAGGTTCATGAATTGTGAGTTTATAGCATAAAGATATTACTCCTCAGTCCCCAAGCCTTTGAAGATAAGTGTAGATCATAGACACAGAGCTATCATCAAGGAGAGGACCTGAGGCCTCATTAGGGTGAAGGCAATTGTAGAGAGAGATTGTAATGGTCCCTGTCTTGCAAAGAGATACCAATTTTATTCCAGGCAGAAGTACCTCAGTCTTCCTCTGCTTGTGTTGGGTATAAATCTGATTAAATCTGCAGTAGACTAGCACCAAACACTTCAGGAGCATTGAGAAAGTGTATATATAGTTTAGATATGAAAATATATAGACAGCACAGATACAAAAGCATTATAGCCCGACCCTTAGCTTTGTCATGGAGGAGAATCCCAGTGTAGTGTCATTAGTGAATCTAGCCATGCGGTAGGCTTTGTCTACACTACAGAGTTTTTGGGCAAGAAGCTTTTTGCAGAAGAGATCTTCCACAAAAACTTGTGCAAAAGCATGTCCACACCTCAAAAGCGCATCACAAAAACGATGTGCTTTTGAGGAAGAGAGCGTCCACACTGCATGGACACTCTTGCGCAAGAAAGTTCTGATCGCCATTAACTGAATGGCCATCCGAGCACCTGTGCTTTTTCTTTTTGTGCAAGAAACCTCTGCGGAGCAATCACACATGCCTTTTTGTGCAAGAGCTGTAGCGCAAAAAGGAGTTATTCCTCGTGGGGAGAGGAATAACTCTACCGGCAAAAGCCCTCTGTCTTGTCAATTTACTGTATTTTTTTTGTGTGCAAAAACACGCTTGAGGTGTGGACTCTCTGCCGTTTTTTGTGCAAAAACAGGTATTTTTGTGCAAAAACCTTGTAGTGTAGACATAAACTTACAGGATGGCAGATGAGCTTGCCTCATCTCCCCATGCTACAAGTGGACTAAATGGCAACATAACACTAGAGAAAACAGACAGCAGAAAGCAAGAGCAACAATTGCATCAGAAGAACAAGTGTGGGTTGGTGCCAACTCTGAGGATATGATTTTATGTCCAGTAGGCAAGGATTCTTGCATTTATAGCACCAGATAATTTGCATTTTGGAGAAATGTGACAGGGTAAATTCACCCTGCCCTGGATGGGGAAGGGTTAACTCTTCTCTACAGGCAGAGAAAGTCCTACCCCCATGTCTATATTGGGCATGCTTCAGGAGTAGCAGCAGTATAAGAGGGAATGGTCCAGCTCAGTCTGGACTGACTGTCAGAGTCCCAGACCATGGAAGCTAGAGATGCCAAGGCTCATACAGACACCCGGCTACCTGTGGATACCGCAGAGAGATCAGAGCTATAGAGAATTGCATGAACTGAAGAACAGAGACATCTTCCAGTGGTGCTTCCCATCTCCATCTCCACTTAAACTTACAATCCCACTCAGAGGGCACCTTTAGTGCTTCTGGCCATGAGGCCATACAGCCCTGCCCAGAGGGCTACTCTGGTTGCCAAGCTATAAAGACGTGCCCAGAAGGTGACCCTGTTGGCTCTGGCTGCTAGGTCATACAGCCCCATGCAGATGTATACCCTATTGACTCTGACTGCTAGGCCATACAGCTGTGCCAGAGAGCCACCTTATTGACTGCTAAGCCCTGCCCATAGGACTATTGTATAGGGATGTTAAAACGTGGGTATTCAAGTAAATGTGTAACTGCTGAGTTGGCTCCCCATGAGTATGGGCTCCTGCCCGTTCTCCCTCGCCTCCCCCGACTGCTGCCTCTGATATAGAGGCAGCAACATGGAGGGTTGGAGGCTCCCCGAGAACAGACTTAAAAGCCAGCTTCCCACGCATACTGGCTTCTGCCTACCCGCATCCCCATGATGCTGCTTCTGTATCAGAGGTGGGGGGGTGGGGGGGTGGGGGGGGTGCCAGGGTGGGGGGGGTCTGCATGTAGCCATGTAAATGAATACACGTTCACATCCCTACAATTATATTGACTTTGGCCACTAGGTCATCAGATGCACCCAGAAGGTGACCTTATTGGCTCTGGCTGCTAGGCCATACAACTCTTCTCAAAGGGTGTCTTTATGGACTCTGGCTAATAGACCTTACTGCTCTGTAGACCCAGAGCATCTCTGTTGACCTTGGCCATCAAGCCTTACTGCTTTGCAAACCCTGGGTTATCCCTGTACCACTAGGTCTTACTATCCAGCAGAGAAGGGCTAGTCCCTGGATGTGGATCATGTGACCCTATTGCCCTGGAGAGCCAGGTGATTCCTTAGACTCCAGCCATTGAACCTTAAAGCCGTGTGGATTAGGGCATCTCTATGGACTCCTGCCATTAGGTTTCATGGTCAAGAGACAAAGAGAGCTTGAAGGACAGGGTGAAGTCACCCTGCACTAGACAGGGTCCCAACCAGGGTTCCTTGGGCGCACACCAATAATTTCATTCCTGCCTACCCCCTCAGCAGAGCCATGTAGCTGCGACCCCAGTTGCTCCCGGGGGCGGGGTCACGTGGCGGATGACTGCCCATCACAGAAGGAGCTGGGCAGCCACTACGTGGCCTGCATGGCAGCTGCTTGAGCTGGAGCCTGGACTGCAATACTAAAATCAGCACCATGGCCCAGCTCCAGTCCCAGCACACAGGCAGCCACCCACCTCGTGGCCCAGCCACGTGCTCCAACTGCTGGGGCCAGGACTGCAGTACTAAAAATAGCACCATGGCCCTGGCTCAAATCCTGGCACACAGAATGTGCTGCCCAATGTGCTGGGACTGAAGCTGGGGCTGTGGTGCTATTTTTGCTACCAAGGTCCTGGTCTTAGTTGTCCTGGGGCTGGGGCACGCAGTGGGTGGCTGCCCCATGTGCTGGGATTGGAGTCAGGCCATGGAGCAGCATCTCCTAGCCAGGGGCCACAGTGCTAAAAATAGCACCACGGCCCTGGCTCCAGCCCCAGCACACAAGGCAGTTGTCCACCATGCTGCCCCACTGTGCAGGTGCAGGCGTCAGGAAGGCAGAAGGTGAGGGAAGAGGCAGGGAGACAACTAAGGGGGAGGGGAGTGAGGAGAGGAAGGGGCTTGTGAGGAAAGGGGGGCAGCGTAGGAGAAAAAAGGGGAAGGCACCAAGGGGAAGTGAGGAGGTGAGACAAAATGCCAGGGGGCCAAGAGGAGACAATGAGGGGAAAGGGCAGGAGGAGCGGGGGAAGGAGAAGGGGAGGGGGAGGAAAATAGGAAGGTGTCAGTGGATGTGGGAGAGGGGAGGGGACAGGGTGATGCTGGGAAAGGACAGGGGAGGGGCAATGAGGGCAAGAGGAAGGAAGAGGGGAGGAGAGGAGTGGATGACAGGAGAAGAGGAGTTGAAAGGAGGGTTGGGTATGAGGAAGGCGGAGGTTGGAGCAATTCATGTGTCAGAGCACAGAGGGGCGTGAGGCGAACTGGGGAAGAGGGTGGTGAGGGAGTGGGCAAAGGTGTAGCAAGGACGCTATGAGTCTGGGGGCAAAGGCAACATTTGCACCATCCCGCCCCCACCACCACTGTGTGGTGGGGCCCTGAATCTGGCGCACGGCTGAGCCCGACCCTGGGTGGAGTGGGGGGAGCTTGTACTGAGTCTTCCCCCACCTCCTCCAGTTTGGGGCCGGGCCCCCACACGAACTAATCCGCCGGCGGAGATGGAAGAGGGTAGGGCTGGGGGTGGAGGAGGAGCAGGCAAGCCATGGGATGACAGGGGAAGCGGAGGGGAACTAAATTGGTGCCCCCTTAGCATGGTGTCCAGTGGCAACTGCCCTCTCCACCTCCCCTCGCTATGCCACTGAGTGGGCACCAGAGAGGAAGAATGCATGGAGTGCAGGTGTTGGGAGGGCAGGGACAGTGAGGGAATGGGAGGCACCAGGCAGGTGCAGGGGGTAAGGTAAAGTGCAGGTACCAGGGGGTTTGTGGGGGTGAAGCAGAAGGGCAGACAAGGGGAGGGGACTGGAGGAGAGGGATGGGAACCAGAGGGCAGAGGAGAAAGGCAGGGGTGGGTGGGTAGAAGGAGGTGGTAGGAGGGGGGATGGAGAGGAGGGTTAGAGGAGAGGTGGTCACAAGGGGAAGGGAAGGGCAGGTGCAGGGGTCAGAGAGGATGGGGAAGGAGGCAAGTCCCAGGAGGGCTGAGAAGAGTGAGAAGGGCAGGAGCCAGGACAGCAGAGGAGGGTGAGGGGGGCAGCAGCAGGCACCAGGAATGCAGATGGGGTGAGGGGAGGGTGGGAGACATGGCAGTGGAAGGGGGAATGGGAGAGGTTTATAACTCAGGTGCCACAGTGGCACACATCCGAACAAACGCACATGGCCTCAATATCGGTGCCCAAGGCAAAACTCACTCCATTCATGGATGGAAAATCTTAGAGGGACACTGGTCCCGAACCTCATTACAGGCATAAATATTTTTTTTCTTTCATGATAGTGCCATCCCTGCTGCTAATTCGTTTCTCTTTTTATGTTGTGAGAAATGCTTTTGATGCCACAACTGGATTCTTAAGGTGAAGTTCTGCACTACAAAGTGACTCTTGACGGACTTGATCCATAGCCTTCTGAAGTCAAAGGAAGCCTTTCTACTCACTTCTGTGGGCTTTAGATCAAGAGTGGCATTGTGGAGTTTACAAATTATTGTATCTCACTGCAGGGCCAGACCAAGAGTTTTTTGCACCCTTGGTGAACAGTCACTTTGGTGCTCCCCCTCAACATTCAATATAGAGAAAAATGAGAAGTCTAGAATGAAATGTTTACCTTTATTTACTTGACATTTTATTTTTTCTACTTTTCATTAATCCTGATACAATTATACTGTATAAGGTAAACTGCACAACAACTGACACGTTGAACTTTTAACCGTGGTGAGTTAAAAAGGGTTTCTGGTTAGCGCTATAAACAGTTGCATTTCAAGTTGCAACTGTCTTCCTTCCAAAGGAACTGATTTTGGAGAAGCTATGAAAACCTTTATTCCTTGATATTGAACACAGTCTGTTTTCAGTTGTAACCCTTTTGCACTGGGCCATCGATTTGTGCAAAAATTCAGAACTTTGCTTTTCGTACTTTTGCTTTTGCAAATTGTGTAGTCAGTAGTTTGAGACAAAGTTTTGAAGCTATTTTGTGTTCTATTCAGATGGTGGCCAGAATTTCTATTGTTATTGAACATTATTGTAATTCAAAAGGGAAGGAATGTATATGCTAAGTGGTATTTGTTAACATCCGTCAGATGTTTGAAAATTGGGCTGTTAGTGTTACTTTAACAGTAATAGTCTACAATAAATACACAAACTTAATCTTACAAGTACTTGTGATTCTCCTTTTACAATTTTGTTAAAACCTCCTAAGTTCAACACAACACAAATTCTTTGTGAGAACAGCATCTATGGGATCATGGTTCGTAACACGGCAGAACAGCTGTTGTGGGTTGCTGACAAGCCTTCACTAAGTGGCAAGTAACACTGATTCAGCTGTATGACAAACCAATACTGGGCTACTGAAAAAGACTGAACTGCCAGAACTTGGCCCCAGGCAGCAAACCTAGGCCGCGACACATTTTAACTGTGTTTACATACACAGCTGTGCTCTACAATGTAAAATAAATAACTTATCTCAACTCCAGACATGGCAATGATGCACTGTATTACAAGTACAATTTTGATATTTTTGTTTAATCTTTTTTTAAATAGAGAAAAAAATCACTTGCATCTAATTTGGCACCCCTTAACACTGGCACACTAGGTGACCATGTAGTTTGCTTATATTCTTGGGCCAGCCCCGTCTCAATGATTTCAGAGTGACTGATCAGCTTACAAGTAAAAAAAAGCAATTGTGCATCATCACCCAGCAGTTTTAATTAATTTCACCTTTTGATATGTGAATAGTTTCCAATCAGATTTAGATTTTTTAAGAATTTATTTTTCTTTAAAGTTATTTGATTAATGCTTCATGCAAGCAAATTACAGCCTATGCACTGTTTGCAAAATGATCCCTGCATTTATTTGTTGTTTATTTGAACAACACTTTGGTATTGCTGCTATGTGATTGGCAACTTTAGCCACATGCTATTGTTCATGTCCCCACATTGCTTGACTACAACACTGATTAAAAAGCAAGGATCCATTGAAATTCCTGGGCCTATGAGTTTCTCTTAGAAAAATGAAGAACAGTTAATGGAGTTGCAAGAGGCTAGGAAGGCAGGAGTTTAGGACTTTATAAGCCCTCTCCTTTTTGAAACATTTAAGACAAGCTTTACCTGAAACTTCATAACTAGAAAAATCATACTGCTTTAATAATAGACTGGAGTGAAATTTAAAATTATTTTTCTTTCAGATTCATAAAATATTTGTGATATTTGTCATATCGGACATAGCTTGTGTGGCTTATTTAATTGTCTCTGTAATAAAGCTCTTTCCTATTGTTTTGGGAATACCCTCCAGTCTACCTTATGCTATGTTGTTGTTTGCTGTACTGCAATATTTCATATAATGTATATATAAAGTGCTTACATTAATTTTCTGGATTCCAGTTTGGTGTTACCTATCACCACTCACTACAGTCATTATCAGAGGTAAAATTGGGGTGTGGGTATTAGGGATGTGAAAGTGTGATCTTGTACACGGTTAGCTGATGAGCTTGGGCTCATCCCATACATTCACAGTTATGCACAGGCTCCCAGTACACATGGAGAGTCCACTTAAAAGCCCGTTCCTCATGCACACTGGCTCCTGGTGTGCCACCTCCTTTCTCCTCCTGTTCCCCCCCCCCCACCCTGTGGTGCTGTGTCTTTCTCTGGGGAACCGCTTGCCCCCAGCATTTTCAGCAGTTACACTTAATTAAATACATTTTAACATCCCTAGCAGGCATATGTGCACAGTCCTAGTTGGGAAAGCTACCGGCAGGACCTTTAATAGCCTTCATCTCAGGGAAATGGGTCAGGGAGCAATAGTCTCTTTGGTGGTGCGTTGTCAAACAGTATTTTTTATATCACAATATTTCACATATAATCTGAGGGCATTGTCTTAATTTACTGCTCTCCAGTTTTTCTTTCCCATTATCATTTACCATGATTATTTACATATAGTAGATGGGCTATAAATATCTCCATGAACTGAGATTGGATCCCTGTAATAGCCTCTGCCAAATGCTCTGAGAAGCATTTCAGGAAGTCTGCGTCTCATTTTCATTATGAAGAATTATTCAGTTTTAAACTGCCTTTACTGATCATCAACACACACACATTGAACAAGAGTGGTAGCAGTGGAGGGAGAAATGATCTGTCAAAAACACACAATTAGACCCCATACACAAGTATAATTTTAACACAGGTACAATCAACATAGCACGGATTCATCTTCAGAACCTGCCCCTCTGAAGTGGCAGACCACAATACTCTATTGCAGAGAAACAGCAATCTTTCTTAGCCAAATTGAGTAGGAAAAGCAAGAAATCTACAGCTTCTACTTGAAAGGAGTTTCGTTTTTCTCATGAAACAATTTCATGTACAGTGTGAAATTCATTTTCCATTAACATTTATATGAACATATCTTACTGAATGTTTGTAAAATGCATGTAGAGATGTGTTAGGAACATGTCATTTCAAAATTTATCTTCTAATTTGCCAAATCTCCATGAATATATTTTTTCACTGTGTAGTTCTATTTACTAGTAATAAAGGTTCTGTACCTTGCAGTATTATTAAAAATTCCGTATGTGAGATGAATGCATCAGAAAATAATTTTGCTGACTTTAACAGTTTGGTATTGAATTACAATGACAACAGACATAACAACATTTACAAAATAAAAGACCAAATTAGAAAAAGCAGGCATAATACACACACCTGGTGCAGATCTGCTGAATAAGGGTAATCTTTAAATGGTCAGTAAGATAGTCAGAAGCATCATGTGTTAATAAAGATATTGAATAATCTTAAAAGTCTTATAAACGTAAGCCTCAACCCTGAATTAACCTCACTGAAAATGTATAGAACAATTAGGAACAATTTAAATAGATACTAATTGGTGTCAGTACAATTTGAAGACCCAATGCTGAAGTGCTTATGGGTATGTCTACACTACAGTACTAATTCGAACTAACTTAATTCAAATTAGTTAATTTGAACTAAGCTAATTCGAACTAGTGCATCTAGACCTAAAAACTAGTTCGAATTAGCGTTTTGCTAATTCGAACTAGCATGTCCACATTGAGTGGACCCTGAACCGAGGTTAAGGCTGGCTGGAAGCAGTGCTGGCAGGGCATCAGGTTAGGACTTAGAGAGTGGAGCTGCTGTCTCAGGCTAGCCGAGGGCTGTGCTTAAAAGGACCTGACCCCCACCCCGGACAGATAGTTCTCAGGGGTTCCCCGCTCGCTTGTCTAACTCGATGAGGGACAGCAAAGCAGTCCTGGCTTGGAGTGCCCTGAATGCCCACACTCAGCACATCACAGCACTCGGCCATCAGCCCGGCTGCACTTGCCGCAGGCTGCCATCCGGGGGGGGGGGATCAATTGGGGGGGCTGCAGAAGAGCTTCCACCCCGAGGAGCCCGCAGAGCCACCCCAGTCCTCCGCATTGGGGGCTCGTACACCATTCCTCCCTCACATCCTTCCACTTACCCCTCCCTAGCCCCCCTTCCTGATGTACAAAATAAAGGACCTGCGTGTTCAAAAATAGAAACTCTCTTTATTTAACAAAACTCGGGGAGATTGGGAAAAGGAGGTGGGAGAGGGGAAGAGAGAGGGTGGGAGAGGGGAGGGCATCTTAAATGATCAGGGGTTTGGAACATGTCCCATATGAAGAGAGGCTAAAGAGACTAGGACTTTTCAGCTTAGAAAAGAGGAGACTGAGGGGGGATATGATAGAGGTCTATAAAAGCATGAGTGGTGTGGAGAGGGGGCATAAAGAAAAGTTCTTCATTAGTTCCCATAATAGAAGGACTAGAGGACACCAAATGAAATTAATGGGTAGCAGGCTTCAAACTAATTATAGAAAGTTCTTCTTCACAAAGCAAATAGTCAACCTGTGGAACTCCTTGCTGCAGGAGGCTGTGAAGGCTAGAACTATAACAGAGTTTAAAGAGAAGTTAGATAAAGTCATGGAGGTTGGGTCCATGGAGTGCTTTTAGCCAGGGGGTAGAAAAGGTGTCCCTGGCCTCTGTTTGTGGAAGGCTGGAGATGGATGGCACGAGACAAATGGCTTGGTGATTGTCTTCGGTCCATCCCCTCCAGGGTACTTAGTGTGGGCTGCTGTCGGCAGACAGGCTACTGGGCTTGATGGACCTTTGGCTGTTCTTATGTTTTTATGTTCTAAGCTCAGGGCTCAGGGTTGGGGATCTCACTGGACCAACTTGATTTTCATGCAAACCTGCTCCTGGGTGGCCAGGCTGGCAGCTATCCTGCCCTAGACGGCCACTTTCCTGTGCCTAGTGCGGAGGTCGTGAATGTTGGAGGCTTCCCCCCAAACCTGGATGAGGTCAACAGACTCCGCACTAGACCAGGCGGGCGCCCGCCTCTTGCGGCCCCGGGCAGGCTCCTGGGAGCTGCCAGCCTGGTCTCAGGAAGAGGCAGAGGCCTGGGTGGCAGTGGGTGGCTGGCTTGTGCCGTGCCAGGTGCAGGGTCTGCTGGCTGGGTGCTGGCAGGCTTGCTCGGGCACCGTAGCCAGACCGTGCCCCTTTAAGGGCTCCAGGGCCAGGAGGGGGGCAGACAAGTTTCCCTGGTGGTGCTCAGAGTGGCCACCAGGGCAAGCTGGGGAGGGCTAGCCTCCCACTAGTTCGAATTAAGTGGCTACAAAGCCCTTAATTCGAACTACTTAATTCGAACTAGGCATTAGTCCTCGAGAATGAGGTTTACCTAGTTCGAATTAAGAGCTCCGCTAATTCGAATTAAGTTCAAATTAGCGGTTTGTAGGTGTAGCGCCTATCAAAGTTAATTCGAACTAACGTCTGTTAGTTCGAATTAAGATAGAAATGTAGCCGTGTTAGTCTGGGGTAGCTGAAGCTTTGTAGTGTAGACATACCCTATCAGAAAAAACTCCCGCATAAACTGTTGGAAAATTGGAGCCAGTAAGAGATTGCAATTTTTGTCCCTTCCTGCAAAGCCCCAGTTGTCAAATACCACTCATATTCTTCTACATTTTTTACAGTGTCTTGTGTCCATAAGGTATAGGTTCTTATTATCTTCTTTCATTAAAATGCTGGTCATGTATTTTATCTGTTGGAAATCAGATTCTCCTGACAAGTCTTGTTTAGAACTTGTCAAAATATTAAGAGATTTTTCATTTACTCTCAAATTGAGAGGAATATATCAACAAAAATTCTGTTTAAAACAAACTGGACCTCTGCCAAAATACTTAAACATAACGTGTAATAACAGATGTTGGAATTTCAGTTAAGACAATGGATATTTGTTGCATACTATGGCATTGTCCTATTGTGTTTCCTTTTTGGAAGGAGATGATGTAGAGATTAAATATTATTCCAAACACCGAGTTAGGTTGTGGACTCAAAATAATTGTGATTTTAATACTTCTGATATTAGAAAAAGCCCAGCAAGCATTTATATTAAAATCTAGAGTGGATTACTATATGATTGAGGGCTAAGTGCTGGAAAAATGCCAGGAAAAATTTAAGGTTTAACCCCATTACAGTTCAAGTGAATTGTATCAGACCCTTAAAACTAATTTGGATGATCCTCACATTTTGAGTGGGTCAGTTACTGTTTTATTGATAAAGTTATGGATTTTAAAACTATCTTCAGTTTATTGACATATACTGTTAAACATGAGGAAACTTGCTGTCTGTAAATGTGGATTATTTCTCTCTGGATGATTATATCCCACAATTGTTTATTCCCCTCCATTTTTCATCTCACCTCTCCTTTCGTCTTTTTTTTTTTAAATCAATAAAAATTTAAATCGCATAACCTACGAATTGTAAAGAAAAAGAAACTTTCAGAGTAAATTCTCCTGTAAACAGATACAAAGAACGTTCTGTGCCGATGTATTCCTTATATGAATTTTATATTTGGTTAGCACAAAAGTGGCTTCTATTTTTTGTTTGTTTTCCTTTTAACTTTTTATATAATATTTGCATATTGGAAAAAAATCTTCTGCATTACTCAGGTAGTGGGTAAAGTGGATTTAATTATTTAAAAGTATGACTGCTGTGGATTTCCCTACTCAGACAATGGTATTTATTTGCAGTTGCAATTACTCATGTACTAATATACACTGTTAAAGTGACTTATCTGTAACGTACATTATGACTAATTTAGCTAGTAAGCAGTTTCATTGTGATCTCTCTGGGACAGGAATTTTTGGCATGTTTTCAACATTAAGTCATATTGCATAATTTTTCGATGACATAATCATGGTAAGAGGAGATTGGCTGAAATTTAAAAAAAAAAAGTATTTCCTGGACTGCCTGTTCTTTCAGCATTGCAACTTACTACTTGAATTATTAGGACTGTAGAAAAGCAATACTATTTCTGTTGATTTTTTTCTCTTGGTGTGGCACCGAAGATCTCAGACATCAGTGTGAGAGCCTGACACTGTCTAGATCACCTTAACTGTTTAGCAAATGTAGCCATCTGATTCATTTAGGGCTGAAGTTTTTCTTCTGACATCTTCCAATAATTAAAGGCAGACGTGATTAGTTGAATAAACATTGTTATCCATTATATATGCAACATTGTTGTGACCCTGCAGTCACAGAAAACTCCTTGTGATTGTTTACCAGTGTGGTGATCATGCCAACTGACACTTACCTTCTTGCTCTCTGGGGCTCCCCACCACCCTGTCCTGCTGGGTCAGATCCTCTGGTTTATCCCAGGCAAGGCACAGAGGGTATGTCTAGACTACATGGCTCCGTCGACGGAGCCATGTAGATGAGGCAGGACGACAAAGGGAAATGAAGCGGCGATTTAAATAATCGCCGCTTCATTTAAATAAAAATGGCCGCCACACTATGCCAAACAGCTGTTTGTCGGCACAGCGCGGCAGTCTAGACGGTGATCTGCTGACCCCAGAACCCTTCGTCAGCAGATCCTTTATGCCTCAACTTACAGGATCTGCCGACGAAGAGTTCTAGGGTCAGCAGATCCCCGTCTAGACTGCTGCGCTGTGCCGACAAACAGCTGATCAGCACGGCGCGGCGGCCATTTTGATTTAAATGAAGCGGCGATTATGTAAATCGCCGCTTCATTTCCCTTTATCGAGTAAACTAATCTACATGGCTCCGTCGATGGAGCCATGTAGTTTAGATGTACCCAGAATTGAGGTTACCATCCCCTGCAGAGCAATACAGACACTGAACCATTTCAGCTCTGGGAGGAAGCAGTTCTAGGGCACAGCACCCAGGAAACCAACCCCCACCCCCCACAAAGGGATCAAACCCCCAAATAAATCTGTCTTGGTCCTGCCTTGAGGGCGGGGGGCTGGACTCGATGACCTCTTGAGGTCCCTTCCAGTCCTATTATTCTATGATTCTTCCTGAGTAAAAGTTTTACACAGTGAAACCTCATCAGATAAGCTCCCTTTATCAGTGAAAGAGAGATATGTAATATTTAGGGATGTAAAATCCCAGTTAATCAGTTAATGTGTTAAACGTTAGGTTAACCTTATGTTTAATCGGTTAACTGACTAAGCGGGATCGGGCCAGGGACTGGTTTCCAACCAGTAGGAGCTGAGAGATTTTGATGGGGACAGGGACCGCACGTCAAGCCTTCACATACACACATCCAAGTGCAGAGAGCCAAGGGAGTAGCCAGTCGCTTTGAGTGGTGCTGCTCCATGCCGCTGGGGCGGGCCACGGGCCGGATTAAATTACTTGGTGCAGGCCATATCTTGCCCACCTTGGTCTACACTGCAGCATTATAATAGTGCAGTATTGTGCCACTGCAGTGTTTTAAGTGTAGACATAATACAAGTTAGAACATAGGAATTCCTGGTCCCCTGTCTAGTACTCTAGCTAAGGTTATAAATATGCAGAGAAAACGTAACCAGTTAAATGATTAAATTGCAGTTGTTTAACCGGTTAATTGGCTGGGGTCTGGCCAATCTGCCAGATGGGGGAGGCTCCTCCAACCCACCCCTCCAAGGCAAGTGCGGGGGCTGCTGTGGCCACTGGGGTTTTGCTGCACTGCTGATCCTGTCGGTTAACTGGTTAACTGGTAAGCAAGCTATTAAGGCAGTGCTTGCCGGTTTACTTGTTACCCATTTATATCCCTACACAATGAATTTTATAATGTGTATATAATAGGCTTGCGCAAAATCCTGCCCGTGGACTGGATCTGGCCCGCCAAAGCCACCGAATCCAGCCCACAGATGCTGTGAGGATCCCCAGGCAGGCTCCCAGATCCAGCACCCCTATTCCCTGCCCCAGATCACAGTCCCCTCCGGCCCTAGCTCATATCCCAAACCTCTGCACCCCCTCCTATACTCCCAATTCCCTGCCCTAGGTTACAATTCAACCCCCTGCATTCCAGTCCAGTGACCCAGGTCATCCAAACTCTCTCCCTTACCCCAAGCTGCCTTCCGCACCTAACCTCTATCCCAGACTTCGCACCTCCTCCATTAATATCATGGAAGAGTGTGGCCCTCGACAACTTTCCAAATTCTTGGAGTGGCCTCCCATCAAAAAGTATTGCCCACCCCTGTATAGAGCATCTACAGTATGTGTGGTTTATATAATGCATGCTGGCCAAATTTAGTGCATCTTCTGAAAGGCATATGTAAAATTTACCAGCACTTACATATTGTACAGTATATGGGCAAAAGGCGACTTCTGACACAGAGTTACTAAAAGGTTGTTGAGAGTTTGTCTTAGATCACAGCAGGGGAAGGAACATGCAGAAGTTGCGGGGGAGGGGGGGCGGGAGGGAGTAGAGACCACCTACAAAGAAAAGGGAGATGCTTCACTCCTTGTTCTAATTTCCTCTTGCACCTGCCCTTATACAATACCTTTCTACTTCACCTTTGCTTGCTCTTTGCTTTGTGTGTACTAACAGCAGAGGTATTCTTTGCTTGAATAGCGTTGGATCCTTAGCTGTTATCAGTTAGGGTTGCCAGGTGTCTGGTTTTCAAATGGAATGCCCAGTTGAAAGGCACTGCTGACCTGGCTACTAAAAGTCCAGTTGGCTGCAGTAGCTGACTTTGCATGGCTCTCGGAAGCAGCAGGTATGTCCCTCTGGCTCCTAGGTGCAGGAGTGGCCTGGGAGCTCCACAGACTGCCCTGCCCTTGATGCAGGCACCACTCTGAGTTCCAGCTCTGCAGCTCCCACTGGCCTTGGTTCCCACACAGAGGTCCCTCTCTGCACCTCGGAGCAAAAGGGACATGTCTGCTAGTTCTTGGAGTTGTCTGAGGTAAATGCTGCCTGGAAGCTGTCCCAGCTCTGAGCTCCCTCCCTCTTCCAAACTCACTACCAGATCCCACAGCCCCTCCTTCACTCCAAGTCTCTCCCCCAGCTCTTAGCCACCCCCTGCACCCAAGCCTTCCTGCCTGGAGCCCCCTCCCACGTCCTAAGCCTAGGGTTGCCAGGTGTCTGGTTTTGAACCGGACAATACAGTATTTGACCTTTCTGTCAGGGAAACAAATTGAGAAAATACTGGACATATAAATGTCAGGTATTTTCTAATTAAGTAAGTTTTATTATTATCATGATTATCAGTATGTAGTTGCGTACTGCTTGGCTGGTAGACACACTTACACTGCAGGAGTGTGTCTACCAGCCAGGCAGTATGCAACTACGTGGTAGAGAGGAGGGGGGCAGGGCCGAGGTGGGATGGAATCCCCGGCGCCGGACTGGCTCGTGCTCCACCGGGACTGTGCGCGGGATGGGCAGCACCCAGGGATCTACATGTGCCCGGGCCAGCCCTGCTTCCCGCCGGCCAGTTCCTCCCTCTCCTCGATTTCCCCTGGCCAGCTCTGCTCCCTGCCGGCTGGTTCTCCCCTGGCCAGCCCCACCCCCCAACTCCCTCCTGGCCATCCCTGCTTCCCTCCTCAATCTCCCCCCAGTCTGCCCTACTGCCCCCGACCCCCTCCTGGCCAGCCCTGCTCCCTTCCTTGCACGTATTTCCCCCTCCCCCGATCTGAGATCAGGTGTGTCCGGTATTTTTTTGAAGACATCTGGTAACCCTACCTGAGCCCCTCATTTGTAGCCCCAATCTAGAACTTAGGGAAGCACCAAGCCTTTGCAGCACCACCCCATGGGGCTGTGTGTGGCCCCCAACTGATTTTTTTCTGAGGGTCAATAGACGCTGATAGAAAAAAGGCTCCATACCCCTGCTTTACATCATAGCATGCACAGCTCTATGTGAATTATTTCCTTCCATAATTTACATAGTTACAAACAGATGAGAACCCTGTAACTGTTTTTGCTTTTTAAAATGTCAAACTTAATACCTCTCAGATTTCTCTTTGTTAAAGGAAATATTGAAATGAAAATCACACCCCGTAGCCCATAATTAATATTGACTATAGTCCCAGTCTGAATTAGTTCCACTCTGCAGAAGTTACTGGCAATAGTCCATTGATTTATAAATGAAAAAAACTGTGACAAAATATTTGATGGTGGGATCCTGATTACAAAGGCCAAATTGTGCTTGCTTTACTCCTGCTGTTAGTCCTATGAGTCTCGTTAGGAATACTCCATAATTAAGGAAAGCAGGATTTGACTCCACATATGGGCAGGTATAGGGGCAGAGATTATAGTTTGAAAAATCTTGTGTCATTTTTCAACAGGTGAGGGAGATCCTGTTTTACAAGCTCAGGCATCACAGCTTTGCCAAATGAGTAATCTTGAAAGAACTTGTCTCTCCCCCCTCCCCTCCCTTTTGTCCTTGAGGGAAAGAGTGGAAGTAACACCCTTGAGGCCACTGAGTTTAAAGAGAGGTAAGACAGTTTTTCAGATACTAATTTTCACTGATGTTAAAGCAGAAAGAAAGAAACCAAATAATCTTTTCTTCTTCATTTGCTTTGTGATTATTCTGTTTTGTTTTAAATTATTAGTACCAGTAGATTGTGCAACCTGTTTCTTTTTTAAACCATACTATAGGTTCCCCCCCCCCCCCCCCCCCCCCAGAAATAAGAATTTGGGTCCACATTAATATAATACAACTCAAATTCTGTTCTCAGGTATATTGGCAAATCTGAAGGATGTAGACTGTCCTTAGAGAGAGTATGCTTATTTACATTAGTGTAACAATATAATTTGATGCTACAGGAACAAACTTTAGGGAGGAATACAGATGACTAGTGGGTGTCTAGATGTGCATGAGGGCTTTTGATTTGGATACTTCCTGGTTGTTTTCTTTGTATTTACATTTTTCTGTTTGACTCTTTTTTTTTTTTTGTTTTTTGTTTTTTAAACTGCATCCCATATCCTCAGCAAGTGCAGATCAGCATAGCTCCAGTGAGAAGCTCCACTGGTTTACATCATCTGACAATCTAGTCACTGTTTTTTCAACATCAAAGAAAATATTATGAAAATACCATAAGTATAACCAAAACACATGGTTTGTCCCCATCAATAGCTCCCTGCAGCTCTTTAAAAGGCCTGCCAAAAACCAAAACTCATACAAAGATGCTCTACTTTACCCAACCATTATACTGCTATTTTTTGCTTTATTCATGCTTCTGAATTTGAATTCATGGCCTATAGTGTTTTCAGACTTCATTGAGCTTTTATTAGGGCTAAGTCTCATAGTCCTTACATAATAAAAAACTTCCCTTGAAAAAAGGCATAGCATTTGTACCTGCAGGAATGCTATTGTAAGAAGTAGTGTTCTCTGGTCCATTTTGTTGAATGGGGTAATATGTTTTTATCAAGGAAGGTTCATTCTACATTTATTCCACTTTCACTGTCAGCAAAGTTTTTCCAAATCTGTTCTTGGTGTGTCATCCTCTCCGTGTGACAGGAAATGTGACTAGCATTGGTAGGCTTCTAATTAGCTTTTCATTTGCTGGAAATAAGGTCAGCCTTCTTGACTGTACTTCTCAGATGATACTCATAGGTTATAGCACTGGAGTCAAACGTGTTTTTTAATTTGTTGTGCCCTTATGCTGTGAATCAGAAAAAGGGATAAATAATCCCAGCTACTCCTTGCTCCCACCATGCATGCACCTGTAAGGAAATAAAAGACTAGCTTTAATGAAATGCATACCTCTATTTACTCAGACTACTGCAGTCCCTAGGGACTCTACTGACAGGTGTGTCTCTCATTCCCATGCAACTACAATTGCTGAATTGGCCCTTCTTTAGGATGTTGACTTCATCAGTTTATAATTAATAGATATGAAAGGAAAAGGAGGACTTAATACCTAATCTGGTGTTCTCATTCATGCTATCTCTATTGACTTGAGTGAGACTACTTAATTGATATAACACATTGGCTTTCAAAGCAGAGACTGAGATTATTAAAAATAAAAATAGGTTAGATGCAGTGGATCAAATCCCAAAAGCCTCATTGAAGCCATTGATAATTTTGTCTGAATAAAGATGTCAAAATTTGGCCCATTAACAGTAAGATTTGTGCATCAGGAGCAATGAAATTATAAAAGCTGTAAATCTAGTTCATCATAACTGATTATCAATTAGGGACAGACAGAATTTCTCTTACACAGCTAGGTGCATTAAAAGGCTTTCTAATGTCTTTCACTCACATGCCCAGAACTGAATAATGTCAGAGACTAACTTTTAGACTAAATGGAATTTGGTCCTTATCTGCTATTGCATTTCCTGTGTTCAAATCCCATTCTTGACAAAGAAAAAAATTAGTAGGCATTTAGATTTCTTATGCTAGAAAGACAGTGAAAGAGAAAATGTGTTATTCAGACAGATCTAAGGACTGGTCTACACACACGGGTGGATTAGCTGAAGATAAAGCAGCAGAAGCTGCTGCAGCAAGGATATAAATGTGACACACATTCACCTGTCTGAAGTATCTGACATTTGCAGAGCTTATGGGAATGTTGTTGGAGCACATATTCTGCTGTTGCTTGTTCCTAAGATAAGGAAATTTTCTGGCAATGACTGACTCATTATGTAAAAAGAGTGAAAGAGGAAAAAAACCTAATTGGCACACAATGAAATATGATCTCTTTAAAAGATTCACCCCAACCATTTGAAGTTCAAATGGTGGTACAGCTTGACAGCAATCAGTAGCAGGCTAATTTATTTCTTATTTGTTTCACATTATGCTAAAAATAAAAAGAGATAAGACCTCACTTTTTATAGGAAGAAGCTGAGTAACTGAATCTCTGGTGTTGGTAGCATTATAACTATAACATGAATCTTTAACATTTGATACAAATAGTCACTGAAAAATTCATGAGTATTTCTAGTGTGTGAGCCATGGGGCTAGGAATCAGATGAGTTTTATTCTTTGCACTGACAATTTTATATTGGGCAAGTTATTTAACTTCTTTGTACCTCACTTACTCCACCTGTGAAATAGGATGATGCTTTTCCAACTTTGTAAAGCATGTTGGGACATGTAGATGCAAATTGGTGGTTATATAGGCAGAATCAAGATAATCTGCAAGTGGCTTGTGTCATGCAATCTCAGAGTACTGCAGAAGCTGATATTTCAAGAGTTGTGCAGCCTTATCTGCTTATCAAATAGCCTGTAGTTGCTGCTAATTGAAGAAAGCATTGTAGTCTGTGGAATACATAATATCCATAACAAAAACCAGTGCAAGCTATAGAATATCTAATACCTACAAAAACTTAAAAGGGGCCTATTTTAGTTCCCTCCATTTGGAAACTTTTTAATTAGTAGTTATTGTCAGGATATCCTCACTATCATTTTTATTTTGCCAAATCCCAAATTCCTTACTCAATTTTTACTCAAGAGCTCTATTTCAAGGGAATAGCAGTTTTGTCTGAATAAAGATTTAAGGAATTGGGTCTATTTGTTTTATTTAATTAGTATTATATGATTATTTTACACACCCTTAATTCTAGATAGATAAATATGTAAAAGACCTTGGGACAATTAATCTTTAGACTGATATTGTGTAACCATCTCACTGTTTTCAACTCACATTGCAGGTAGATATCTATTGGTATTCTCGACAATAGAGCATGATCTTGTAAAGGCTTATTCGTGAACCTAGTCTGACTCCATGAGAGTAAGTATGTGGCACTGGGCCATAGGAAGAAGCTTTAGAAGATGATAAAAAAATCTAGTAATTGGGTTTAGAGCACAGGGATTCTAGTTCAGAGTAAGTGAGAGTCAAGACAGAGAAATCTCCTGTGATAGAATAAGCGACAAGGAGTCCTGTAGCACCTTATAGACTAACAGATGTATTGGAGCATAAGCTTTCGTGGGCAAAGGCCCACAAAATGATGCATCTGAGGAAGTGTGTCTTTGCCCACGAAAGCTTATGATCCAATACATTTGTTAGTCTATAAGGTGCTACAGGACTCCTTGTCACTTTTGCAGATCCAGACTAACACAGCTACCCCTCTGATACTTGTGATAGAATGTGGTTTAAATACATATTCTTTGGAAAATAATTCCAGAGGTAATATCCCACTCCCTCCCATCCCCCAAAAATCCATTTATCCAGGTCTTGCATGTGGCACCCATGGGAAGGACTAGGTAATCATTTATCATAATATAGCTGATTTAGTAGCTCAGAGAGGGAGGGGTACATTCTATACACTTCCTGTCTTTTACATAAACTTGAGTTGAGGCCATTCAGAGCTTTCTGAACATTGACCAGTGCTTTGACTTTCACCTGGAAATGGAGGAGCAGCTAGTAAAGTTGTGAATCAAAAACCGTAATGAGTCAGATTCTATGATGCTTCTTCTGGAGGTGAAGCAAAGAAGTTACAGCCCAAGTGGTGGTGGGCAAAAGTGACTTTACATCACTGTTTGGATTGTGAGTTCCTCCAAGGGCACAAAAGGCCTCTGGCATAAATTAGAGCAGCTCCTGTCTGCTGTGACTTGCAGCAGCCTATCCTAGGCTGACTAAGGGTGCAATGCACCCAAAATCACTGTAGTGCTCACTGCCTTTATGTCTCCTGTTGCAAGTCCTCTCCCCAACAAACCCCTCCATTGAGACTTGTGAAGAGGAAGATCTGGGATACTTTATGGTGGCTCTAAACTGTGTTTGCATCAGAGGAATTCTCTCCCAGCCCCCTGTAATATATTGGTAGCTTTACATGTCTGGAGCATAAAAGCTGCAGTGGGGAACTGAATCTGTCTCAGTAGGGTCTCACTGGTCTGTCCCCACTCTGAAAGTGGTCCATCCCTTAGTCAAAATTTCTGCATGGACTTCAGTGTTTAGCCCAGTGAAAGGTAAACTAAGCTAGGGCAGCATGACTGGCCCTTTTTCATCTCAGTGGGCTGCAAGATTGTCATACCCAAGACAGTCTCCTGGGATAGGGTAGTTTTGCTAAACACACTTGCATACCTAGAATTTGCGGGATATACCAATTGACAGGGCTTGACAAATCACTGAATCTAGATTTCAGCCGGTTGCCCCGTTCACCGGCAGCGCACGCATGCACAATGCGGGTCTTGCGCATGTGCAGTGTGGGGCTGGCGAGTAGGTTTTGCTGCAGCTTGTCAAGCCCTGCAGATTGAACTGTAGCAGTACTTAGATTGGATGCAGAGGGAGCACGTGGCTCTTACAATGAGGTGCATGCTGATTTGCACACAACACTTCACGTGCTCTTGTTTTGTCAGGCCCGGGCAAAACACCCTCTGTGGGCTGGATACAGCCCACCAAGCCACCAGATCTGGTCTGCAGATGCAGCAGGGAGTCTCAGGCAGACTCCCCTGCTTGCCCCACTCCTTGCACACTGCTCACAAAAGCAGCTGCAGGTCTGTTCGTGTTCCTCAAACTGTGAGCCTGGAGGGGAGGGGGAAGTGGTGTTTCATGGCTACCTCTGCCCCCAGCACAATATCACTGGCCAATTTCTGGCTAATGAAAGCTGCCTTTTGATAAACTTCCCCCTCCCCTCAGGCTCTTATTCACAGAGAAAGTGGCTTTGCAGCCTGTGCAGGGGCAGGGCAGGCTCCAGCCTGAGAAACCAACTGGGCTGCTGGCCGGGAGTCTCACTGACAAATCTTCTGGCCAGAGCTTGCCTCTGGCACCCCAGAGCTCCCTTCCCCCAGCCCTCTGCCCACCTCCTAGCCTATACCCCCTCCCAGACTCTATACCCCAATCCTCTGTCCCAGATCACAATCTCCTCCCTTCCCTAGGTCACAACCCAAACTCCTGCACTATAATCCCCTGCTCTAGGTTGCAACCTGAGTCCCTGTACCCTCTTGTGCACCCCAGTCCCCGGCCCTAGGTCACAACTCAAATCTCTGCACCGCAATCCCATGCCCTAGGTCACAACTGCCTCCTCCACCCAAACTCCCTCCCAGACCTCACAGGTCCTCCTGCACTCGAATCCCTTACTTGGGGGGTGGGGGAGACAGTCTCCTTGGGCTGGATACAGCCCACCAAGCAAGTTGATGCAGCCCACAGCTGCCCTGCCACTCCCCTATCCCCAGGCCAGTCAAGACCTGGGGATGGGGCACCTTGCGATTCTCCGTACGCACTGAGGGGTGGAGGCAAAGACTTCATGTGCTCCCCCCGCCCATAGGCCAATCCGGGTCTGGGAGCACGGAAAGCCTCCTGGTCCTGCCTCTTCCGGGGCTGCCCACAACCACTGCAGTAATTTGTGAAGTGGCCCCCCTTCAAACATTATTGCCCACTGCTGCTTAAGTGCATGTCACTTTTGTAATACCAGTAGGAAAAAAACCGACATGGATGAAAACCAGCAGAATCTGGCAACCCTGCACATGACCAATGGTAAACAAAATGTCTTGTGGGCCACACATAAAACCTCAGTGGGTCACAGGTTGCTCATCACTGGTTTAGCCCCAATTAGAGTGTGGTGCAGTAGCAAGCTAACTCACTACATAACAATTACAAGATCTACATCTGGGAGGAAATGATCTAATTCATCAATGACAAGTTGTTAGGAGCAATTCCTATTCTTTATGTTTACACAAGCTTCAAATACATACACTATTTAACAGACCAGGACCATTCTTTTAGAATTTACACTACTGGGTAGATAGAAACACTCCCCAAAATTGCCTACTTTTGCTTATGAAAGTCCCTTCAGAGTGGTTCTAATTTCTTAGACATATCCCACTTTGTAAATGCCTGACATGTACGTATTTCCTAGACTACGACAGAGTTTGCATTTATAGTTGTTGTTCAAATCTTTATTTTATTTTCAATTTTGCTGGTGAATTTATGACATTGCTTTGAAATGGTCACAATGCATGTTCTTCTAATCCAGATAGATGTCTAGGATATTAAGAAGCTGGTTATTTGTATAAGAATACATAAATAGAGAATTTACGTAAGACTGGATATTTACATATGAATATTTAGTTACAATAGTAAGGATTTATAAAAATGACCAAGAACTTTGGAAGGGGGGCTCAAATGCTTCAAGACAGAAGTTAACAGGGGTCAGGAAGAAACATTTCCTGTGTGCAGGTTATTACCATAACTATGTTATGCAGAATTTTTTGCACCTTTTGTTTCATGTAACTAGTGCCTGGCCATAGTCAGACAGGTTACTGGGTCAGATGAATTGCTGTTCTGATTGATAATAACAATCCCGTGTTCCCACAAAAACAGACAGTTGACCAAACTTCAGTGCTAAACTCTGCCATTGCATTTCAGTCCTCCCTTGAGAATAGACAAATAATTTTACCACATTAAGTGCTGGCTTTGTAATGTGAAGATGCTAGCATTAGGATGACATCACACTCATCCTGTCTGCTGACCTGAAGAAATGAACTCATTGACCTTGTACATATGATAAATTGGCAGATATTCTATTCTTCCGATGACTTTGGAATAATACATTATGCTTAACATTTCCAGTTTACTATGGTTTTCATTTGCAGAACTCAGTGTAGTTTAGCCAAGTGATTAAAATAGGGATAATATATGTGCAAGTGAGAAACTGAGTATTTTTATTTTGTACAAAATTAAATGTTCAGGTTATTTGGCTAGATGCAGCCACCCAAATTTTCCTGGACAGGAATTGGCAGCATGTACTGCTGCAAAATGTTACTGTAGCATTACAAATAAAAGAAGAGGGAAGCTATTCTATGACTGTAATCCTGACATAAAGAAATCTCCCAGTTTAATTCAGATCACCCTCTCTCATATGGAAACCAACAGGAGGGGGTCAGAAAAATTAAACCCCCCCTGGCAGGAAAGGCATTGTGGGCTATGGAGTCTGAAGGGTGATGCCTTCCAATTTCATGGATCCCCAAGGGATTTAAAGGGAACATTCTCTTAAGTCCCTGAGATGATAGCTATCTTGCAGTATGACTCTAATGGATGCTGGTTCTCCTGTTGCATCCACTATTCCTGTAGGAACCATACTTCTATTGCTGAGTTGATTGTATCAGCCACAGAATAAGTTTATGCTGCTCTGAGCAGCATTAATCCCTGATGTTCTTTCCACATGGAAATCTGGCAGCCGGTCTGCAGGGAATAGTGCCATGTGTTTATAATTGCATGCTTTGACTTCTCTTACCACAGCCCCACCCCACCAAGCCCTGATTCTGCATACTCAGAGGCATTTGTGGCATCTCAGGGAAAATAAGGATAGTGTCTTAAGAGCAGCATCCCCTCTTTCTGTACAGGCTGAGGAATATCCACCTGCAGAGGATGTGTATGTCCAGTACATGAAGGGGTTAATCTATCTATACTATTTAGTTAAAGCAACAAACAGCACTGGGAACTTAGTACTAATCTGTAGTGTCATAGCCTTGTTCTTACTTACAAAATAGATTTGCAGTGTTTTGAGATCCCTGGTGATACATTCTTCTTGAGTAGGGAATTTTCTGCCAGAAGAAATTTGGCCGAGGTAGCTCTGCTGTCTCCTGCACCAGCTTCACCCTCATGCCCGGCGTAGGTGTATGGGGTGGAAGGGTTCATTGGGGCTACTCCAGGGACAGGATGGAGGAAGGGATGGGATTCAGAAGAATAGAATTCTTCTCCACCCCTTCCTCCATTGTGTAACACCAGTGTCATCAGAGATTCTCCCTTGCAGCTCTAACTTGTGCCAAGACTGAATGGCTTGGGACCAGGGAGCTGCAACTGGATTCCTGGCAGCCCCTTCTCCTCACTGTGCTGGACCAGAGCATGTCTGGGGGGAAGAATCTGGCATAATGGATCTGTCCAAGCTTGATTACCATGATCCCGTTGAACATATTTTCCAAATAATATCTTAATTTAAATTTTCTTTAATAACTTCCTTCCTTTGGTGGGCTTGAATGCAAACCTTTGCAAGCAAATAAATAACTGAAAGTACAGTACATGCACCACCATGTTTAAATTGTAATAACTTATTAGTGTTACTCCAGCTCTAATGTAAAAAAATATAAAGAATGTAGGTTGCAGCTGCACTGAAAGGAAAGGAGGCTTTCTTTCTGTTATTGCAATAAAGCTAACATTTTTCCATAAGGACAAATCCATAAGCTTCATATGTCTCCCCTTGACATCAGTAATGTAAGGATCAGGCCCTACTTGGAAACATGAGATTTCCCTCTTTCCAAGAAAGAAAGGAAAAAAAAACCCACACTGAAAGGGACAGTACAGTAGCTATCTTGGTAAAAATTTGCTCCACCTGGAATACGGTAAACGATTTTATCCTAAATCTAAGCCATTTTATTTTTGAGGTATCTTTAAGGCGATTGCAAAATACACAGAGAACTTTATAAGAAAGCCTTATTGGATATGTCCTATTGCATACCCTTATATCATGAAAGATGTTTTCTTGTAGTTACAGGATATAATTAGTTTTAATTTGATCTCAAAAGTGTTAATGGGATACCTGGTCCAAATTTGTATTAGGCAGAAGCAATATTGCGAGACAAACTATTTTTTTTCATTTTTGTATTTGCCATTTTTAAGTGCCTTTAGACTTATGCCCATTATTGAGACAAATAAAGCTAGCTTGTAAGCTACTGTGACAAAATCACTAAAGATAACACAGCTTGAGAAAATGTTAAACATTTGAAATAAATTAACTCTGCATTTTCTAAGAGTTTTAGCTAGGTCTGATAATTAGTAACAGCATTTTGGCGGATTCTTTAGAAATGCATGTTAATAGTACGTGTGGTGTGCTTAATATAAACCATTAGGATTGTCAACATCTAGGATTGTCCTGTAGTCTCCAGGAATTAAGGATTAATCTTTAATTAAAGATAATGTCATGTGATAAAACAGCCAGGAATTAAACCTACCAAAGTTGGCAACTTTAAGTACAGAGGGGTAGCCATATTAATCTATAATTGTAAAAACAATGAGCAGTTCTGTGGCACCTTTGATTAACAAATTTATTAGGTCATGAGCTTCGTGGATAAAACCCACCAACTCACCTGATGAGTGGGTTTTACATATGAAAGCTCATGACCTAATAAATTTTTTAGTCTCTAAGGGTACATCTACACAGCAGGGCTGAAGTCAAATTAAGCTATGCAACTTAAACTGCGCAATTGATGTAGCTGAAGTCGAAATAGTTTAATTTGGCTTTTGGTGCTGTCTACACGGCAGGAAGTCGAAAAGGACACTTCCCTTGCTCCTTGTGAAATTAGAGTTACCATGAGTTGCAATAAAAATCCCTCCAGCTCAACATTATTTCGAAATAAAGGCTTGTAGTATAGACACGCGTCTTATTTCGAAATAACATTGCTGTGTAGACACTCTTAGATGCCACAGGACTGCTCATTTTAACCCTAAATACTATACCTAAATAAAATAATAGTTACATGCAAAATAGTTCTGATTTAGGAATGAAGAGCAAGGGACATGATCTCATGGTCATGGGTATCGTCATTGATGTATGGGACATCAGGGATTGGAATCAAGTCCAAGTTTTGTTTGCTTCTTATAGCAAAGCTCCTTCTGGAAAGGGCAAGCATAAAGGCTCTCTTATTTCTTCAGAACTTGTGGCTTTAGCCTCTAACTTTGCTAGGGTAGTGATCCAATACCTGACTACTCTTACAGGCGTACTTACATAGCTGTTAGCTGTCTCGTGCTGCTATCTCCAAGGAGCGAGAGCAAACCAATACAGATCCTGATTTTATACTGTAATAATTCTGAACCCCCAATATGTGTAGGGTTACTTCACTTGGAAATATATGTAAGATCCTCTTGCTTAACAAGGGAGGCCTAGCAGGAAAAGTAAGAGGTCTCGCCCTGTTATCACACTGAAGTAATTTGAAATGCATAAAACAGAATTAACTAGGAAATGTGACAAAATTAACACTTTGATATTCTCTATTCAGCTCTCTGAATCCAGTGGATCTAATAAGCAGAGAGATGACAGATCAGTTCCTGCTGATGTCCCATGTAGATTCCCACAAGCAAGAAATATGAAAAATAGACATATTTAGATGTCTGCATGAAAGTAGACATTTTTAGTTTTATGCATCCGTGCATGTGACATTTGAATTACAGCTTCCGTTTAAGAGAGACATCATGAATGCAATATAAGAACTATTCCATTCACTACATCTAATTACAAAGAAGAGTAAATCTGTAAAACAGTAAATACTTCATCTCAAAGTTAAATATAATATAAAACGGGGTGGGAAACTGAGGCTCGGGGTTCCCTACACAGTGTTGGAGAGCCCATGCTGGCAGTCCAGCCCCTTCCCCCTGCTGTCCCACCGTGGAGCTGGAGCACACAAAGTCTAGCCTGGGGAATTTGGGGAGTGTCTTTCTCGTGCTCAGTTGGGGGTCACATCACTGTGGGCTTGGGGGTGCAGTTTTTTTGCTTCATTTGTGTGTGGCCCCAACCCAAAAGGTTCTCCACTCTTGATACAGAGGAATGATTATCAATCAAACAGAAAGATGTTTGTAGATGAACAGAAGGAAAAAATCATCTTGATCGCTAGAAGACAAATAGAACACTGAATCTTTGTATTTAATAGATAAATTAACCACAATTAAATTTACTCTTAAAATAAACAACTTTGGGATGCTTTGTTTTTTAAATAATAGTTTTTTCTAAAACATTTTGAACTCCGATTCCTCAAGTTTTCAAATGGTAAAGCTAATTTGATTTAACTGCACATTGTACCAGATACTACCCTGGGTAGTATCCTTAAAATAATACATGTCTCCCGCTAAGGCACATGCATCCCATTCACTGACTACAGTTAAGGAAACATGCCCCAGTATTTTTAAAAATTCTGTTTCTGAAGTGACTATTCGTGCAGTTATTTAAGGTAGAGCTATTCAACAGAGCTATCCTTTAATAAGAAAGCACAGCACTTATGAGACTTATGGCAAACCATACAGGATAATTATAACATCTCACCATGTCAACATGGTATTAATATTAAACCAATTCAAATGAATTAGTATACATATTTTTGTACTATTTTCCATAATGGAGCCCCAGCTATATAATAGCCACATGCTGTGAGCCATTGGCACTTACTGAATTCAGCAGAGGTGCTGAGGATCATTCAGTACCTTGCAGGAGTTTTTCAGCTCCTCGGAGGATTAAACCCTAGAAGGGTGTAGCTCTCAGGTGGTACTCTGAAGCCCCCTAGGGCTGAGCAAGGAATCTTCTACATCAAAAAAAGCTGCAAAGCATTCTAATGGAGGGAAGTGGTCCATGCTTGCCGACTGTAGGATATGGAGGCTTTACTTTCATTAAGAAAAAGTGTGGTGTTACCCCAAGGTAACTAGTGCATATTATCTATCCTGCTATACAAGCATAGTGGAGACAACACACTTGAGTATTACTGCAAGGTAAACTAGGCAGTGTCAACAATAGGCAGAGGGAATAATAGTGATCTTGCCTGGTCTGTCTTGTGTTGAAATTAACATGCCTTTTCTGCACTGTTTTTATAGTAGGCTAGCTAAGCCATGTTGGTTACTGCATGGTAAAAGCACGGCTTTTTTTAGTCAGTGAAAACTAAGCCAAAGAGAAGCAAAAATGAGACACTGCCTTCCTCGTGTGTGACATCTGGATCCCACTATTTCACTGGGTGTGAACTCAACTGGCCATATCTCTGACAGAACTACCAGTTCCTCCCTCCTCATGGCAGTACTAAGGTCCACAGAGCAGTCTAGAGTGCCAATGCATGCCTCACTCCCCTACAGCCACTTCCCAACTTAACGACCATCCGTACTTACGACCAAGCTCCCATTAACCCCATTATAATATTTTTGAGTTGAGAACCATGTATGTCAATTTTTTCGAACAGCGTGGGCAGTGTGTTTAAGGGTATTTCCAACTTATGACTAAATCGACCACTTGTTCGGAATGTAACCCGTTCGTAAGTCAGGGACTGCTGTACTCGGTACAAGCATATTTCCATTGCATATGAACTTTGTATTGCTTGCTTCACAAAACCCTTCATGATAGGGGCCCATAGAAGTATAATGGTTGGGTCTGGTTGGTCTAGTCACCATGTTTAATATTTCGCATGCCTTGTTGATGAAGGACTGTAAATCATGAGCCTGCTAGCAACCAGAGATAAACCGGTCATGCAAAAATGCTCTCCAGTGTAGTAACTCAACAGAATGATTTCACATCTGTCAGAGATTATTCAAGGGTGTGGACTGACTCACAGGAAACTGAGTGAATAACCCAGACTTTATTTTCAGGAAGATAAAGGAAAAGCACGGAACATTTTATCGTCTGGCATATTGCTGGGGACCTATCCGCAATGGTAGGAATTGCATTCTGGGTATGGGTAGTAAAAATATCAGAATTGAGTCCTTTTCTATATTACAGTACACGCACAGGCACAAATTTGCAGTTTGACATAATAAAACAGCTCTGACTTGTGCTGAGTGAAATAAACGTTATAGTGGAAATAGCTGAGTAGAAAGACGTAGGCAGATTCCACTCATGATGTAGAGGTCCCTGTGGCCACAGCAGGAGGCAGAAAGAAAACTCATCTCTTTGTAATCTAAATAATACTGTAAACGAGCAGCAAATGTTTCATGACCGAAAGCAGGCATAGGTTGGATTCAGTTCCAGAAAGACACAAATTCCTTCCTTTTATCTGGTTGATTCCTTAGTCCTTTCCTTTACCCCGGAAAGGTCTGGACAGCATGTCTCATTCATCAGAGTTGCAGTTTTTAAATCCCAAACTAAAGGGAAAAATCCAGGGAGTAGATCTCCAGGGTTTCCCTTATGTCCTATCCTATTTTCTAGGCTGGTGTTACTACTTAGGCCCTTTACTCTAGCTGTCATGACTAAAAAGAATGGGGTCTAAAGACCTGCATGGATACAAAATTTGTATCCATATCTGTATCTGCAAAAATGAGCTGCGGATATCTGCATCTGTGGCTATAAAGCAGATATTTGCAGGGCTCTAACCATGAGATTCCTCCTCTACCAGCATACCCAGCTATGGATTCCTGCCTTCTCCTTTATTTCCAGTTCCCTTCCTGATGATTTATTCTGAGTGGAATCGTTCTGGTAGGTGTTGCTGGGTGGGGCTGATTGTAGCCACTATCTATAGGTGAGATCATACAATCTTCCTGACCTAGTCCAGTGTAGGATATGCACTCCATCACACAGAGCACCAAAACACTGCCATAGGTCATTTGGTTTCAATGCATGACAACTCTTCAAACTGTGCTGGCAAGTTTTATTGTTCATTATGATTTTTTTTCCCTTTAACAGCAGGACATTTCTCATTTTGTCTTCAATATATAGACCCTGATCTTGTAGGATAGTGCAGGGCTGGGGAACCTTTTTGGAGTCAAGGGCCACTGAGCCACAGAAAAATCAGTTGTAGGCTGCACACACTTGAGAAGGGAAAAAAAACCCAAACAAACCCCAACCATCCAAAAAACAAATCCTCATTGATGTGGCTCCTGGTCACACACCAGAGCCTAGGGGGACCTAGGCTAGTAGATTTTGTGTGATCCAGACCTGTGGGAGGGGAACCCTGAGCCTTATGGGCCAGGGGGCTGCATGTGGCCCTGAGGCATTAGGTTCCTCCCTTCCCCCATGGTAGTGAGTGCCCATACCTCCCACTGAAAGAACTCTACATGCCATATAGGAAGGTGATGGAAAGAAAATTCAGTAGAATGTTTTTCCCCACCCAGCTCATTGATGAGTTCGTGTTCTTCTACACCACTGGAATGTCTCCCTGTTCTTCTAAGCATTTCATTTCTTGGAAACTAGAATTTTGTTCATAGATGAATGAGGCTTGTTTGCTTTTGCAATCTTAATAAAGTAATTATTAAACCTGTTACAGGTTGAACCTCTCTAGTCCAGCATTCCCTGGTCCGGCAACATCCATGGTCTGGCATGATTTTAGTTCCCTATGATGAGTGGACATCTGGTTATGGCCAAGTTTCCCACAGTCCCATAACGTTTGTTTACAACCAGTGGTCCTGGCTCTCCACCCAGTAAGCAGTGGAAGTGTTGATAATACTGCTAGACAATAATGACCTTCTGCAGTTCTGCAAATTCTCTTGTTTCATACTGGTCAGGTCCCAAGGATGCGGGACTAGAGAGGTTTAATCTGTATTAATTAGTCTTATTAATATGAAAAACAGTCTGGGAGGAGAGGCAGTTGCCAGCTAAACTTCAGAAATAAACTTAATTTAACAACAGTCAGGTTAGAATCAAGCATGTGAAAATAGATATGAAAGTTATGAGTAAAACAGAAACAGCAGAGAGTGGGAGAAATGTAGATGAGACCTAGTGTTTGGTAGCAGTCAAGATTTTAGACACACTTTTTATTGTGGGATGTAGTAGTAAACAGAAAGACTTGTGTGTGTGACGTAATGATGGATTAACATTGTACTTTGCCTGAGACCAGTGGTTCCCAGCCTTTTTTATACCACGTATTGGCAAACTCATTCAAAAACCATTGGTGGCCTGGCAATGGAATATTAGCATATTTAGTATGATCATTAATTTATTTGCATGTTCATTATGGTAACTTTAGCCCATGGTATATCAGGCAAATCAAAGGAGGGGGGACAGGATGGTTAACAAGAATTTGAAAAACACATTTTAAAAAATCAATAACATAGTTGCTTATATTTGTTAAAAGAGTATTCTCCAGTAGGGATGTAAGCGACTAGTCGACGCAACGAGTCGCTCCCCCCCCCCCCCCACACCCTTGCTGCTTCTATCAGAGAGAAATAGCGGGGGGAGGGCAGGGGAGTGACACAGGAGCCAGTGCTGGGGGGAACTGGTAAAGCCAGTTCCCCCCAAGCACCGTCTCTGCTGGGGGGTGGGGGTGCAGCGGAGGCAGAGTCACAGTGGGAAATGGCAAGAGAAGGGACTGCTTCAGTCCCTGCTCCTGCTGGGTCCAACTGCACTTCTGCTTTTGAGATGTAAAAAAGCCCTGCAGGGCTCTGTACATTTCAAAAACAGAAGTGCTGCAGGGAGCAGGGGGCGAGCAGAGACTCAAGCAGTCCCGGCTCATTCTGTGCTTTCTGCGATGTGCTCCCCCCCGCCTCTATGAGAGGCAGTGGGGTGGGATGGGGTAGGGGAGGGAGAGGGAGGAGCTGGTACTGTGGGGAGCCAGTTTAAGAGCCGTTTCCCCCCCTTCCCCCAATCTCCAAGGTACCCTCTCCCCCCCCCCCCCCACTGCCTCTATCAGGCAGCAGGGGGGAGAGGGGAGGCAGGGGATAAGGGACACTGCTGCCAACAGAGGGTGCTCAGGCACCAGCCCCTGTTTGCTGTGACCAAGCAGTACCTGCTCATGGTGATCGCTGCACCTCTACATTTTAAATGTAGTACGAGCCCAGCAGCTCTTGGCACTTGGTCCCACTGGCCAGGCTGCGTAGCGATCACTGGAGCTGCAACTGGGGACAGCCTCACCATGGTCCTAGTTCCTGGTTCCAGCTGCAGCACACCCGGCTGCCCCACTCACCTTGTTGCTGCGTGTGGAAGTGCGCAGAGGGAATTCCCTGGGAACCCAAGGGGGCATGGCCTGGCAATGCGCAGCCCCATCATACAGGGGTTTGCGGCCTGGAAACCACTGCCCACCTAGACCAAGGCCTTGTCTATGCTTACAGCACTGCAGCAGCAACGCTGCACGGTATAGCTGTGCTTCTGTAGTGCTTAGTGAGGAGAGGTAGTAGTTATATTGATAGAAGCCCTCCGTTTGACAGTGCTATCGACACTGGAAGTTTGGTCAGTATAAATGAATTGCTCAAGGGTCTGGAACACCCCTGAGCAGTGCAGAATACTGACGTAAATGTGTAGTATAGCCAGAGCCAAGTCTCGGAATACTGCTGACACACCACTTCCAGTCTTCTCTATGCAAAGCAGGACTTTGGAAAAAATTTTAACTCTTAAATCAATAAAAATTCAGGGATGTTTAGATCGGAATTTTTATTTGATCCACCTTAGACTTAAAGGTTAGCTGCCAAATTTGGTCCACATCCAGATTCAGATTCCAAACATCCTTTCAATTTCTGAGAGATTCTGATGTGGGGTTTTGGTTTGGCTCAATGCTAGTAAATACTCTGTTGGTTAGAAGGAGATTCTTGGTGTTACGGTTTGTTGGAAAAGCTGCTGGGTTTTGAAAGCCTTTTGGGATGAAGGAAAGTTTTTAGTAAGGAATGAAGGAAATAGCAGAGAGAGGCTAGATAGGCTGAGAAAAGGCTATAGTTGCTCCTGAGAAGTTCTGGGGTGGGTCTGAAAGAAGACCATGGAGAAGAGACTTCATGAAGATCCTTTACTTAAGAAAATGGGCGAGATCTCCCTGACTCATGCAGGGAGATTAAGGTTTTTAGCCAGTGACACCAATGGACCTAACACTCTTTTGAGCATGGGATAAAATGTTTGTTCTGTTTAATGATTAGGGTATGTGATTTATGTTGTGCTAAAGTGCTGAGAATCTGCTACCGTGGAGACAGGATTACTTGGCAGTCAAAACTGTTGGCTATATATATCCCTGTGGTAACTCCATTGAACTCACTTGGTCCTATGTGTATAAACAAGTTGGTGAGAATAAACTCTAAAAACATAAATACATAAGAAAAAGCATATTATTGAGAGAGACAAGGAATGCAGATGAACATGCTGGAAGGCGTGGCAAGGACAGAGGTATGTGTGGACTATTTAATAACTATGTTAGAGAAACATCTTAATGAAAGGCAAGAGAGCCAAAGAACTGATGCAAGATCCTTGCTTTCAAATAAATTGCAGCATCAATATTATTTGGTACTCACAGCAGGTAAACGTTGTGGAGGTGCATCCCAAGTGGGGGCTGAACAGTCCATAAACTCTGTGTATGTTTTTGAATCTTTCTAGTCTGGCACCCTTGGGATCTGACCAATGCCAAACCAGAGAATTTGCCAAACCAAAGGAGATCAATATTTTCTAGCAGCATTACCAACACTTTTACTGCTTACTTGGCTCTTAGAAGACATTTAGGGGTAAATCAGAACTAAATAATAGCACAGAACACTGAAAGTCAGGGCTGGTGGCTGTAAACCAATTTTATAAAACTGTGGGAAACTTGGCAACCCCTATGGTAAGTGAACATCTAATTAAAATCATGCCAGACCATGGATGTTGCTGAACTAGAGAGGTTCAACCTGTAGTATTTGTATCAGTTATTGAATCCCATGTGTAACTGGAAAGAATATTTTCTGTTATATGCTGAAATATAAACCTACCTTTTGATTATCCTAATTTCCATATATTTTGTGTCACTGCACTCCCATAATGCCTCCACTTGAGGAGCACAGAACACGTTTTACAAATATTTATGATATGAACTCCACAGCCCTTCTGAGAGGAGCTATCATTGTCCCCATTTTACAAGTGGGGGAAGGCAAAGAGAACCTTGATTTTTTCCCCCCCCCACCCCCCCAGTGGTACCAATGATTGTAATGGGAGTTGGTTCTCCTTGATAAGTGTGAAAAATGTTGAACATAAGAATGACCATGCTGCATCAGACTCCATCTAGCCCAGTATCCTGTCTTCCGACAGTGGCCAATGTCAGGTGCCCCAGAGGGAATGAACAGAACAGAGAATCATTACATGATCCATTCCCTGTAGCCTGTTTCTAGCTCCTGACAAACAGTGGCTGGGGATACCATCCCTGCCTATCCTGGCTAATAAGCATTGATGGACCTAACCTCAGTGAATTTATCTAGTTCTCTTTTTGAACCCTGTTGAAGGCCAGGACTTAGGTGAACAAATTTTTGGTGACACTTTTTTTTCCACTGAATAATCTCAAAACCAGTTCTAGTGGGTATGCTTTGTACATCTGAAAATTAATTCACAAGTGGCTTGTTGGAAGATCACATGACAAGTCTGTAATAGACACAGCAATAGACTCCAATTTTTTTAGGTTTCCAGTCCTGTGACTTAGCCACAAGACTTCCCTGCCTCATTTATTTTTCTTACATATGTACTGGAATATGAAAAACATGTTTACCCTCTATATAGATTGCTCTAACTGGTCATGCTGCCTAGTTTCAAAGATTAACGGATGCCACCTCAGAGTTGTTATGGGTGTAAAATAACTTCCTTACAGAAAATGTAATATTGTGCTTCATATACTGGTAGTCCTGATTTAGTTCCATTGTCTTATTTCTCTCTATTGTACTGAATTGTCATCAGAGAAAACATCACATTCTTGAAGAATACATGAAGCTAAGATGAACTTCTGGGCCACAACCAGTACTCTCTACCTGGCCTAGAAAGCATTCTTTATCAAAGAAATCAGCAAAATATTGAGTGCATGTTTGTTTGCTAAAGTCTAACACTGAGCCAGTCAAGTTGTCACCTGCTATTCCCTTTGCCAGAAGGGTGGGAAGGAAATTATGCAGCTGGGAAGTGTTTATTGGTTTGGCTTGGTTGCCAAACAAGTAGTACATGATTACACATGCTACTGACAAATACTCTGATGTATTCCAGATAGGAGATGTAAGTTAGTCTCATGTAAGAAAATGTTAGTATAACAAGATCACATTGTCCCTCCTTTGGAATGGGGATCATGGAAACTTAAAGACACCGAAGAGGTTAACAATTGTGTAAAATTATTTGAGCTATTTAATTTATAACCGTATTTTTAGTCCTTGAAGAACAAAAACATTGCAGTCAAATGCAAGTACAAAAGGCAACATTGCCTCATGGCTAGAACAGGGGACTGGGAGAGCCTGTGGACCTGGGTACAGACCCTCTATGCCATTATGCCAACTCTGCTGGCATACAGCAGCCATAAAACCAGTGAAAATGGCCACTTTGGAATTCACTGATGTAAGAGGCTTCCCTGAGCAGCCCTGGATCATCAGAATGGCTGAATGCCACCTTCTTCACAGCCCCCAGTGTAGGATCATACCAGGGGCCTAGCTGGAAAGGGAGGAGGCGAATCCGGGATACATTGCACACTGTCTATTTTGGGCTACCACAACAAAAAGGCTCCATGTTCCACAGATGAAAAGGACTACATATGTTCTAAGTCTCTATTATCATTCTAAAACATGGCAGCTTCAAGTATACTGTTAGATATAATTCAGAGATGTCCTCTTATAGTGGATAGCATGATGTTTCCTAGTTTTCAAAACAACAATCAGCAATTAATGAGACCAGTAAATGAAGTGCAAAGAAGCAAATCAGTAACTGTGTTTTTCTTACTCCTACCATACATGTCGGTAATAGGCACTTGTGACTGAGTGGTCCTGAGATTGAAATCAGAAAGCAATTCAACAATTACTGTGTGCATTGGTTGAAACTGGCAAAGCTGAAGAAGTAGAGGGATGGGGTGCCAGTTGCTGCTCTACAGATATCTTCATATTTAGTCTAAAGAGTAACATTGGTGGTAGTCTCAGAAGCTATTCGTTGTCTTCCTAACACTTCCAAACTCGTTTCATTTGTGTCTGTTTCAAAGAGTGCAGCTGTCCGCGTGTATGTAAAAATTATGCAGCACTGTAATTAAATTCTAATGATTAAACATTATGCAAGTCTCAGTCTTTTTCTGGGTGCAGGCTAATGCATCCTGCACTGAAATCATTTCTTCGAGATTGGCTCACTATATTAAAATCTAAGTACTGGATGGGAAGAAGAACAATAGATAAATTGATTACACAAGGATAAAAATATCCATGAAATAGGAGAGAATATCACACCCTTCCTCATTGGGGACACTGAGGCACAGGGCATATTAATGGCTTGCCTTGTGTTACACAATTCTGTGGAAGATCCAGAAAGAGAACTCGAATCTTCTGGCTCATCACTCTGGGTCTAACCACAAGAATTTCAAGTAGCTTTCCTGTAGTTTAGGACTAACTCAGCATCTTCAAAAATCATGGCACTTCTAATTCTCTTTCTTCAAAAGTGGTGAAAAGCTCTTATTGTAGCAAAACCTCAGCTTTGTATGATATACATTGAAGCAATTTATGGTGTGAGAATGTTAGGTTACTTCAATCTAAAGATTTATTTTCACCAGTTCAAAATTAAGCTTACTGATGTAGCTAAACTTTTTAGAAGAATGTGAGGATAGACATATCTATGTCTTGTAGACCTATTACAATCACTCTTGCTGCTTTAGAAAAAATGATTAAGGAGAATCCTTTGTTTACTGGTGACCTTCATCCACTGAAAATATGGATTTTAGTACAGTATGTGGAATGACTGTACATGTATTGCACTCTTAACATGTTGCACAGTGTTGGGTTGATAAGTATATCAAGTCTCTGAACTAAAGAGCAATGTCTCTACAGCAATGAATCAATATGAAAAGCAGAAATGTCAACTGGAGTACATACCTGTATGTATGTATGTATGTAATTGTCTGATCCAGGTGGGAATAAAGCTGTGATAAAACAACTGTTTTAAATTGTTTCCACATGAGCAACTTTAGTCATAGAGTTGTCATGGTGAAAACAAAATTCACAGAAACCACAGTACTTTGCGCTTAATTAACATCTTTCATCTGATGATCTCCAAGTGCTTTAAAAAAGTGGGCAGTCATTCAATTCGCAAGGGGAAAGGTTGCCTTCCCAGTCCTGAAATTCTCATGTCACTGCTCGTCATTCCAGATCTGCAGAACAATTCTCTCTTCCCAATCTGTGCTGGTTTCCTGAGTCCAGAAGTGATGGCTGCATGCAGTGAAGCTGTTCGAAGAACCAGTCCTCTACTCTCAGTTCAGTTTTTTCCTCTTCTTTATTCACATCCCGTTTTTCTGATGCTAGAACAGATGCTGCTGCCACCACCACATCACCTCCTTGGTGATGAAGGTGAAGTCCCAAGCTGAATGTATCCATCTTTGAGTGCTGAAATACAGCCCAAGGTTGCCAGCAGAGTGATGAGGAGGATTGTTGGATCCATGCTGAATGATAGCAGGTCAAAAATGGTGCTAGACTGCCCATAAAGGATGTACGGAGCAGAGACAGACAAATAGTGAACTAGCCTCTCTTCTGCTATGCATAGCAAGAAAAATCCTAGAATGCACACTTCATGGCTGGCCAGGAAAGGAACACAGGATACCCACAGTGCTGCAAACTGAGGGCATGGCATTTAATTTTTGGCACTGTGTGTTTGGCACTGCATATTGATGGAAGGTACACCATCCAATGTGCACACTACTATAGCGGCTCGTGTACTGAACATTATCTGACATATAACCAAAAGCTGCAGATTTAATCTCCTGTGTAGACAAGCCCAGAGGCACTGAGTAAGGGGAAACAGTCAATATCATACAATGGTTTAGTAGTTAGAATAAAACCCAAATGTTCTCACTCCTCCACATCCCTTTTTCTAACAATTAGATCATGCTGCCTTTGTGGTTTTTGTTTTTGTTTTGTTTTGTTTTTGTTTTAATAAAAAGGCCTTCATCATGTCAGTCTTTATCTTGTACTTTAGTCTAACTTTATTTTAATATATACAGGCAGTCTCCGAGTTACGCGGATCCGACTTATGTCGGATCCGCAGTTACGAATGGGGCTTTTCTCGCCGCGGAGGACGGGAGTGGTGGGACGCCCAGATGCACCGCGGTCCGCCGCCCCCATCCTCCGGGGCGAGAAAAGCTGCTCCCCGTCTCCTTGGTCTGCAGGGAGACGGGGAGCAAAGCCTTGGAGCACGCCCGCAGCGGGACAGCCCGGGCGCGCTTGAGCTGTCCCCCTGCGGGCGTGCTCCGCGGCTTTGCTCCCCGTCTCCCGACCAGCAGACCAGGGAGATGGGGAGCAAAGCCTCGGAGCAAGCCCGCAGTGGGACAGCTGCGGCGCGCCTGGACTGTCCCGCTGCCCGCGTGCTCTGCAGCTTTGCTCCGCATCTCCCAGGTCAGCAGACCAAGGAGACAGAGCAAAGCCGTGGAGGACTTGGGCGGTCCCGCCACCCCCGTCTCCCTGGTCTGCTGGGGGGGAGGGTGGTGCTAGTGCCCCCCCCAGGAGACCAGGCTTTTCTTGCCTACCCCTGGGGTAGAGCAGCTGGGGGCTGCCGGGTTGGTCCCGCAGCGCCGCTCCGGACCAACCCGGCAGCACCCCAGCTGCTCTGCCCCAGGCTTCTTGGAATCAGCCGCTGATCAGTTTCAGCAGCAGCTGACTTGGGGACGCCTGGGTTTTGTAAGTTGAATCTGTATGTAAGTCAGAACTGGTGTCCAGATTCAGCTGCGGTTGAAACTGATCAGTTTCAGCAGCGGCTGACGCCAGTTCCGACTTACATACAGATTCAACTTAGGGACTGTAGGTTTGTTCTTATCTTGTACGTAACCCGGGGACTGCCTGTAGTGCAAACAAAATAATAGTGCATATGTTGTGGTCACAGTAACAATTATCAGCATAAGCGTTGACAGGCAAGAGCTCACCTTTGTAAAATCAACATGTCTCTCCAGTTTTTTAAGTCTTTTTTTGATCATATCAACACCTTTTGACAAAAATATAGTCTGTATAGTTTGCTGTTTCTTTTTTAAAGGTTTATTTTGTTTGTTGCTAAATATATATCTAACATGTCACTTCTTTTGGTGGCTCTGGAGTCAGAGGTGCCCAGGACTCTTCACCATCCCTTTCAGTCCATAGTGCAGGTTTGTAAGTCTTGAAGTGCCAGTCTTTTCATCAAACTTCTCTTGATGGAGTTTTATCATTGTACCCATGGTCTTCTATGTCCTTCTTACTCTCCTCTTCCTCCCATGTTTTCTTGGATGTTCGGTCTTCTTTCATTCTTATAACACGTCCACTTCAGACCTGTTTTCCAGTCTATCACTGAGAACCTCCAGTTCATCTTCACCCTAATTTCTTCCATGCTAACTCTGTCTAGTCTCTGCTTGCTTCCATATATTAGCATAATTAACATATATATCCACTCCAAATAGATACTTAAATCCTGTGATATACATAAAGAATGACTATATTTAGGAAACTATACATAGAAGCAGCAGGGTTTAGATGAACACCCACAGCTAACATAGACTTTAATGGCAACTCTGCAAATCAGGATATTTATATTTAGGTGCTAAATAATGACTCAGGAGCCTAACTTTAGGCATCCAGCTATGAAATTGTTGACTATAAATTCAGACCTGTTTTATTGCTTCAAGTAGCAGCAAAGGAGATATTGAAAATCTGTGTTTTCTACATTATCTGAACCTGGCTCAAGAAACTGCCCCACAGTTATTGCATTATACTAATGGTCCTGTCACTTAACAGCAAAAGGCCTCAGTCCTGTTTCTGCACTGATCACTTGCATTGACTTCAGAAGGGTGCACATTAGTGTTTCTCAACTTTTTTTTTTAATAAAGTACCCCCTTTTTTAAAAGAAGTTATAAGTTCACCCAGTACCTACAGTTTTCAGACACAACTTTTTTCTACCATTGCAACACATTTGTTTAAACAACTTAATCATAGCTGGGTGGGTGATGAAATTTTTGGGTGTACAAAAATAATCAAAAAAGAGCTGTAAAACTTAAAACAAAAATTCCGTTTTCTTTAAATTTCAGTTGTGTTGATGTATCTCCCCAGACTTCTCTTGAGTACCCCTGAGGGTACTCGTACCACTGGTAGAGAAACACTAGTGTACATGAACGTAGAACTCTTTGTTTTGTTTTTTCAGCACAAAATCCTAAATATACCAGAGAGCGTGTAGTCATTTGGCTTTCTTTTTTACGTTTATGTACAAACTCCAGCAACTTGGTAGTATCATAAAGAAGCTCCTTTGAAAATGTTTGCCGAACAACATTCTTGTGTTTAGCCGTAAATGACTGTGGTGAACCTGGCTCCTGAGTTTTAGTATTATAAGTTTGTTTACTGGGTATCTTGTGTTTATATTCTGTACATGTATGATATTAGTTTCATGAAGTTATAATTAGAGATGAAATTATTCTCTAGGAGCTGTTAAAAGTAATTCCTACCGTGTAGCTCTACACAAAGCTTTGGTAGTACATGGAGGAAACAAGTATTAATGAAATAATGCAGCGATGGGCAGCCAAAGCTAGTCAGTGGGCTGGAAGATTGTTATAACCAAAATGGTCTCCTGGAATAGATAGTTTTGCTAACTCTGCTTGCATACCTAGAATTTGCAGGGAGTGCTGATTGAACTGTAGCAGCACTTTGATTAGATAGAGGGGGAGCACATTGCTTTGAGAGCAAGGGCATCTGCTGCCTAGAGATGTAACATTTAAAAAAACCCTGCTCATTGTGTAACCAATTGAAATTCAATCGGTTACATGGTTAAATGCTCTGTGAGCTGCTAGCAGAGCGTTATCAGTTAACCACTTAAACTCTTATATCCCTACGGCTGCCCATGCTGCAGCGTCCACACTACTATTTTTAGCATGATAGTTGAAGCCAGTGGCAGCTAGCACAAGTTTGTCTACACCTGCTGGGAAGTTTGCTTCTACAAGTTGGACCTCCCAAAACCAGGACTCCCTAATCCAGCAATATCTGTGGTTTAACAGGACCACAGGTGTTTCTGGACCTGGGAGCCCCAGTGGCAAAAGGTTAACATCACAACGTTAAATAAGTTATTAAAGAAAGCATTCTGTAGGAAAGATTTTATGGCTGGGGGGCCAGACACTTGCCAGCAAGACGTGCTGCTATCCTGTTTCTCCCACAGGACCTGCCTGGCCATGTGCTTGGGGATTGGTAGGTTTCCGCAGCTGCCATTGTCCAGGTCCAGCCAATGGGCTTATGCGGGGGGGGGGGGGCGGAAGCGGCCATGAGGGACCCACCCCTGCCAGCTTGCAGCTCCTACACCACAAAGGGCCCTGCCACAGCTGTTTTGCGGGGCGGGGGGAGGGAAGGGGAGGGTGCTGCTGCCTCGCAGCCGGACCCAACCAGCGTGGGGTTTGCTCCAGCTACTGAAGCGCCTGCGTGGGCTGCCTGCTGCGGTGGGGGTGGGGCTCAAGCCTCTAAATCGGGCTCCCTCATGGGCCCCAGGCTGCCAACCCTGCTCTAAGCAGGGGTGAATGTGAGTAGTTTTAAAACGCTGGCGCAGGTGTACATAGATGCCCTCGCGGGCACCATGGCGCCCATGGGCACCGTGTTGGGGACCACTGGTCTAGACCATCCCTGATAGACATTTATCTAACCTACTCGTAAATATCTCCACAGATGGAGAGTCCACAACCTCCCCGGGCAATTTATTCCAGTGTTTGCCTACCCTGACAGTTAGGAACTTTTTCCTAATGTCCAACCTAAACCTCTCTTGCTGCAGTTTAAGCCCATTGCTGCTTGTTCTATCCTCAGAGGCCAAGATGAACAAGCTTTCTCCCTCCTCCTTATGACACCCTTTTAGATACCTGAAAACTGCTATCATGTCCCCCCTCAGTCTTCTCTTTTCTAAACTAAACAAACCCAATTCCTTCAGCCTTCCCTCATAGGTCATGTTCTCTAGACCTTTAATCATTCTCGTTGCTCTTCTCTGGACCTTCTCCAGTTTCTCCACATCTTTCTTGAAATGTGGTGCCCAGAACTGAACACAATACTCCAACTGAGGCCTAACCAGCGCAGAGTAGAGCGGAAGAATGACTTCTCGTGTCTTGCTCACAACACACCTGTGCATCCCAGAATCATGTTCGCTTTCTTTGCAACAGCATCACACTGCTGACTCATATTCAACTTGTGGTCCACTATAACCCCTAGATCCCTTTCTGCCGTACTCCTTCCTACAGTCGCTTCCCATTCTGTATGTGTGAAACTGATTGTTCCTTCCTAAGTGGAGCACTTTGCATTTGTCTTTATTAAACTTCAGCCTATTTACTTAGACCATTTCTCCAATTTGTCCAGGTCACTTTGAATTATGACCCATCCTCCTGATTAGTCGCAACCCCTCCCAGCTTGGTATCATCTGCAAACTTAATAAGCGTACTTTCTATACCAATATCTAAACCGTTGATGAAGATATTGAACAGATATAAGGAGCTGTTCAGCAGTGAGAGAGAGCAGTTTGGAGCCTGACCAAGGGAGGTGCAGGATTGGTTCCCAGTGAAGTACTATCGAGAAAGCAGTGCTGGACAGGCTCATGGGAGCCAGAGAGAAGGAGGTTCCAGCCTGACACCTGCCAGGCTTCAGGCCTTGACAAAGGCCAGTGAGATGCAGGGGTAGGCAGGGAAGTGGTCCAGGGAAGGTGGTACCCTGTGGCAGGAGTTTTGTCCTGCCCTGGGCCAGGTCCCAGAGTAGTGGGCAGCCCTGGGTTTCCCCCGTCCCTTCCCTCTTGAACCAGACCTAGCTGGATGAAGGAGTGGCCTTTATGGACTATTGCTTGCCCCTGAGATGGAGGGGGGAAGGGGTTAGACTGAGGACCACTAATACTGCCAGAAGTAAATGAGAGACCTGAAGAGGTTCCGGAGCAATGCATGGGGCAACAATGGATGAGACACCAACCAGAAGGGAGCACCTGGCTGAGGAGAAAACTAATTCCCAGTACGACCAACAGGAAACACTGCAGTAGTGAGTCTTGAGATGCTGCATTTTAGGTAAGTTCAGCTCTAGCTCTTCACAATATAGAAATAAGGGCTAGCTGTAAAGAGCTAAACCAAAACTCTAACCATAATTCCTTCTTTTTACCCCACCCAAAATTTTAGAGTAGTTTAGCTCCAGGTCAGAACTTTGTGGCTTAGAACCATCTCTAATTTTCAGTTAGAGCTCAGCAAATGATGCAGAATCCTATTTCTGAGCCTTCTTCAGAGTGAAAACATTGTTGTTTTGACAGCATTCACTGTCCTTTTTTTTTTTTTTTTTTTTTTTATTCAATGTTTCATTGACACTGGTAATTTTCTTGTTTGTAAGAATGTGCGTGGACAGCAAAAGTCATGCAAATCCATGTTTTTGTAAAAATTCATGACAGACTGGCTTATGCAGCTTCTTGAAAGCCCTTTCATTTCCCTCCTTCCAGCATCCAGTCAGGGACCAGAAACACTATCCCATGACTTCTGTGACCCATCATGAACTGCAAATAACAAGAAAATACAATGCAAATACCCCAAAATCTAATCAAAGACAATTGTTCACAATGAAGCCATAGATGGAAAGTTCTCTCTGACTTTTTCACAGGTGCTAAGCTAAAGTAGAGAGCTGCTGATATTCAGCACCTCTGGAAAAAAAGGCCCATTAAGAGTTCATCAATTAATGTCAAATATATACATCAAATTCAGTCACTTCCAAATAACTTACAAACAAATTAAGTTCCTCAGATCAATTATTTGACTACATTGACAAGCTCTGTTTAAATTAAAACCTACTTCCCTGGCTCTTTTGCTCGAATCCAGCCCCGTGTTCCTTTGCTAAATGTGTTTGGGTGAGAGGATCTTGAGGAAAGCAGCTATGTCATTTTGTGAGTAGGTGGTGGTTTATTTTGCAAGTAGTTTAGCCAAACAACAAATAGTTGTCAATGGGATAGTAGAGACACCGCCAGATTGGTTTGGTTTGGTTTGTTTACTGTGTGTTAATTGACTCTTCTTTGCATTGTTTTGTGTTTACATTTGGGATGCTTGGGTATCATTGAGAACAGCAAACATTTTGGCTGTTTTTATGATGGCTGGAACGAGGCTTTCTATCCCCAAATGGCTTCTGCATATACAATTAAAACCTTTGCAGCAGCTTCTGTAGTGATATGCCACTCCTCTTATCCTGGGTTACCATAGAAATAGGAGACACTGCAAAGAGCTGCTGTATTCACCAAAGTAGCTGGGAAAGAATGTGATTGGTTTATGCCAGCTATGCAGAGACATTGGAGGAGTGGTGGGGTCAAGGAGAGGTGAAATAGTTGGGGGTGGGGGAAAGGTGAGAGACCTGAGGAGGGACTTTATGGAGGAATGGAACAGGGTATGTATGAAGTGGCATGGAGGTGGCTGAGAAGTCTCTTGGGCCATTTTTTCAGCTAAGTAGACCCTAAGAAACTAATATTTAACTCTGTGGTGCAATGCAGAAATATTGGTTTTACTTGAATGAGAAATTCCCCAAGTTAATTTTCCTACAAATCACGATCATATGACACCTAGTGAATTGTGCCATACTATGAATTAAGTAACTTGTAAGGCTCACTGGTTCAGAGACTGAGTAGCAAACGAAAACTATATTACTTACCCATGTGATTCTACAGTCTAAATACTCCCATATTTGCCCCCACAATTATTTGATTCCTGGATTAGACAAGGGGACTGGAAATTAGAAGATCTGGGAGGGGAAAATTGGTGGCTACAGATCATGTATTGCAGTCCTGTTAGCACCTTTCTGTGACAATTTTTAACTTGAGTCCAGTAGTACTTGGCAGACACATTGTGAGGCAGGTGAAGCTCCTACTCTGTTCTAAAGAGAACATGCGCACGCACACTCTAACGTCAGAGTTCCAAGCAGCAGAGTTATGAACTGACCAGTCAACCACATACCTCCATTTGGAACCTGAAGAAGACAATCAGACCGCAGAAACAAAAAATAAAGCAAATACAACATAGTACTGTGTTAAACATAAACTACTGGGAGGAGGAAGGTAAAACAGCATTTTTCTTCTGCATAGTAAAGTTTCAAAGCTGTATTAATTGCAGTAGAAAACTTTTGAAAGAACACCATAACATTTTGTTCCAAGTTAACATTTCAAAGTTAGCAACAACCTCCATTCCTGTTGTGTTCATAATTGAGAGAGATGAGTTCCATGAATAAATTCACTCTGGAATTCTCCCCCTCTCATTTGATTTTGGGGTTTCACTTTGGGGAGTTAGATAAAGTTTTGGAAGGAGTCTGAATACAAGCCTTTGGTTTTAGTCACTTTCTACTTACGGATATAACCAACAAATAGTAATAGGGTTCTGTGCTACTGAATGGCTATATAGTCTACTTCATGGCTAGCATCCTACCAAATTCATGATCAATTTTGGTCAATATCAGAGTTGGGATTTTTAAAATAGTTTTTTTTACAGTTTCAGATACTTAAATCTGAAATTTCATAGTGTTGTAACTATGGAGGGTCCAACCCAAAAGGGGGCCAGTGAAGGTTGCAAGACTATTGTAGGGGATCACAGTACTTCCAGCCTCATTTCTATGCTGTTGATGGAAGCACTGCATTTAGAGTTGAGTGGTGGGAGAGAAGTGGCTGTTGGCTGAGCGCCCAGCTCTTATGGCAATATCACTGCCAACAGCAGAACAGAACACAGGGTGGCATGGAATGGGAGAACGTAGCAGCCTTATGAGAGGGTGATGTGGACAACCGCCTAGGGCACCATGTGTAGTGGGATGGCTTTCTGTGGTCACCCATCCTCCCCAGCCAGCCCAAGGCCACTTAAAAATCCTGAGCACCAGGGCACTTGACCCAGAGCTGGGGAGGGACAGTTGTGAGCGCCCCGGCTGAGGGCTTTTTCCATATATAGGATTCAGCTACTGGTCCTGGCCAGCCTTGAGGGACAAGGCTTCTTACCCTGCAAGGGTCTCTCTGGGTAGGCCATTATTTCAAAATAATGTAAACATGGAGGACTTCTTTCTCTCACTTCTGTAACCCTCATTTCATGAGGAATAAGGGAAATCTAAGAGAGTGGGTTTTTTTTTCCTTCGACTTCCTGCTGTGTAGCCAAAAGCCAAATTAAGTTGTCTTGATGTCAGCTGCGCAATTGATGTAGCTCAAGTTATGTATCTTAATTTGACTTTTTCCCTGCAGTGTAGACGTGCCCTCTGGGGGCTAGGTCAGACGCTCCTCCAGGAACTTCCCTCAGCTTCAGGAAGCTCTGAGACTGCTGTCTGGGAGCCCAGCACTGAAAGCAGCTCCACTTCCAGTGGAGTGCAGAAATATGAGTGTTATGGTGTAGCATTCCACCTTTTCTGTGCTGCTGCTGGCTGCAGAGCTGCCTTCAGAGCTGGGCAGCACCCACCGCTTCCCAGCTGCCAGCACACAAGTTAAGGTAGCAATACTGCAAACTCTCTACAATAACCTTACTGCTCCTCCAGCCCTCTTTTGGGTTGGGACCTCCCAGTTAGAGCAACTCTGGTCTCCCCCATAAAATCTGTATAGGACAAAAGTATTCAAAAGACCAGCTTTGATGGGGAAGACTAGTCTGTGATGCATTTTTCATTGCTGTGAGTTTAGTAGGGTCCCATTTATGTCACATGCTGTTTCAGGCACTAATGACCGTCTGTATGTTGCTCTATAACTTCTCTGTGTTCATATGCAAAATGAGTGGAATAATAATAAATACAATACATTGGGCTTAAGATCACCATAACCATGTTTTTGGATCTTAGGTATGCATGTGATGTGGACAGATAGAGGTCATTGGATCCTGCTAATCATAGGAGAATTTGATCCAGTAAGTAGTTAGTCTCTCCCCCAAAGTATTTAAATATTCCTAATAGTGAATTCAGTTACTGGAGGGGGGGGGGGGGGGGGGAATGAGAGGGGTGTAAAATCAAAACTGTCAAGCTGAGGGGAACGGACTAGGGAATAAGCTGGTTTCCCATGTGTCAGTCAACAGCGTACCCTGGGATCAGTTAAGCAGGGCTAGATAAGGTTCTACACCAAATGTAGATGAATTGTTATCTATATTTTCGCAGTGCAAAAATGATAAAGAAAACCTGCTGGGTGTTTCCTATGAGTTCTATTCCTCTCTTCACAGGGCCCAAACATTAGCTTGTCTTTCTTTGTCAATGTGGCATTTAAGTGCCTATATTTAATCCCTCTCTGGCTCCCTAGGTGTGCACTTTGGACCAACTAACTGTCCTGTGGTTGATCTGTGATACCACAGGAAACTTAGCTGTACCCTGTTTATGCTGTAAAGCCCCTTTAAATGCTGCTTTTTATAGCTTCTGCTGAGTAGTGTGCTGGAGTGCTCATGGCTATTTGGGTCTCCTGCATGTTCAGCTTTATTTTGGGGCATTTAAACTTAGTAAAGTGCCTATTTTGGATCCTGGTTGTCTGTCGGACAAACAGTTCTACGTCCATAAGCATATATCAGTCAGTCATCTGTGGCAATATGTTTATTTTGGGATCCTAGCCATTTAAAGGGAACAGCCTTCTCTAAACATAATCAGGGCTATTTAAGCTGCTCACAATTGCCTCTGTAGATTCGTACAAAACACGATGCATTCTGTTACTGAGCAAAAAGCTCCTGGAGATACAGGGGCTGAAGAACTAGAGGCAGCTGGGTATTGAATTCCTTAAAGACACTTACGATCACTGCTCTACGAAGAGACTTACTTTTGAGGAACTGCAAGCCCAATATAGTTTACCTTCAGATTAGTTCGGGAACTATCAGATGCATTCAGCAGTTTGACACTTGTTAATATCCCTTACTTTGCTTCCTCCATTTAACAAGCTGGCAGGCAAAAACACTTGAATCGTCAGTAAATTCATTTTTTATCAGTGACAGAGCAGACCCTCTTAGTCCCATTAAACATGTATAGAAGCATTTGGAATAGATGCTTAGTGGGAGCAATGGGACAGAATTTAGTGCAGTAGCTTGACATAATGCACTATGTGAATGGAGGAGAAAGTGGTATAATCTCCTCCCCAACAGCTCTGCACCAGCCCTGGCAGTGCTTTCTTCCTCCTCCCCTTGTAGTTTTCTGCTCTCTTTCCCCTTCTTCCTAGAGCTCCTTCCTCGCCCCCTCCTTTGATGGCTATTACCTACTTTCCTTTCTCTCTTCTGGAAATTCATGATATCCTCCCTGCTCTTAGTCTTGGTGGCTGCTGCATCCACTATCCCTTTGCTCCAACTGGGTTTACTTGTCACTGCACCCTCTTTCTCACCCCTTGGTAGCTGCACTCTTGCTTGCTCCTGCTACTGATGACTCACTAAGAGCCCTGAGGGATAACTAGGCTATTTTGAGTTGGAAATGTTCAAGGTAAACTTCCTGCTGGCAGGGCCACAGACAGAAGGGGCAAAGGGGGCAGTTGACCCAGGATCTGATGATTGTAAATGGGCCTGGGGCTCTAGGCTGTCACCACAGCTACCAGCGCAGCAGGAGTGGTGGGAGCCCCAGCGCCTTTCAATCACCGCCAGAACACCACATGGTGCTATCCAGATGGTGCCATGGGCGGCGAATTATATGGGCTCGTGGTGCCCGTGCTCCAGCAATATTCAGAGCCAGGGGCCCTGCTCCACCAATATTTGGAGCTGGGTCTCTTCCCCTAGCCCTGCCTGGAGCGGGCCCTGCCCCCCACCTGCCGGCCCCCCTATGCATCCTTCCACCCTGGCCCCAGAGCGTACCTTCCCCCACCCCCCTGCCGTGCGCAGCTTTCAGTCTGGCGCCCCCTTGCTGGCACGCGCTGCCGGCTGCTGCTGCCATGAGCGGAGGCCTGGGCATGACGTGATGTCACGGCTTGGGACTTTAAAACTGCTTGGCGCGGCGTTACGCCACGTGGCCTAGCTCTGGGTTTAGAGTCTGGGGACTTCTGGGGCCCAAGTGCAGACTCCGGTCTGCAAAGTGAAAGGCAGAAGGTAAGGGGAGGGGAGGAGGAGAAAGGGGCTTGTGTGGAGGGGAAAGGGTGGGAGAGGAAGGGGCTTGTGCGGAGGGGGAAAATAGGGGAAGAAAGGGGAAGGCATGAAGGGACAGCGTGGAGAAGAAACAAATGCCAGGGGGCCAAGTGGAGACAATGAGGAAAATGGCAGGAGAGAAGGTGTCAGTGGGAGGGGAGACAGGGTGATGCTGGGAGAGGAGAGAGTAAGGGCATTGGGGGCTGGAGGAGGAGGTGCTGGGAGAAGGCTTGAAAGAAGGGGTGGGCATGAGAGAGGTGGGGATGGAGCAAGGCATGTGGGGGCACAGAGGGGCATGAGGGGAATGGGGGCAGCAGGTGATGAGCAGGTGGGCATCAGGGAAAAAGGGGGCAGGGGCAGAAAGGGAAGGAGGAGGCACCAGGAGGATGCAGGGCTAAGGGAAGGTGCAGGTGCAGGTGCCAGGGGATTCTGGGGGTGAAGCAGAAGGGCAGACACCTGCAGGGGAGGGACCAGCACCAGAGGAGAGAGGCAGGGCAGGTGTGTAGGTAGGGAGGTGTTAGAAGAGGAGATGAGGAGGGGTAGCTCACATGATCAGAGTAGGGCTACTGGAGGAGTGGGCACGGGGGGGGAGAGAAGGGACAGGTCACAGGAGGGCTGAGGGCAGTGAGAAGGGCAGGAGTCAGGACCGCAGAGGAGGGTGAGGGGTTGGGGGGCAGCAGGCACCAGGGGAGCTGATGGAGCAAGGTGAGGACACATGGCAGCAGAGAGAAAAGGTAAAGGTTTATAAAATATTTATTAATAATTTGGGTGCCACAATGGCACATCCAAACAAGCCACATGAACTCAGTACAGGTGCACAACACACAAAATCCATTCTGCCCATGGGAGGAAACTTAGGCTATGTCTACACTGGTGGGTTCTTGTGCAAGAAGTCTTGCGCAAGAACACATCCACACTGCCATGTGCGAGCTGTGCTTTTGTGCAAGAGCATCCATGGAAGTGTGTATGCTCTCTTGCCCAAGAAAGCTCTGATGGCCATTTTAGCCATAGGGGTTTCTTGCGCAAGAAATCCCTGCTGAGCGTCCACACTACCCTCTTGCGCGAGAGAGCTTACACCTGTTAGAAAAGAGCGTAACTCTAGCGCAAGACACCCTCTCTTACCATGCCATAGTGTAAATTTCCTTGCACAAGAGCAAGCGGGCAGTGCGGCTGCTCTGTGGGTTCTTGCGCAAGAACGGCTAAAATTGCTGCGGGCCCCCGTCGAAATTGTTCAAATTGGGCACCGCACGTCCTAAAGCCGGCCCTGGGTAGGGGTGGGTGAATGGTGTAGGCTTTGGCAGGGATTTTGGTGGCTGCAGATGGTGTGCAGGAGTTTGGGGTGGGATGTGGGGGACAGTGGGTTAATCAAGGGAAATGGGTGAGGGGGTTCCATGTGCAGCTCCTGAAAGGCCACACATCTCTGCACTGCTACCTGCTTGCTATCCCCACAAGCTCTTCCCCCCACAATGTATTCCCTGGCCCTCCTGCTGCTCTTGGGTGATTTTTGTCGTGAGAATCACAGGTCCGATGATGAATACATTTATTTATTTATTTATGACAGTGGTGAATTTATAGTATTTATTCTAAGATTTTTAATAGACCATGTTAATAATGAATTTACAGTATTATTCTATGGCTTCTAGTAAAACGTGTCAGATATAAGGATGGGAATGGCAAGGGGAATAGTCTCTAATCTTAAAATATCCAGCTACAGTAATTAAATAACAGTGATAACTACAAACTCTTATGTACTACCCAAAAACAACTACAACACTAAGCTTATACAACAGGAAAAAATCAAATCATACATACCAACTTACACAGCACACGGAACATTTCACAGATATCGGTTCGGTTGCGAAGGCCTTGGTTATGCCCAAGAGTCGAGGGAGGTGGCTGGTCGGTTGATCAGGCCGGCAGCGCTTTGAAGCATACGAGAAGGCACACGCACAGTGGTACGTGTGTTGCGAAGACCTCCTAAAGCGAACTGTGCCATGGTTATTTATCCCCAAATCTGCCCATCACTTTCCTGTGCTTGCATATTACCATATATGGCCCAATGGTCACCAAGTGGGGGGGTCTGTGTCCCAGGGGTTGGGCCGAAACGGTGCAGGTTTCATGCGACCAGGTAAGCCCCGCAGTTCTCACGCCAAGGTGATGGGTGGGAGAGTCTGAGGCTATTTTCCCCTTTTCACACCTTTCCTTTTTCTAAAGGTGATGGTATGCAGGAAGGGTGCGGCCGGTTTCTCTCAAGGAGTACTGCAACCATGTAAGCATGGAGGCCGGGGTCAGGGGTTGGAGGTGTTGGAAGTGGGGGGCTCGGGAATGGGGGAGGCTGGCACTGAGTGTTTGTAGGGTTGCCAGGTGCCCGGCATTTTCTCCTCCTGGCTGGGGAAAAATTCAGAAAATACCGGACATCTCAGGTGTCTGGTATTCTCTGAATTTTTTTTTACTGGACGGGAGGCAATAATACCAAACTGTCTGGGTAAACACCGGACACCTGGCAACCCTAGGAATGGGCCCCAGGCCAGGAATGATCCTGGTGCCCAGGCACTACAGGGCTCATAAGACTTGCCACCTGTGGGGTGGAGATGTGAATCATCTTTCAAGAGATATGAGGGCAGTCCCACTTGCAGGGATATTTAAAGCACGATTGGACCCAACACTAGAAAAGGTCCTATAGGAATAAAAAATGTATTGGTATGAGGGATGGATGAAAATATCTGTCAATCAGGGTTTCAGGGTTGTCCTGGTGCATCCCTGACAGGTCCTTTACTCTATCGGTGTTGGTAAACTCTCGGCTGAGCGTGTGCGTGTGCTTTATCTAAACTGTTAAACTCTGTGCACTTGGGTCAACGCAGTAGATCTCTGGGAGCCCCAGAAATGACAGATTCAGGCAAGGATGAAACCAATCATGCAGGTTTATTGCCAAATGCTATGCATGAACAGTTATCAGCAGAAAGTCTCAACACTAAGCCACTGTGTATTCTGTAAGTGTTGATAACCCCCTCACCTACAAAGTGCATACCTGAGGAAACTTAATGGCCCAGTGACCATGCTACCTGATGCTGGACTCCCTCTTTAATCTGGTGGTTTTTTTTTTCCTATGGAAATGGAGAGATTTTAAAAAAAAGAAAAATTCCTATTCTGGGGGAAGTCTATTTAAGGAATGGAAATCAATGAGTATTTGGTGTTCTGCTGGCTTTTGAAATTGTCTCCCCACCCTAAGGACGTATCTAGACTACACTAGATTTTCGAAAGAGGATATGCAAATTCATGGGGAATTTGCATATTTTTCTAGCTCACTTTTGAAAGTGGCACTTTTGAAAGTGAAAGTAATTAAGACAAGGTTTTGTTGGCGAACCCTCCTGTTTGTCGACAAGCCATGTCAACCAGCAGCTTGTCAACAAACGGGGAGGGTTCACCGACAAAACCACATCTTAATTACTTTCACTTTCAAAAGTGAGCTCAAAAGAAGATATGCAAATTCCGCTGGAATTTGCATATCCTTTCGGAGGCCTAGTGTAGTCTAGATATGCCCTAAGAGGATACACGTGAAGAAAACTGAAATTATAAAGACACAAAGAGCTGTAGGCCCAAGCCAGAGACAAAATCAACTCTGTCTTGAAGCATTTTACCTGAAATATGAACAAGGGCGAGGAACATACGGTTCATTGAAATAATTTCTTTTAGTGAATTAGTGTTAACTGGCATGTTTTGTTTAGTAACTTACTTTGATCTGTCTGTTTTCAATTGCAATCACTTAAATCCTACTTTTTATACTTAATAAAATCATGTTGGTTTATTATCAAGCCCAGTGTAAATAATTACCTGGGGGAAGCAACCACTGTGCATAGCTCCTTTCCCTTCCCCCCTCCCTCGCTAAAGGGATGGGGGGGGAGAAACTTATGAGCTTTCTCTGTGTACAGCTTTTATACAAAGTAAAATTTATGTGTAGGTTTGGCCCTTCTTAGGGCTGTGTGCCTGGGTGTTGTCTGGGAGCCCAATAGCTGAGCCGTCCCAGAGCTAAGCTGGTTAAGCATCTGTCTTACCCTTTTGCTGGGCTCTTACCACAACTCTGTACTTTAGCTAGAAGAGACCAGAGCTCCTGGCCAAGCCAGGATAGGATGATGGGAAGCCCCAGAGGGGGAGGTAGGGTGGGCGCAGTGGTGTCATCAGCTCATCGGGTGACCATCCCAAGCAGACCCCTGTGATCCAGCCCATTATGCTTTTTCCAAACTTTGTAAGATCACTTTTTAGAGCATTATGTATTTTCTGAATAAACACAACATCCTGAATAAATTTAAAGTAGATCTCTAAAATGTTAGAGGACCGAGAGGTCAAAATATATGAAAAGAGGCTCTTAAAGAAGAAAACGTTGAACACTTGATGTGATTATACAAAAGGCCTGCTTGTTTCTACAATAATTTTATGAACCACATTGGAGAGTCCATCTGCCTGCACTCTCAGAAATAATCATATTATATATATTGACAAACTGCAGGGAAGAAACATATCAACACATCGATTTGGGGTCAAGTTTAGTACATTATGAAATGTCATGGAAGAGAGAAAGCTGGAAGTTGTGTGTTTTTAGTGTACTTTAATAGGATCCATTTAAATTATACATTTACTTGCATTATTTTGCATTAAATCTTAATGCTATCTGTCTTGCTATTTAATTATTTACAAGGTGCCTATCACTTTGGTACTTAAAGACCAGATTCTGATATGTTTATTTTCACTGAGTAAGTGGGACCACTTGTGAAGTGATACTCAGTATAAATAAAGGTATTGGAATATGGCTGCAAATGCTGCTGAAGTTTTGGTTGAAATGTAACTGATCTTAAGTGGGTGTGATGTAAGAGTTGAAAGCTTATACACAGCTGCCCTGATCTTGCATTCCTTGCGCGCGCACAATTTCTAGTGAAGTCAATGGCAGATTTGAGCATGTATGGAATGCAGGATCAGGGCAAATGCACTGTATTGTGGAATGCTATTTTCAATACATGCATTGATTATATTATCCTGTATTGTTTCTTTTTCTTCCTCAACTCTTACAATAAATGAAATGTACTGAAAGAAATTGACCAGGTGAAAGAGATACCTGAAGGATTCAGAAGACTGTTTTATTTACCTTCCCCTTTCTCCTGAAAATATTATGCATTATGTAATACAGGCAGTCCCCGGGTTACGTACAAGATAGGGACTGTAGGTTTGTTCTTAAGTTGAATCTGTATGTAAGTCGGAACTGGCGTCCAGATTCAGCCGCTGCTGAAACTGACCGCCAGTTCCGACTTACATACAGAATCAACTTAAGAACCCCAAGCATCCCCAAGTCAGCTGCTGCTGAAACTGATCAGCAGCTGATTCCAGGAAGCCCGGGGCAGAGCAACTCTGCCTCGGGCTTCCTGTAGTCAGCGCTGGTCAGTTTCAGCAGCAGCTGACTTGGGGATGCCTGGGGCAGAGCATCTGGGGTGCTGCTGGGTTGCTCCAGTAGCGCCGCTCCTCGGCGCTACTGGAGCAACCCAGCAGCACCCCATCTGCTCTGCCCCAGGCATCCCCAAGTCAGCTGCTGCTGAAACTGACCAGCAGCGGCTGAATCAGGACGCCTGGGGCAGGGCAGCTGGGGTGCTGCCGGGTTGGTCCAGTAGCGCCCAGAGCAGCGCTGCGGGACCAACCGGCAGCGCCCCAGCTGCTCTGCCCCAAGCGTCCGGAGAAAAGCCTAGTCTGCTGGGGGGGGGGGAGAGGGGCGTACTAGCTGCACCCCCCCACCCTCACCCCAGCAGACCAGGAAGACGCGGGCGGCGGACCGAGACGCACCGCGGTCCCGCCGCCTGGGTCCTCTGCGGCTTTGCTCCCAGTCTCCCTGGTCTGCAGGAAACCAGCAGACCAGGGAGATGGGGAGCAAAGCCTCTGAGGACGCCAGCAGCGGGACAGCCGCGGAGCGTCTGGGCTGTCCCGCTGCCGGCTTCCCCGAGGCTTTGCTAAGCTGCGGAGGGGCTCGGGCAGCGGGGCAGCCCAGGCGCGCCTAGGCTGCCCCGCTGCCGGAGCCCCTCCGCGGCTTTGCTCCGCGTCTTCCTGGTCTGCAGACCAGGGAGACGCGGAGAAAGCCCCGGAGTACACGGGTGGCAGGACCGCGAGGTCCCGCAGTCCGTGTCCTCCGGGGCGAGCCCCGTTCGTAACTGCGCATCCGACGTAAGTCGGATCCGCATAAGTCGGGGACTGCCTGTAGTATGAATAGGATGATAGATAGTAGTTTCCAGCATTGTAAGCCACACAAGTCTCTCTTTGCCTCCAGTTTTTTTCCCCCTTCTCGAAGAATTACAGTGTGAATAAGAACTCCAGCCTTCTCAGGCCAATTCTAGGGTGTGTATATCTGATTAGAAGGGTCTTTATTCTGTCTACTTTGAGAACTAATACAGCAGTGAGGTTTTCTTGTACCAGCTCACCATGAAATTATAATACTGATATACAGATGATATTTTTATTAAGGATAACGGGCTAAATCCAGCCCTCGTGTTAGGAGGTGTGACTTGAATCGCTTCCGTTTAAGGAAGAGTTGAGCATGGCTCAGTGTATTCACTGAAAGAGACCATTTTAAAACTTAGAAGTTCAAATGTCAAAAACGATTATGGTGGATTTCAGATGTTCTCTGGCCAACATAGCCTGTTTGTTGTTTATTTCCACAGCAGAATAGCACACCTGCATTTCATCTTTCTCCCTTACTGATAACCAGTTCCGTCCATTATCCAATCCTATTCTGTTTGTCTTTTTTTTTTTTTTTTTTAAATGAATTCCATTTTTGGAATTCCGACAAAGCCATCTTAGTAAAGAAACTGCTCGTTCTACTCTATGTTCATCACTAGCAGGCATGGAACTTGTAAACTAAGATCAGAGCCAAATTCTGTTCTCGTATACATTGATGTGAATGAAGTTACACTGGATTTATGCAGAATTTGACTCCTAAACTATATAGTGATAGCTGAATTATCATATTCTTTGTAAGAAGAAACTCTCATTCTCAGAGCTGTATCATTTTCTGCAGAATGACTCTTTGTTCCTCATCATTTCTGGTAACATAGCTGCCAACACATGCTATTAGCAGATGGCATAAGACACACATGGAATTTGCTGTCATAACATATCTGCCATTCTTCTTCATTCCTGACTGAAGATGTACAAATTCAAAGATAACCCATATATTGACTTTGTTCCTTTTTCAAGAAGGAGCACAAATAGTTAAAAATATCAGTATAAACCTTCCCACAATTTCAATCTCCCTTTTATAATTTAACTACTCAGCATATGCTCTTTTTAGTCAGAAATGCAAGGAGCACATTAGTCAAACTTTTTGATGTCCTTATGTCAGCTACTTTTCAGGACCACCTGTTAAAAAGACAGCATGTACTGTATTAAAAGAAGATAGCCTGCAAGAAAGCATTTTATCCAGAAAGTCGAAGCATCTCTCTGTGCCACATAATCAATTGTCTTGGCATTTTGCATTTTATTTTTTTTTATTTCTTTTCATACCGTGATTCACTTTTTTGCAGTCCTAAATTGAGCTAAATCCCACCACAGATTGGTGCCAAGAATTCCAGCTGAAGTCAATGTGAGTTTAATGTAAATATAGCTTATAGAAAGCCACAGTCATCTTAACACACATGAGCAGTGACTATCTTTTACTTTTTATTTTCCATAAAGGAAACTTATAGAATGTAAACCTGAACTGGAACCATAAATCCAAAAGTCTTATGACTCGGAGAAACCTGAACCCACAGAGCTGGACCCAAATCTGCACTCTACAACTTGGCTCGTCGCCCAGCATTGGGTAGAAATTCTTGGTAATATATTTACAAAAATGCAATAGTTTAATTGTTTAAAGATAGGTGAACAGTGATGAAATACTTTGCCATTCATGGTTCCTGCTATCTGGAACTTTGCCTGTCAGAAACCTAAGATCTGCACTGCCTTTGAATATACAGGGTGAACCTCTCTTGTCCAGCACTCTCTGGTCTGGCAACATCCATAGTCCGGCATGATTTTAGTTAGCCAGATGTCTATTTATCAAGTGTGTGGCCAAGTTTCCCGCAGTCCCATAAAGTTTTACAGCCACCAGTCCTGGCTCTCATTGTTCTGTGCTGTTATAGCTCTTATTTGCCCTTAAATGTCTTCTGAGAGCCCAGTAAGCAGTGGAAGTGTTGATAAAGCTGCCAGCTAGACTGTTGGCCTCCCATGGCCAGGCAAATTGTCTGGTTCGGTACTGGTCAGGTCCTCAGTAGGGATATAAGTAACCACAAAAATTGTTAAGCGGTTAAATGATTACATTATTACCATTTAACCATTGGCAGGTAGCAGCCAGGGCTGGGCATCTACTTGTCTGCTCTGGGATGGCCAGGGTGGGATCCTGCTGGCCCACCCAAGCCAACTCAGAGTGGCCTGTGCTAATCCAGCGCAGCTGAGGCTTGGGTTCGCTGTTCCAGCCAGGACCAGGGCTCTGCAGGCCTGTCCAGGCTGCTCCAGCCTCAGCACCACCTGCCCACCCAGCACAGCTGGGGCTGGGATCTGCTGTTGTGGGCGCAGCTAAAGACAGGGTCTTATCAGCCCACCAGGGCCACTCGGGCTGTGTCCTTCCTGCCCTGCCCAGCCCAGCCCGGCTGGGGTCCACAGCTTCTGTACAGTTGGCGCCAAGATTTGCTACTCCTGCTGTCCTGTACCCATGTTGCTGGGGTCTCTGGACTGACATAGGCGGGGTAGCCTGCTGTGGTTGGCCATCCAACCGGTTACCTGATAAACATTCCAGTAAGCCTAATGCTGACTGGATAACAAATTAAATGGTTACCTTTTTACGTCCCTAGTCCTGAGAGTGCTGGGACTAGAGAGGTTCAACCTGTAGTTTAGTATTAGTAAAATATGCCCAATTCCATATTCTTGTCTCCATATAGGCAGTAGCAGGACAAGATTCCCCCAAAGTGTTTCACCTCTAGTGTTGAAAGGGTAACTAATTTTCCATGTCAATTCATTTCTTGGCTTTGTTGTTATGAACTGGCGTCATTCTGATGCTGTGTTGAGGGGCTCGTCCCCCCTTCCGCCCTCGGCTTTGTCACAAAGTCAATGCCCCTCTATCAGGGTAAAAACGGTTTCTGAGGCCTAGCCGCCAGGAGAAGTCTTTCCTGGATCAGGAGTTGATTGTCCAGAGTAGGGAAAAGGGTGGTAGGGGGACCCGGGCCCTCCCTCTCCACCGGGTCCCAGCCCAGGGCCCTTTAGGCAGAGACTATGGCTCCTGCCTGCTCGGTGGGGAATCCGGCCGATACACACCAAGCTGCACTATCAGTCCTTTGCCCTGGGCTGCTTCCTCCCACGCCCTGGTACCCCCATAGTCTGCTGGCCTCCAGGGCTGGTCCTTGCTGGGGCTGCGGGCGCTCCTGCCTCCTAGGGGTTGGCGGCTGCTGGCAGTGACTCGGGTCTCAGCTGCTGTAGAAACACAGGTTCAGCCTGGCCTACTCCTTCCCCCTGTGGCCCCCTTCGCTGCAGGGCTCTCTTTGCTTTTATAGCCTGGTTCTGCTGGGAGCATGCCCAGCAGGGCTGGAGGGGCAGGGCCTTCGCATCCAGCTGGGCCTGGGCTACTCCCTGCCCTTCAGTGTGGGGCCTATCTGCCTCGTCACATGCTGGCTTTTTATCATCATAAGACAAGACATTTTTGAGAGAACATTTCTGTAGTAAAAATTAGAGCCAGATCAGGATACTTCATAAAGACCATCAAAGTCCCATCAGGCAGTAGTGACCTTCCATAAACCCCATTCAGGACTCAATTTGACCATTTGAAATGATTTTGAGATAGAAAGTTATACATTCACTTGTCAGTTCTCAGTTATCTGGTCTCCACTGGACTAGACTTTTATGTGGACTAAATTCTTCAAAGAATTCCCTATCTTGTAAGGTGCTGAGTATCTCCTATATGAAGTAAAACACAACCTTTAAAATGGCAAAAAAACCAACTTTTTTTGATTCCACAGATAACACAGCCTGGTGATATCTTAGCCTCTTCCAGAACGTTAAGTTCTGCAATACTCAAACCTGTGAAAACCATGTAATCTTAACTCTGCCCTCTTAGAGCTGGCAGTACCCACTGGGAATTATTTGTACGCACTCCAATTGCATTCATTGACTTAGACTTAGATGTAACTGCACTAAATGATGGAGGAATTAGTTGAAGCAGCTTATAAAAGCAAGTGTAAACAGGCTCTCAGTGCTGGGAGTTCATGGTGGTGGTTTGCCAAGAGTGCTGGGAGAGCTTTCTCCTAGTGCTGGTGCTATGACCACACTGGTGTGCGGCTGTGCTTTAAATTTAGCAGTATAGACAAAGTTTCTGCCTTTGTCTATGCTATACAGCTTTAAGCGTGATGACTGTGTTGCTAAAAGTTGGGCAGTGTAAACACTAGTGGCATTTTCATAATGTTCATCTATGTGTTTGATAATTCTGATCTTTATTATACTTTCAGCCCATTTGCGTGATATTGAAGTTAGGCTTGCTGCCCTGTAATTGTCAGGATCGCCTCTGGAGCTTTTTTAAAAAAAAAAATTATATTCTATTAGCTATACTCCAGCCACTACAGAGGCTGATTTAAGCAATAGTTTATATACCCTAGTTGTGCAATTCCTTATTTCACTTCATTCAGAATTTTGGGGTGATACCATCTGGTCCTGGTGCACCGCTTTGCACCCCAGCAATGCCTGTGCTTCCCTCCTTTTGGTGCCATCTTTCAATGCCTTTTGTGCTGTGCACTTTGTCTCCTTAGTTTGTGGGAATGAATCCCATGACGAAAATGCTAATTGGTCTCACTACAGGTTAGTTCTCCCTGGTCCGTCCCCCTTGGGACTTGACCAGTCACCAGCTCCCTCCAGCCCTGGCCTGACCATCTTCCCCCCCCCCTCTCGCTGACCCCCACGTGCACTGGGCTCTCACTGCAGCACCCAGTAGTCCCGCTGCCTCTGCATGCACCGGGCTCCTGCTGCAGTGCCCAGCAACACCGTTCCCTCCATGTGCACCAGGCTCTTGCTGCTAGGCCGGGCTCTCGCTGAAGTGCCCAGCTCCCACTGCCCTACTGGCCAGATCTACTATTGTGCATGGGACCCCCCGCTTCCCTGCTAGGAAGCCCTGTTGACACGTGTCGGGTTCCTGCTGCCCTGCCAGCCTGCAGGGCTCTGTGCTAGCTCTCCACTGGGACTCTCTGGTCCTGGAATATCCATGGATGGTCCTGCTGGAAAACAGATGTTGCCAGACCAGAGAATCCTGGTTAAGGGAGTTTCAACCTGTAGCATGTCATGTATGACAGCTGAACTGTTCCTTAAGCTTCAAAGTGACAATGAAGAGTCAGACACTGGTCTTGTCTTGCCACATATCGTACATATGATATGAGATGTCTTGCGGCATTCTCACGGAGGTGCTGACCACAGTGGAATGTCACTTTGGAGTGCCCAAGACAAGCCCTGAATGGTGGGATCCCATCATTGTGCAAGTCTAGGATGACAAGCAGTGGCTGCGGAACGTTTGGATGAGGAAAGGTCTCTTCATGGGACTGTGTGGTGAGCTCGCCCCCACCCTGCGGTGCAAGGACACGAGACTGAGAGATGCCCTGCTGGTGGAGAAGTGTGTGGCGATTTATGCTGTAGAAACTGGTTACTCCAGACAGCTACTGATCAGTCACCAATGAGTTTGGAGTGGGAAAGTTCACAGTTGGCCTTGAGTTGATGAGAGGGTGCAGGGCTATCAGTTGCATCCTGCTCCAAAAGACTGTGACTCTGGGCAATGAGCATGAAGCTGTGGATGGCTTTGCACAGATGGGCTTCCCTAACTGGCAATAGATGGCACTGATACTCCAATTCAGGCATCAGACCACCTAGCCTCCGAGTACATGAACCAGAAGGGTTATTTTTCCATGGAGACCCCACCTGCCCCTTAATGCTGTGGTTCACAAAGCTATACACTGGGAGCCTTGATAGCAGCAAGGCAACTTGGAGCAGTTCAACAACAGGCTAAGCAGGTGCAGAAAGTCTGTGGAATGTGCATTTTTGTTGTGGAATGTTACCCTTACTGGGACAACGAACCCAACAGCTCTGCCATGGAACCTGTGCAGACAAACAGCCCAGCACCTGCAAGACACTTTTGATGAGATCTAATAATAGAGAGGTAGCTGTGTTAGTCTGATCTTTCTAAAATAAAAGGAAAAACTATGTAGCACTTTAAAGACTAACAAGATGGTTTAATAGGTGATGAGCTTTCGTGGGCCAGACCCACTTAAGCCCATGAAAGCTCATCACCTATTAAACCATCTTGTTAGTCTTTAAAGTGCTACATAGATCTCATCAAAAAGAAAAAACTATGAGGCTGATTACTGTAAAGTGATAGTCCATCAACACCCTGTTCTGCATCTGACTAACTCTGTCAGTACTAGCACCTCACAGACCCAAGCCTGCTTTCTGCCTCCCTTCCACCCAACAACTCATATCAGTGCACTTCCAGAAATCAAAACTGCTTACCAGGTGTGTCATCTGGTGTTTGTGCTTCTCAAACCTCCAACAGCTGTGACTAGCTAGCCTCCTTTGGGGTAGAACATTGCTCCTGATTGCATGCATCTGTGAATGCTGAACCATGCCCTGGTTCTGGGTCTTCCTTCAGCTTGGCGCACTCATTCACAATTTCCTCCTCTTGGCTCAGTCCACTCTGGGATGGTCCCTGAGGACCTGAAATATCCACAGGAATGGAAGTGGAGTCACCCCTAAGGATGCCATCCTGCTCTATGTAGAATTGGTAGGTAATGGGCACAGCACCAGAGCAGCAGTTTGCTGCCCGTGACTTGTAGTAGGGTTTTCACAGCTCCTTCACTTTGACCCTGCATTGCAGTGCGTCCCAGTCATGGCCCCTTTCAGTCATGCATCTTGATGTCAGCCTATAGTTATTGTAATTCCTATGGTTGTCACACAGCTGGAACTGGACAGCCTTCTTTCACCAAACACTGATGAGGTAAAGTACCTTGGTGTGGCTCCAAGTAGGGATCTCCTAGGGTATAGAGCAGGCACGACCACCTGGGAAGATGTTTTGAGAGCTCACCATGTATCCTGGAGCAAACAGAAAGACTTTCATAATTCCAAGGAAATATAAAGGATGGGTCATAGGCCAAGTCTACACTGGCAAATTCCTGCACAGTAAATCAGCTTCCAGTGCTATAACTCCCAAGATGTTCATACAGGCAAGACACTTAGGCATGTGTCTACACCGGCATGTTTTGTCACAGAAAACTGCCTTTTGGTGACAAAACAGTGAGAGCATTTGCACTGCGATGCAACTTTTGTGGGGGAAAAACACCCAGTTTTAGTAACAAAAAACTTCTAGCCCTGTGTGTGAGAGAAGCCTTTGCCTTTTCCTCTCCATTTTTTGTTGACAAAGGTCCAGTGTGGACTCTGCTGTTTGCTTTGCTGAGAGAACTGGCTCCTGCCAGTATCCTGCAATGCCTTCCCTGATGGATTTGCTCAATGTGTGGTGATCTCTGCTACCCTGCAGCCATGTGCCCCCGTTCTCTTTCAGAGATCTGGGAAGTATCAGACAGCTGAGCGAGCTGCTTCGTTTGGGGAACAAAGAACAAATTATTGGAATGCTTCTGTTTTACCTTGCTAGAAACACAGTGGCAGGCAGACTGCTGCTGCTGGGGGAAGGCTGGAGAGACTGCTGAACTGATTTGACATTCCTCAGCACAAAGAGCAAAGGGATCCTAGGAAGCACAGGGATCTGTTCTTCCTTCCCACAACACTGCACTGTGGGATGCTTACCTCATTGGTTTGCTCTTATTTGTTGTCACCAGGCAGGGTGCTAGTAATGTTGCCATGAAATGTCAACAGAGGCAGAAAAACCGGTTTAACTGTGTTTCACTTTTGGTGACACTGGCATGTCAACAGCACTTTTGTCACCAGACCTTCCCGATGTGCTCTGGATACAGTCCAGAGGGACCAGTGTGGACACTTGAATGGATTGCTGCATCCTGACTGGCCTCTGGAAATGGCCCATAATCCCTCAAATCCCGTCTACTCTTTGTTTGTGGAATGCACATATCCTCTTTCAGAGCTTTGTTTTGGACAGCCTGCATGCAGTGCTGATTTGCTCCAGGACACAGAGCAAATCAGTCAGATGGAATGCTCATGCTGTTGAACACAGAGGCAGGTGGCTGTGTAAGGACGGGGGGGGGGGGGGGGGGGGGGGAGAGAGAGGCTTTGCAAAGAGCAGAGGAAGGAGGTGGGAGGGGAGCTGAGATGTCTGGGTTCCCCTCTACCCCGGTTCAGGAGGTGTTATTTCCTGCCACTATCTGAACTTACAAGACAGTATGCTGACATCCCCCAAAACACTGTCACCCTCCCAGGCCCCCCCATTCCCTGTCACACTCTGCCTCCTGCCCCTGATTTCTGTCGAAAAGCAGCTCTCATTGTAGTAGGATGACCATGAAGCAATGGGATTGGGAAACCTGCATCAGATGACACTGACTGCTCCATGTGGCACTGCAAACCCTTCCCAAAGCACCAGGCAGCCAGTAGCACAGTGGGATAGTTACCACAATGCACTGCTCTCTCTGGTGTTGCAAGAGCTGCTAATGTGGACATGCTCCACCATCACAAAGAGCCTTGTGTGGATATACCACAGGGGTTTCCCTGCAGTGCTCTAAGGCTGGGTCTAGACTACATGGCTCTATCGACGGAGCCATGTAGATGAGGGTTGTAGGCAAAGGCAAATGAAGCGGCGATTTAAATAATCGCCGCTTCATTTAAATTTACATGGCTGCCGCGCTGAGCCGACAAACAGCTGATCAGCTGTTTGTCGGCTCAGAGCGCTAGTCTGGACGCTCCCCTGCCGACATCAAAGCCCTTTGTTGGCAGCCCCGGTAAACCTCATCCCACGAGGAATAACGGGGCTGCCGACAAAGGGCTTTGATGTCGGCAGGGAAGCGTCCAGACTAGCGCTCTGAGCCGACAAACAGCTGATCAGCTGTTTGTCGGCCCAGCACAGCAGCCATGTAAATTTAAATGAAGCGGCGATTATTTAAATCGCCGCTTCATTTCCCTTTGCCCAATAAACAAATCTACATGGTTCCGTCGACGGAGCCATGTAGTGTAGACGTACCCAAAGAGTAGCACTTTAACTGCCAGCACTTTACATCTGCTAGTGTAGATGTGGCCTGAGGGTTAATAGCCTGAGGGCACGGCAGTGGAGTTCAAACTAATGACCAGAGAGGCAAGGGAGGGTATGTCTACACTACCCCACTAGTTCGAACTAGCGGGGGTAATGTAGTCATCCGCAATTGCAAATGAAGCCCAGAATTTGAATTTCCCGGGCTTCATTTGCATGAAGCCGGCCGGCGCCATTTTTAAATGCTAGCTAGTTCGAACCCCGTGCCGCGCGGCTACACGTGGCACGGAGTAGCTAGTTCGGATTAGGCTTCTAATCCAAACTAGCTGTACTCCTCGTGGAATGAGGCACAATTGTGTTGGTGATGTGAGAATGCAAAATAAATATAATTCAAATGTATAAGTGAAACCCACTTTGTTTTTGGATTTACAAAATGTGCTAAATGGCTTGTCTGGTTTTCCTTAGTCTTTGCAGGAAAATTCTGCTCAGCATTAAGAATTGTCACACAAAATTTCAGGCAGTTCAATTCTGTTTTGGCAAATTGGTGAGGTAGGTATAAAGGTCAAAATCAGTCTCATCATGGGAAGCCAACTTAAAACATAACCCTGCAGAGATTAGTACTTATACATAATATACCTGGTAATAGCCTGAAAAGGGCAGCCTGCAGCCATAAATCAGTTGCATAAACCCAGACCACACAGTATATCTCTCTTATGCATTCCAACATTACAGAACTTGTCACTGGACAGAAACCTGCTTTCTTTACGTGGAATGAGACCGTAAACCAGACTAAAAGCATCACAAATTGTGATTGCTAAATTTCTTGGTTTATAGTTTCATTTTGTCAGCCAATATGGCAAAGAAAATTCAGATCTAATAATTTGTTTTTCTGGAACCATCATTTTGTTGACACTTTTGGCACTGTTCAAGCCTCTGCCACCAAAATAATTCATTGTATTGGGTCACACAGAAAAGAAGGATAAGTATTTTCTTTTGTTGGTTGAAATCATTTAATTTCTGTGCAATTCAAAACTGATTCATTTGGCACAATTGTGTGTTTTTTTTTTTTCTATTGCCTGGCATGTTGTATCATAGTTGGGTATACAATCTCTTTCACTTTACAAAGCAGTTGCCAAGTCTTTAGAAAGTATAGCTTTCAAAAAGCATTAAAGAAGTTCTCTCTGTGTGGAGCTATGTCCATTTAAGGGCACTGTGATGTTGTAAATGCAGAATCCTAGCAGTTCAAGTAGTTTACAGCAAGAGTTGTGGGGCACAAACTTTTGATTTGTTCAGCTCTGCAGATATAACAGAAGTATCATTTTAATGTTGTCTGGCCTGGCTTCACTTTCCACTAGACGCTATATTGTGGATACGTTTTTATGCCAGCCATGTCTCCCCCCGCCTCCCCAAATTTCTTTTACAGACCTAATACATTCCAATTCCTATTCCTGGGTTACCCCCCTGCCTCAGCTATGTGCCCCCTGGGATTACTGGCCCCCAGCCTGCTGCACTCTGCTACCCCAAGCTCTGCATCACTTGGGAGAGCAGAGTGCAACAGGCTGGGCTCCAGGCACTTGACTTCCCACCACGGTGGGGAAGCAGAGTGATCCCCAGCTAGGAGATGGCAGCAAAGGCTGTGTATGTCACTCCACTACCTGGGCTCCCATCATCACAGTGAGCGGGGGGGAGGGGTGACCTCCTCCTGCTGCCACTTCATGCCACTCCCCTCCCCCCCCATAAATCCCTGGGCTGCCCTGGTTTCCATGGGCTCCCAGCAATATGGGGGACAGTCCAATCCATAGGATGGTCGAGGCAGCTGCCATAGGGCCCTCCAAAGTGCAGGGCCTGAGCAGCCTCCCCGGAACCATCTTATGGATGGGACAGCTCTGGTTACAGCTCACAGATGGCTGTTACAGCAGCAATAGGTACCTGGAGTCATTTGGGGTGAGAAGTGAAAAACAATTGTGTGTCTTTCATTTCTGATGTTCTTTATGTAAGAATGCATCCAGCTGTTTACATTGTTGCTAAATGGATCTGATTGCTTTAACAAGTTTTAATTGTTAAAATAACTGCTACATTTATTTTCAATTCCTCCAGCTTTGGATGGTATGCAATATAGCACAGTTACTACAAGAACTGTTTTTTTGACTGGTAAAGTCTATTAAATGTATTGATAAGAGCCTGATTCTGCAAACCCTTTATTTTGTAGATTTGTATGAGTATAGTGCAAAATTACATGAATAAAAATTTTTCAGGACTGGGCCCTAAATTAAGATCCCTTACATCATAAAATTTCATGGTATTGGAAGAAGTCTTCTCGAACCTTCTTTACTTGTTGGCTGTTTAGTGGTTACATCCATTCTAAACCTGATAGGATCAGAAGTTTAAAAAAAAACATTTAATTTTATAAGCACCTACTCCTAGGGCACATGTTATCTTTGAGTGCTAAATAGGCAAGGTAAGTGAATGCCAGTGTATTTGCTGGTCTAGGGCCTACACTGGCTGGGCGAGCCGACATCCTTTTACTAAAGGCCTTATCCCTATCTCAGTGACTCCAGAGTAAGGCCATGTCTACACTGCTACTTTGGCATGCTGCAACTTTCTAGCTCGGGTGTGGAAAAAACGCCCACCACTGACTGCAGCACTGTGAAGTGCGGTTGTAAGCAGGCTTCCTGCACTGGGAGCTATGCTCTTCGTTTAGGTGGTGTACATAGAGCAGTCCCAGTGCTTTATGCAAATCTCTCTTCCTCAGCGGGTGCTGTGGCCAGACTTGCACTTTAAAGCACAGCTGGGGCCTGCTTTAATGTTGTAAGTGTAGACTTAGCCTAAATCTAGAGTAAATCCCTAAAATCAAACCCACTTGAAGTCAGTGGACACTCATGCGTAACTAAGGGCTTGTCTAAACTGCCACTTTACTGTGCTGTAACATTCTTTCTCGGGTGTGGAACTGCCCCCCCCCCCCCCCCCCCCCCCCCCCCCCCCCCCCCCCCCCCCGACATGAAGTTACAATGCTGTAAAATGCGTCTATAAACAGGCTTCAAGTGCTTTTAGCTGCTCGCCTCATGGAAGCGGCTTACCTAGAGCTGTGAGCCATGCCATGACCGTGCTGTTGTGTTAAAGTGCTGCTGCAGCTACAGTTGAAACGTGGCAGTGTAGACAAAGCCTAAATTCAGAATCTAATCCAAGTAATGTGATTAGACCCTAGATGTCTGAATAACTAGGTGCAATTTGAAGAGCTTTTAAAAATGAAATAGACTTTGGTTTCACTCAGAAAAATAAATTTTCCAGCCCTCTCAAGCCAATAACTTTTGTTTTACAATCCATACTTTGTGAAATAGCTTATATCCCAGCTTCATTTAACATGGATCCTTCAGGACCTTTCTATTGCCACCTTTTCACATTCAAAATTTCTACTTCAGCGTGAATGCATATGTTTGTCCTTGGTTTCCCTTGAAGACAACATAATTCACATAAGTCTCTACTATTTCACTTTCCCCCCTGAAGTTTCTCCTCTGATTTGCCCTCTAAATCTGTACCCTTTTCACACATGGGTGAACTTGAAAGTCATTTAGAATGGAAATAGGCTCAGCTAGCTCAGCAAACAGCACGTAATTATGCCTGGGAGGCTAGTTGGTAGGTTAGATATTTGTGGGTAATCTTTGCAGCTACTTTTCCACTCTGCAAAGAGAATGGGCAAATTTGAGAGGAGCCCAATTCCATTCATATATTCCCCAGTATACTGCCCACTTGGGAGCTTTTCCTCTTTCATTCGCTGCCTTTCCAAAAGTTATATTATTGGGCTGAATTCCCTCTTCACTCCCTTGGATCCTAATTCCACTCATTGTAGGGCAGCTGCAAGGTGTTTCTTACAGACAATGCACACACTTTTGTCTTCAGCGAAAACTGTGCTATGCTTACAATGAAGCCAGTCCTCACTGGCCTTGGGTGGGAGGAAATAAGTTCAGGTCACCAGTGTGACTGCACAATAAGTGGTCACTAGATTGCCAGCTAGGTCAAAATGCTCATTGCTTTATTTTCTCTTTGCCCCTTCTGATAATCTGATAAACTTTCCTTAGTCATATAACCTATTATATGCACATGACTACACCTAAGTAGCTCTAGACTGCTAAATCAAATATCTGTGTGTGAACAGGTGCACCTTGAGATTGATGTCAGCATTATGGGCGTAGAGATGCCTCACACTTTTCATATGTTGTCACCTGTTTGTGAGTCAAATTGTGACTTCTTGGCAGTGCATTAACTTAGTGGTGAAGACTCCCAGATTCAAAATTCACTTTGTATATCAATTTCTTTATCAAATTAGAAATGTTATATACATAGTCAGGTGGTTGGTCTTGCAGTAATAATGGTGTAATAGGTTTCACTGGTCTGGTCCTTGAGTTGTCGGCCCTGCCCGGGCCTTGCAGGACCCCCTCTGGGCTTCTGCCACCATCACTGCTCCAGATGACTCCAGATGACCCAGGGCCCTAAGGTCGAGGGGCAGCTTTTCCTCCCCCTATGACCTGACTGACACGGTGTCACCCTTAACTCGTCAGCCCATGGGCTTACCTCCTTAGCTCTGCCCTGGGTCGTTTCCTTCCCCTTCTATCTCAATAGGTCCCACGACCTCCTGGCTTTCTCCCACCCTTTCCTCCCCAGTCTCCCGCACCGCAGACCTTTCATTCCCGTTCCCCTCTTCCGCGCTTTTGTCTCTTGCTTGTCTAGACCTCTCCTCCCCTTCTGGGCCTCCATCCTCTCCTCTGACCTCCGCTTCTATGCCTCGGCATGCTTCCCTTTATAGCTGGGGCTTTGACCCCGGACCAATCCTCTATGCCCCTGCTCGTGTCCCCCGCCCCCTACCCGTGGAGGATGTGTCGCGCTGCCTGGCAACGTCTCCCGGGCCGGCCCCTTGCGTGCTGGTGCCTGTAGCTGGGGCAGTGTCTGGCACCACCGGTCGAGCTGGCCCTTTGTGCACCGGAGCTCCCCGTTCCCCTGTGGCTGGGCTGACTTTGGGGTGCTTTGTTGCCCCACTTCAGGCACATGCTCTGTGCTGCTCTGCTGCTTATTCCCCCCGGGGGGGGGGAGGGGCTACAAGTGCGGGGCTCGGCTGCCCCGTCACAAATGGATAGAAACGTTAAAAGTAGTTTAAAATGGAACTTGGACTCCAGGGCTGATTCCCTTTTGGTACTCCAAGTGCAGAAGATGGGGGAGCACAAGAAACCGAAAATACCTTGCCTCTGTGGGGAGTTTTTGTAAGCAGAACCTAGAGTCACAGATGCATTGGCTTGGGAGGAAGGAGGGGAGGAAGCTGCCACCATCAAGTGATTTACCCTAAAAATTAAACCGGGGGAACACTTACATTCCTCCCCCTGGAGTACCCCAAGCTCACTTGCTCCAAAAGAGCTTGGGGGGGGGGGGCGGGGAAGAGAAAAACAAGCTGCTGTCTCTGGTAGCTGACCACTCAGTCTAGGCAGGCAGATACATACACACAGACCCTCTATTACTTTGCAAGACACATGAATCAAATCATCACCTTAAAGTGACTTTTATTAACAAAGAAAAGATATACTTGATAAAGCATACTTAATTACTAGGTGTTGCAGAGCAACTAAGTAAAACAAAACACAGAAAATCTTTGAGAACAACTCTTAGGCTGTGTCTTTTTTTTTTTTTTTTTTTTTTTTTTTTTTTTAAGGCTTACAGGATCTTTCGAAAAAGCACGCAGTTTTCCACAGAACTGCTAGACTGCAGTTTCAATTTTGAAATAGCGCTTTTTCAAAAGAGCACCATTATATGATTATGCAAATGAAGCACGGGATATTTAAATCCCCGCTTCGTTTGTGCTTTCGAAGTGCTTCATTTACATCTCTCTGCTGACAGAGGGGTGTAGTCTAGACACAGCCTTAGTGAATGGGGGAGGAAAAGCGTCGATTCACACAGAAAAGTTCAAACCAAACAACCAAAATAAAGAAATATCCTGAGCGTGACTAGATATGCTTTGCCTTCTACTCACGATCCATGCTGATCCATATTTCCAGGTCCAGTTTACTCCCATGTCCAATATTTCTTGTAGGCATGATAATTCTGGTCCCTGCATCTGCTCTCTCCAGCCCTTACTTAGAATACATACAAAGGAAGAGCAGACCATGTATCTATATCCAATTCAGATTTCAGCACTGTATCCCCATTGGTACTTCTGGCTCCCTGGCAACATCCTTGCTAGCTACCTGAGTTTAACCCATTAGACACCAGGTGCTGGCCAGCACGCCTGTCCATCGCAGGCTCTTTAGTCACTTAGGTGCTTTTCAAAGCCCTACCTGCATGATTAAAGTGCTCCTCTTTTAAATAGACTAATACAACTACAGGAACAAAGGACTATGCATTACTATGGACAAGAAGCACAGTGATTGTGCTACAGAATACCTGAACTATCTTGCAGGGGACTTGAACCTAGCTTCCTTCACATTTTTTTTTTTCAAAGAGCAACTTGCAATTCAAAGCACCCAAACAATGCTACTTCTGTGCCAGCTGTTTGGGCCAGCAACCATCTTTTCACTCTGAGTTTGTAAAGAGTCTAGCAAAATGTGGGTCTTTGGGTCCAGGAATGGGGCTCTGAGGTGCTACTGCAATACCAAGAAATAATAACAAAGTATTAATCCTGAAGAGCAAATCTTAAACTCTTTACTGCAGATCATGAGTGGTGGGGTGACCCCATGGCTCAGAGAGGCAAACCCCACACGCCACCCCTTCTGCCCAAGGCCCTGCTCCTAGTGTGGCCATGGCGAGCCTCTTCCCATTGCCCCCTCCTCCCTATACACGATGGCTGTGTCTACACTGGCATGAATATCTGGAAATGCTTAAAATGGAATACTATTCCGTTTTCAGTTTTTCCGGAAAAGGAGCGTCTACATTGGCAGGCTGCTTTTCCGGAAAAGCCCTTTTTCTGGAAAAGTGTCTGTGGCCAATGTAGACGCGCTTTTCCGGAAAAAAGCCCCGATCACCATTTTCGCGATCGGGGCTTTTTTCCGGAAAAGACTACTGGGCTGTCTACACTGGCCCTTTTCCGGAACAGTGTTCCGGAATAAGGACTTATGCCCGAGCGGGAGCAGAATAGTTTTTCCGGAATAGCGGCTGATTTTGTACAGTAGAGCGTCGTTGCTTTTCTGGAAATTCAAGGGCCAGTGTAGACAGCTCGCAGCTTATTCCGGAAAAGCGGCTGATTTTCCGGAATAAGTGGCCCAGTGTAGACACAGCCAATGAGAATGCTCTGCTCTGCCCCCAGCCTGGGATAGCATGGCTCCAAAGAGTGTTGTAAAACTACTCATGCATGTGTGTTCACGGGCTCTCTCCCTCTGTCCTTTTCCCAGCAAACTGCCATTAAAGTCATGGACCAACAATGGATTTTTTAAATCTGTGCTGAAATAGGCCCATTTAAAAATTAACATGGCAAATGTGAATTCTGAAAACCCCTTTATAAACAGTTACTTCTGTGGGAAGCCCTATAGGCAGAGCTTTCCCAAGCCTCACACTTTGTGGGGCCCTGTGTTAGCTGCCCTAACTGTCCTATGGATGGGATAGTCCCCCATATTGAGGTTAGCCCGCAGGGCCGAGAGCAAGTTGAGATATTACCTGGCGGGTCTGGGGCCAGCAGAATGAGTTGGTTCCATCCCCTCCTCCCCCCTCTCTACCACTCATTGTGGTGGCGGGAGCTGTGGGAAGCAGAGCAATGCGGCAGTCTGCTCTACTCTGTTGCTGTCTCCTAGCTGGGTTGCTCCACTCCATTCCCTCCAGCAACAGGGCACTCGGGAGCAGAGCAGAGTGGGCTTGGAGCTAGGTTGCTCTGCTTCCTGCCGCTGCAGTGAAGTGGAGCGACTCAGCGGGGAGATAGGTAGCATAGGGGAGCAGGCTGCTGGGTCGCTCCACTTCCTGTGGCTCCCCACCATTGTGTTAAGTTCAGGGGGAGGAGTGACCCCTGCTGTTGCCCTGCACTAGGCCCCGATAATCCCCCAGGTTGAGTTGCTTGGAGGAGGGCACTTCAGGGAAGTCGGAGGGAGAGCGTGGGGTTGGTAAGGTCTTGGCCCGGCCCCGCTCCCTCTGGCCAGGGCTAGTGGGCAGGGGGTGGGGGTAGAGGGGAAGGGAGTAGAGCTGGGGCTGGTGTGGCCTCAGCCCTGCCCAGTGGCCAAGGGGGAGAGAGCCAGGTCTGGCACAGCCTCAGGGCTACTGATGGGAGGAGTGGCCTCGGCCCAGCGGCTGGGGGCAAGGAGCAGGCCAGGGCTATCACAGTTCTGCCTGGCCCTGCCCCATGTCTGGAGCGGGGTGGGGGGTGGATCAGGGCTGTCTACCCCCAGAAAGAGGGGATTTGGCAAGTGTAACGAGCAGGGGGCACAGTCCCTTAGCAAAATTTAAAGAAAATTAAATAGCAAAAAGTAGAGCCCAGTGAAGACTTTTGTAGAAAGAAAAATAAAAGCAAAGTAATTGCACCAGATCCAACCCTGGGTTTGGATTAAACTAAATGATGTTAGGCTCTTCACCCTCAGGCTCTGTTTACATCTGTTGATAGCTTGTAAAAGAAGACTCTAAAGCTTTGTCTTAAAAGAATGCAGTGTTTTAGCAGGAGAGTGATAGAGATCATGGAATGATCAAATACCTGTAGGTATATGCCTCTGAGTACAATGCTAGTGAATGCCTTATATGGGAGAATCCTTTAGTCAAATGTGTCCCGGCCAAAACAGAAAGAAAGCTTTAGAAAATGTCATGTGTAGTGTGGGAAAGAAGAACCGAGACAGGTTTAGGTAACAGCTAAAGAATATTCTTTGACAGGATTAAAAAACTTGATAATTAAACTAAGGATTTTATAATTGCAGTATTTATTATGGAATGTTACTGAAGCCTTAGTGGACTTCGGACAACTAGATATATTTGTAGCACTCCCATGATGCTTCATGCTAATGTGTGTGCTCTAGATGACTCATATTTACTATTTACCCATTTGACCAAAGATTGTCTATTGTCACCTTGAATCTGTTGGCAAGGTTTTGCTGCTTTCACAGGAGTTTGGAGTTTTATTGTCTTCAGTTACCAGTCTTATGGCCTATCACAAATACAAAGTAAATATAACATAGAAAACTGAGATACAGTAGAGCCCCTTATCAAAGATACTGGGCAAGATGCTCCACTTACTTTGGGTTTACACTGTGCGAGTATGTTTGATTAAGGGCCATAATGAATCTGAGATTTCTGAGTTCTTAAGAACATATTTAAATAGCTAATTATTTGCACCACCACAAATTTCAGCTTATGGTCAATATATCCTGCCCCAAGTAGTGCCTAAAGTAAGACAAGGCCCCACACTTCATGAAACTTGGGTGCAAGCCTGGAGCATGTATGCGCAGATTGAAAGTTGTCTAGGGGTGCTGGGATAGATTGGAGGTTGACTGGAACCACTAAGTTCAGGAGGTGGATGATGGAGTGTCTGAGTCATTAAGTACTAGAGGGTAGTGGGTGAGGAGCTAAATGAAGGATGGCTGTGTAGTGGGTGGGTCTTATGGTAGGATGCTGGACGCGTGCTAGGGTAGATGAACGGCTACTGTCTGGGAAGGAGGTGTGGGTGGATTTGAGGATTGGCTGGGGTAGCTTTGGGGTACTCATGAGCACTTTTTCTCTCTGCCATTCAATTTATATGCTGCTCCTGCTTCCTCCCCCCCTCCCCCCCGCTGCTGCTGCTGCCCTCTCCAGCTCCTTTCCTGCTCTTCTAGGGTATGTCTATGCAACAGTGTTATTTCAGAATAACTGATGTTAGACCGAAATAGCACAGTGCGCATCTACACTGCAAGCCTTTATTGTGAAACAATATCGAACTGGAGGACTTCTTCCGACTCATGGTAACCCTCGTTTCACAAGGAGCAAGGGAAGTCGAAGGAAGAGTGTTCTTCCTTTGACTTCCTGCTGTGTAGACAGGGCCAAAAGCCGAGTTGACTTAAGCTACGCAATTAACATAGCTGAAGTTGCATGACATAATTCAGCTTCAGCCCTGCTGTGTAGACGTGCTCCTGGAGGCACAATCAGGGAGGAGGCAGTCAGGCCACACAGCCTCCTGCTGCTAGGCTCCACAGCAGCATCTAGTGGATGAAGGAGCAGCTACAGCTCTTGTCCAGAGCTCAGTATGGCTTGTTAGCCTGGTGAATGTTGCCTTTTCTAGGGTGGTTAAAATCACACAGCCTTGTACTATGTAACCCTGTATAAGGTAGGTAACAATTCCTGTTATTTCTTAATTAGAATCTGCATTATTTCGTAATTGGGGTTTTTTATACTGTTCAACATCAAATACTTGAAACGTTGCATTTTCTTGACCAGTGTACAAATGAACCCTATTTTATTCATATCACTCGTGTCTTCAGGAAACTGCTGTTGAGCCTACTGCCGCTCCCTTTTCCAGGCTTTTGCTTCTTGATGTAACACAAAGCTGCATTTCAATTGCATTTATGTTGTACTTGTGTTTGGAACTTAAAGCATGCACACTGCGATCTATTTTGAGTAAAGATGAAATTCTATAAGTAGAAAGAAAGTTACATGGGGCCCAAACTGTTTCAGAGCTCTCACGTTATAAACATGTTTTACCACCAATAATAGCTTTCTAAATCTATAAAATATAAATACATTGTTTTAAAAAATAACTATCCCTAATGCTAACTGTATCTTCTACAGTAGATAGCATGTAATAGTTTGCATTCATTCTGTATAGCTCTCAGTCCAAATAGATCAGTTACAAAAAATGCAAATGAGGCATAAAGCAATTTATGGGAGGATTAACTCTGACAAAAAGGATTATTTTATCTGGATGTAAGTTTTAGGACATTTCAAGTTTGGAGTTTTTAATCAATAGATTAATTCCTTATGGGTGCTACTTACTATAGCTCAGTCAAAATCCAGCTGAGGCTTATTGGGACTAAAAGGGCATGTCTACACTAACAAATTATTTCAAAATAATAACTCCTGAAATAACTATTTTGAAACAGCGTGTTCACACTACAGGGAAGCCTCGAAATCAGTCCAAGGCAGGCTTCCTTATATGGATGTGCTACCTTGACTTAGAGCCCCAGGAAGCACGGCAGAGTAATTACTTTGAATGACTCTGGGGATTATTTTGAAATAGCAGCAGTACAGCATGCACACTACCACTATTTTGAAATTAACTATTTCAAAATAAGCATGATTCCTCGTGGAAAACAGGAGTTATTTCAAAATAACCAGCCCATTATTTTGAAATAATGGGCTTGGTAGTGTGGATGCTCAGCTTGTTATTTTGAAACAACTCCCTACTGTAGACCAGGGCAAAGGTGTTACTATCTGATGGTTGTTTCTCAGTGTGCAAGTGTCCATATCACAAAACTGATGGGAACTTTTTTGGCATTGCCAGCTGCAGGGGCAGATGACCATTTTGCAGGGCCCAGGGCAGCACAGTTTTGCGGGGCCCCCCTTTGCCATGGCACAGGTGCGGGGCTTCTTGAAGCGCGGGCCCCGGGGTGGCCGCCCCCGCTCGCCCTGCCCTATATCTGCCCCTGGCCAGCAGAGAAGTAAAGCTACATCGGCATAGACAGGCCCCTTTCACTCTGAATGAGAGGCACTGGGCTGGGCATTATTTGCAAAATTATACTCCCACTGCCTGGAATCTGTTTATTCTGTGGGTGTGTAGAAGGCTGTAATCTATTGGTATCTTTAGTGAGCACTAAAATGATTGCTTCTCTCGGGGTTGATGACAGAAGTTTTCTTAATCTCTCTAATGTTCTATTCATGATATCATCTGCCAACTCAGCAGTTCACAATCTGTCCAGAGTGGATCATGAACAACCCAGTTTTAATAGGGTCCCCAGAGCTGGTGTTAAACTTGCTTGGGCTCAGGGCGAAAGTTTGGCCCTGGGTGGTGAAACTCAAAGCTTGAACCCACTGCGTAGGGCCAAAGCTGAATCCCATTCCCCATCAAGGGCTGACATCTAAGAGCTTCAGCCCTGCATGGCGGGGCTCAGATTACAGTTCCCCACATGACTGGGGCTGGAGCCCTTTGGCTTTTGCCCTCTTCCCTTCTACCCCCTCAGGACGGTGGGACTTCGAGGAGCTCAGGGATTTGGTCCCCCTTCCTGAGGTCATGTGGTAAGTTTTATCTTCAGAAGGGGGTCATGATGCAATCAAGTTTGAGAACATCTGTGCTAATTCATAGGACAGTCATAAAGTAATCAATCAGCTGCCTGAGAACAGACAGCACCTATCAGCAGAAAAGATCCAGTGAAGTTATCACTGACCAGAAAAAATAGTTTCTACTAAAAAATAGTGCCGCTCAACATTTCTACCACCGAGAGGAAATGGAGAATACCAGTATTAAGATATAAAAGAAAGAAAAACCAGCTTAGCATAATGACACAATATGACAGTTGTGACCAATAGAATGCCACATTTCATAGCTGTAGGCATCCTATGTGCTATATCTACATTATGTCTTGTTTGTTGGCCAAATTACTTTGGGAGAAGGGTGTTCTCTATTATTTTTAAATCGTTGCCAAAAGATGAGACCTATTATTTTTAGGTCACTGTAGGAGCGTAATCATCTAATTTTAGGTCACTAAGTTACCCTTTCTTTCTCTTTCTCTTTTAATGCTGATTTTGCCAGCCTTAGTTGTTGAGGTGTGTGTGGTTTTTTTGGGAGGGGAGTTGTTTTGTGGTGCTTCTGAATTGTTGAATGATAGAAGACAAACATAACTCAGGAAGAGATTAGGTGGATATGCTTTTAGTTTTATTTTGTTGTTTTCCAGTTATTTGCTTTCACTCTTTCTTGATTATATATGCTTTCAACTCAAATATAAACTACAAAAATATTTCAACCAAAAAGAGCAGAAACTGAAATTTTAAAATAAAAAAGAAGCAAAAGTTTCTTGTGCAATTTTACTTTGAATTTCAGTAATAGCTGGGCTTATTTAAATCTATTAAGGCAAATTTGAAAAATAGTGGAAAGGATTTGTGGATAACAGATGCATATCACAACATCATACTCACCAAGCAGTGAGGCATTACAAATACTTCCAATATATTTTAATTTTCAGTGAGCCACTCACTCACAGCTACTCCTACTCATGTTAACTAATTTCTCCTGAGATTATAAGGAGTACTCACTATAGGGATATCTGGCAGGCCCATACGCAGCAGGGGGTGTGAAGAGTGCAAAAGCACCCCACAGGGTCCCCCAAGTAAGCATGCTCCAGCCGGCCAGGGGAAGAATGGGAGCAGTGTGCTGCCTACACCTCCCTCCCCCATGCTTTGACCAGCCAGGGGAAGAGTGGGGCTGATTTCCCTGCTTACTTGGGGGATCATAGGAGGTGTATTCACACCTTTATTGTCCACATTTACAATAAAGCACTGCCCCCCACTCCCCCAAAAATTCCTGCCTGCAAGCTGGATTTTTTTTTTGGGGGGGGGGTACATAAACAGGGCAGTAATATGTTTTTCATTTGCAAGCAAGCACTATTTCTGAAGGACAGATCTCTGCATGTTGTCCAGTTTTGCTCAAAATGGGTCACTTACATGGGGTGGCATTTTCCTTTAATTCCTCTTTAGTTGTGTTTTTTCTTTCAAGCTATACAGAATGATTGGCAGTTCCTTGGCCTGTTCCTGTGAGGTGTTGAGAACCTGTGTCAAAGAAATTGGACCAAGTGGCATGGCACTTAACTTCCTTTGAAATCGATATGATTTAAGTATCTAAATTTCAGAATCTGGATTTGACACCATGGAGGGTCCTCGCAAAAGAAGTAAGTGGCTATCATTTATACTAGACAGAAGAATACAACAGAGTGGAGGCAACGTAAGTCGTGTCTTACAATAATGATACATTTTATAGTAGTTATAGCAATTACTTGTTTTGGATCACATCATTTCATTTCCTTCATCTTTCCTCAAACAGTTCACTTTAATCTGATACAGGCAGTAAATCTTTCTCTTTCTTCTATCTCTCTTAGTCTTGTGAACCTTGTCTGCTTAAACATGAATGAGACTCCTATCTATAGGTGACTTGGCTTACTTTCCTTGAGTGGGCAGGGATTGCTGGAAACTGTTTACTAAACGATTCTTGTTTATTTATCCTGGATTCTCTTCTAATTTTCATTTGGGAAGAAAAAAGGGGGTAAATTAATGGGAGAAAAAAGTCTGGTTGTATCTAGGGATGTTAAATTTAGTTTAATAGAAATTCCACTGACTAGTTGATTAGTTTATCGGCTAGTCGATAAGCGGGGGAAACTGTAGATCCACAGCGGAATTAACTCCCAGCGCCAGGGGCTAACCCCGCTGTGGCTCTGCCTTTTAAATGTAATAAGAGCCAACAGGCTCTTAATACGTTTAAAATGCTGGCACACGGTGGGACCCAGTGTGAGCCGGGAATCAGCTGTCCCGGCGCGCTTTTTAAATGTATTGAGCTGGTAGGCTCTTAATAAATTTAAAAAAACAGAAGCACAGCACCTGGGACTGAGTGTGAGCCAGGAGTCAGCTGATTCCTGGCTCACACCCAGTCCCCTGTACCTCTCTGCCTTCCCTACCTCTCACGGAGATAGTGCTGGTGCTGGGGGGAACTGGCTTCTGATAGTCGGCAAAGTGTGGGGGGAAGCGACTAGTTGAGGGACTACTCCACTATCTGATAAGCTTATGCTTATCGGATAGTCGACTAGTTGCTTACATCCCTAGTTGGATCAGAACACAGACTCACAGGGATCCTCCTCCATTCAGTGTGGATATGAGGGTTGCTGTGTACTGAGCACTATTCCTCCATCCTCTTCAGTAGTTCAATTGCTTGTCCACCAGCACTTTGTTTTTGTTTTTGTGTGAAAAGGTCTCTCAGGTGGGAAAGCCTCTGATTGGAGACTGGCAGTGGCACCATTCCCTGGTTACCTTGCAGAGATATCCAAGTAAAGCATCACTAGTTCCTCCCAGGCCACCCGGCCAATGGACACACAAACTGGAAATGTTACTGTACCTCAGAATAGGAAAGCCAGCAGAGCAAGGCAGGACAGATCTGAGCCTAGGGGAGCCAGTCTTCCCTGTGCATCTCCAGGATCCTCATGAATTGACATCTGTAATCCGTTGTCTCCAGGCTCCTGCTCCAGACAGGATGCATCATAGAAACTGCATGAAGTTTAGAAATAATGCTCACATGTTTCAGTGACACACTTTAATAAGGAGAGAAAAAACAGTAAGTGCTGAGGTTGAGGTAGTTTTTTTCCCAAGTTAGAGAGAGGCTTTGCAAAAGATCCAGGGTGTTGGCACTTGGAAATGCATGCCATGCAAGCTAGTCTGTTGCATAAGCAAATAGGGCTGCTTTTTAAGTGTCTCTGAGCCAGAGCCATTCCTGATGTGTGATTCACAGAATGGGTGCCAGTCCAACTCAACCAGAAGTGAGGAAATGCCTCACATTCATGCCTCGTCTCCCCTTATTTCAACAAGTATTGGAATATAAGAAAGATAAGATAAAACTGAGGTAATGAGGACATTTACACTGGAGAAGGGAAAAGAAAGGTTAGGGAGATGGAACAGTACAATAGAATGGGAGGTAAATGAAGCAATTTAAGATCCTAAGAATGAGCAGCTGATAAGAAAGTGAGGAAATGATAACAGAGCCTGTATGAAGGGAACAGCCAGTTAAACCAGCCTTCCCGCAGGGTTGGTCCTAGAAGAGTGCCTTTGTCTCCCACTGGCTTCTGTGGAGGGCAATACTTAGTACCTTACAGAAGCAAAATGATCATAAAATCCTGTTTTTCCTGAAAGTTCATTAAATCAGAACAGAGCGATTTTAACTTCCCCTTTTCTTTTATGTTAAAACAGAATTCATTGGAGATAGATTCTGAACCGTATTCTTTTTTCAGTTATATCAGCTTGAAGGCTTGATTCTGAACTGCTGTGGTATAAAACCTGAGCCAAATGAGCAGCCAGCTCTGACATTCTGATTGGCAGTCATTGTATCACCACCTGGCACTTACCTCACAAAAGAGTGAATGACCAGACAAAGTACAAGAAAATGGAGAACCAGGCCCAGGGATTCTACAGTGTGAGTCTCCATAGAATGGCTCCAGTGTAAATCAGAAATATTCAGATGGAATAATGCAATAAGAAGAGGTAATGATATGCTGAAAGACCCAACATAGGATGGGTGAGGACAGAGATTATTTCAGAACTGGGGCTCATTTTTGCAGAATCTGGCTTTTAAACAAAGAACCATGGAGTTTTTAAATTCTGCTTATGGAATTAAGTTAATCTTTTGCCAACTGATTATTTAGCCAATTGAAGCAATCTGACACATCTTTTTACCCCCCCCCCCCCAAAAAAAATTGCTCACATGCCTCAGTACCATGTGAATAGAGACCCTTCTGCTGGTGGGTAAAAGACTTGGAAATTTAATTATATAGATTTGTTTTTTAAATAGAAAATTAGATAGCCTATCATTTTTCTATCCATCTAATAGAATTCTATAGCAGGGCTATAATTTTTTTTCTGAAATTCTATACGATGTTACAGAAACAGTCATTCTATTCTATTAAAATTTGTTAACCATCCTTAATATTGACTTTAAAAAAATATAAATATAACATTTCCAGTTTGTGTCCATCTCCTCCTGTTGCCCTTCTGGCAACGCACCCAACCCTCACCTTTTATTTTCTCCTTGCCCTTTACATGCGTGGTCTAGTCACCACATTGTCACCTGCCACCATCTGGTTGGCCCTGGTATTCCTAGTCCAGGCAAGGTTCACATCATGATGGTCTTGGGGTGGATCATTTTTAGTCTGGAATCTTCCCCCTGATTTGTTTGCTTTGGGTGAACCCCACAGGAGCACTAGGAGACCTAGCCCTAGGGTTTGTCAGAGCGCACAAGCCCCTCCACTGCAAGAAAATAACAATCCTTGGAGGAGTATAATTATTCTTGGAGAGGATCCTCACCAATGGTCATGAACTGTAGGCAATGGCTGAGAGGACAAGATCACAGGTACAGGTGGCGGAAATGAGGTTTCTCCACAGGATGGCTGGGTTTACTCACCAAGATAAGACCAGGAGGTCCTGGAGTACAGCTGCTGCTTCTCTGGATTGAGAGGAGCCAGTTAAGGTGGTTTAGCCTCTGGGGGCATCCTTATCAAGTAATTCTATCAGGCATGTCCCACTGGGTGGAGACCACAAGGCTGTCCCAGAACATAGTAGAGGGATTATTTATATCTCCTGGTTGGCTGGGGAATCCCTCAGGAGGAGCCGGAACCTTTTGTGAAGTAAAAAGTAGTCTCTTCCTTCCTGCTTGCCATGTTGGCACCACAACTCTCACCAGGAAATGTGGCATAAAGGAAAAAGAAGAACAAAATAAAATAGCTGATGATGATTTATTCTGTAATCTATTTTTTTTGGGGGGGAGGGGCAGTCTCTTTGGCTTGCAAGAGTGTTTTCCATAGGGCTGATTAGACCCTCTCAAAATCAGGCTCTTAGGTAAGGCAATGATATTTTGCCTTTAGCATGTAGTTCTCTTGGGCTTAACTAATATGATCATGCAGCAGTACTTGGATAATATCATTGTTTGTACACAGCAGCACTTACAGGACTCATCTGAGATCAAGGACTCATGGTGCTAGGCTGTCACACACAGTAGAAGACCATCCTTGTTTCAAAATCCTTTCAGTCTAAGCAGGTAGACAAAGTGTAGGAGAAAGGAAGTTTTATTATACAGATGGGGAACTGGGTCACAGACAGATTCAGTGACTTCTCCAAGGTGTCTCCCACACACAAACAAAGTCTATGGCCAAGCTGGGAGTTGAACCCAGGTTTAACCATAAAACCGTTCTTACTCTAATATCAAGAGAGAGAGCTGTTGAATGTTTCATTTTTCTGTTATTTCACTATTGGTATCATGTTACTTTATATGCTAGAGTTGTACTAGACCCAAACAGCAGGCACAACCTAACTTCCATTTACTGCACCTAAAAAATCCTTTGGGGATTGTGACGGGGTAGGTTCCCCCCACGCTAGGCCAGAAGTGGTAGACTCCACTATGAGGGCCAGCGTGGCTACATCCCCTGTAGCCTACTGGGCATGCTCCCGCTGCTCGGGTATAAAAGAGGGCTACTCAGGGCAGAAGGGGTGGACTTTGGGAGGGGAAGGAGCCAATGGGGGAGCTCCTGGACAGCCCCTGCATCTGGAGCAGACAGCCTTGGAGCAGCCCCAGCCACCACAGCAGCTACAGAAACAGCCACCCACTGAGCAGCACCAGCCCCCAGAGCCACTACAGCTGGAGCTGCACCAGATGCCACAGCAGTCACAGCCGCAGATGCCTTCGCAGCAGCATCAGGCACTGCAGCAGCCGCTGCAGAGGACAGCGCAGTGCACCAGTGGGGTAGGAAGTGACCCAGGGCTTGTTTAGTTTGGAAAAGAGAGGACTAAGAGGGGACATAGAATCATAGAACCATAGAGCTGGAAGAGATCTCAGAAGGCCATTAAATCCAGCCCCCTGCCCAAGGCAGGACAAATCCCAATTAAATCAGCCCAGCCAGGGCTTTGTCAAGCAAAGATTTAAACACCTCTAGGGATGGAGACTCCACTACTTCCCTAGGTAACCCATGCCAGTGCTTCACCACCCTCATAGGCTACGTCTACACTGGCCCCTTTTCCGGAAGGGGCATGTAAATTTCACTAGTCGTCGTAGGGAAATCCGCGGGGGATTTAAATACTTCAAAGTAAGAATAAGAGCCTCCGGAAAAGGGCACTTTTTCCGGAGGATCGGGGCCAGTCTAGACGCTCTTTTCCGGCTTTTTTAAAAGCCGGAAAAAAGCGGCGGACATTTTTATTTAAATGCCGCGGGGGATATTTAAATCCCCCGCGGATTTCCCTATGACGACTAGTGAAATTTACATGCCCCTTCCGGAAAAGGGGCCAGTGTAGACGTAGCCAATAGTGAAAGAGTTTTTCCTAATAACCAGCCTAGGCCTCCCCCAATATAACTTAAGATCATTGCTCCTTGTTCTGCCATCCATCACTACTGAGAACAGCCTCTCTCCATCCTCGTTAGAACCTCCCTTCAGGAAGTTGAAGGCTGCTATCAAATCCCCCCTCACTCTTCTCTTCTACAGACTAAATAAGCCCAAATCCCTCAGCCTCTCCTCGTAGGTCATGTGCTCCAGCTCCCTAATCATTTTGGTTGCCCTCCACTGGACTCTCTCCAATGCGTCCACATCCTTCTTGTAATTGGGGGCCCAGAACTGGACACAATACTCCAGACGTGGCCTCACCAGAGCCGAATAAAGAGGAATAATCACATCTCTGAATCTACAGTACTGGCAATTCTCCTCTTAATGCAACCTAATATACATTAGCCTTCTTGGCTACAAGGGCACACTGTTGACTCATATCCAGCTTCTCATCCACTGTAATCTCCAGGTCCTTTTCTGCAGAACTGCTACTTAGCTAGTTGGTCCCCAGCCTGTAACAGTGCTTGAATGATAACAGTTTTCAGGTATCTAAAAGGGTGTCACAGGGAGGAGGGAGAAAAATTGTTCTTCTTGGCCTCTGATGGTAGGACAAGAAGCAATGCACTTAAATTATGGCAAGGGAGGTATAGGTTGGCCATTAGAAAAAAACTTCTTAACTGTCAGGTGATAAACTGCCTGGAATAAGTTGCCTAGGGAGGTTGTGGAATCTCCATCACTGGAGATATTTAAGAGCAGGTTAGACAGACATTTATCAGGGTGTGACGGGGTGTAACAACCCCGCCACTCGTGCGAGGCGAACGGGGCAGCCGGGGGGCAGGCAACCGGCGCGGCAGGCCCGAGCGGGGGTGGAGGGACATGTCATCACGCGGCGCCGGGGCACGCTGGTGATGACGTCAGAAGGGCGAGGCCAGGGAAGGCGGAAGGGAGGGGGAGGATAAAAGGAGCAGGAGCGGCCGGGGTAAGGGGGACGGAGCCAGCGGGGTCAGGAGGCGAGGAGAGAGAAGAGGAGACTGCGGAACCTGGACAAGGGGGCAACGGAGGTGGCGGGGAGCCCGCGGAGGCCAGTGGGTGACCGGCACGGTTGAGGGCCGGCGGAGTGGAGCAGGACCCAGGGTGGGCTGTGGAACCCGTGAGCAGGTGTGTTTGGGGTACCAGCCCCCCCTGCTACCACTGAGAGTGTCTGTGTCAGGGCCCTGGGTCGGGGTCCGGAGAGAGGGTGGGCCCGGACCCCCCACTCTGCCCGGAGATTCGGAACCAGGTGGTGCGTTGAGCGCAGCCTAGGTGCAAACAGGAAGGGTGGCGGCCTGGACTGGCGACCCCGTGACACAGGGATAATCTAGATGGCGTTTGGTCCTGCCATAAGGGCAGGGGACTGGAGTTGATCTCCTGAGATCCTTTCCCGTTCTAGTGTTCTATGAGTTACTTTGTACTTGTCTTGAAGAAGTGCCCTTCTTCACATGCATATCATCCTGGGAACATGCTGGCTGAACAGAGCTAAATGAAGGGCATCAGCCAGCACACAAGGACATCTAATCAGTTTGACCAGAACCACTCCTTTGGTCCTGTGGATCTATATCAAACAATATCAAGCAGGATTCAACATTCAAAGCAGTGTTCACTGGACTCCTTCTGTACTTCATACATCAGACTTCTTGTCACACAAGAGCCCTTTTCTAGGAATAACATTCAGACTGTGTCATAACAGGAGTTGTCATTAATCTAAAAAATAAGCCCTCCTTCTAAACCTTGGCTTGCCACTACTTCATCATGATATTCATCCGTCCCTCTACAAGGCTTTTACAAATATTGGTCTCTGTTATTAGGTCTCCTTTTCAAATGAACATGAATATAATTCAGATGCTGGCAAAGAGAGGTAGCTAACTTGTTGATTAGGGTTAGGGATTGGCTATCACCTCCCTGGAACTTGGTTTCCCGTGCCTTTCATGAAACTGTCCAGATTTGTTTTTTCTGTGTTTGGCTCTGCTCTGAAATAGAGGATTAAAACCAGTAATGGTTCAGAGGACACACCACACAAGGCATTGTAAACACCTAGATAGACAAAGCTAGGCAGATACTTTCCTATAAAGATTTTATTGAAATTCATTTGAAATGACTTGCCTAGCTCACTCATGGATTCTATGCTCTTGAATAAGGTAATCACCCCAAATTCATGCAATGAAACAGTCACACTTCACCAGATGAAACCATCATGTCTCTTTCTGACTCTAGCACTCTTTCCCTTTTGTGTCTGTGCGTCATCATATCCTTTATTGACTTACAGAAGTTACATGAATTATATCAGAGCTTTCTAACCCAGTTTAGTTAAACTGATGCAAAACAAGTTTAAGAGAATCTCATTTCACATTAGTTTAAACTTGTTCTCATTTAACATAAGCTAAATCAGCATAAGCCAGGTTTTTATCCATTTAAGGCCAAGGTTCCACACAGGCTTTTGCACTGATTTAAATCAATTTTAAATCACACAGCTAGTTGATTTATCTAGCATTTTGTAAGACAATTTAAAATATAATTAATTCCTTAATTTTTGTGAACTGTTTCATTAATTTTTCCATTGGAGTAATTGGATCAGCAAAAAATAAAAACATTAAAAAAATCAGATTTCTGTACGCTTTTCACATTATATCCAGACAACGGAGTTCTTTTTGATGAGCATTATTTCTATCATTCAAAATTTTCTCATCTTTCATGCCATTCAGATGTTGGCTTTTACCCAGTTCAGGGCCTCATTGTTGGATGTATTTTTCTGGATATGTTGGAGTGTACATATAAATTCTGTCTTCAATGGAGACTGAGAAACATGTATCAAGGCTGCCAAGTTGATAAGAAGCGAGACACTGTGAATATGAACCAACCACTATATGACAGAATGAAAAACAGTGTGGCAGGGAAGTTATATTAAAGTGATCGTAACTGGGGCTGAACTTAAAATAGTGTGACAACTTGACAAGTAGGCTTTTTTCCCTAGGGTTGTCTCATGTATGTTCTTGGTTTGGTAAGGGAAATGAAAAATGGTCCATCTGGAGTGTTTTAACATTTAGTTGCTTTCCTTTTTTTTTCCATTGGAATTTTTCAGCCTGATTATTTTATCCTGTGAAGGATTATTCAGTGGTGTTTATGGATGTCAAGAAACTTTTTTTCATCCGTGTAATGCCAGTTTAAAAACCTTTTTATTTTCTTTGCTGTCCCCTGTTTAATATGCTCTGAGATAATTTAACTACCTGTCTCCTCTGACTGATTACAGTGATTCATAGATTTTTGAGGTTCAGAAGAGCCCAATCAGCATGTCTGACCTTCTTACATACACCAGTCAGAGAATTTCAAACAGTGATTTATGCCTAGAGTTGCCAGCTCTCCAGGATTGTCTTGGAGTCTTCAGGAATTCAAGATTAATATTCAGTGAAATATGATATGATGAAACCTCCAGGAATACATCCAGCCAGAATTGGCCACCATAACTTCTGAGGTCGTAGGGGGAAATTGGCATCTTTATTTTCCTCTGACACTAATAGTCGGAGCCCTTGTTGTAACTTAGAGCCTCTTCAGGGCTGCTTTGAGTGACATTATGTGTAACCAGCAGCCTCAATGGCCAGAAGTCTTATGGAGTGTTATACGTATCATCTCACCCCCTTTCATTCTGCATGCCTGCTTCTTGCACCCATCGCAGACCTTGGCTTACACAAAGGGAGTTGGGGGTGTAGAGGCAACTCTGCTGACTTATGCCACCTGAGGATGGGGGAATCTTTGGCTTTTTTTAGATAGCATTGTGGCTTCTAGGTACTGCCTGAGCTGCAAAAACAGCCAAAACAAAGGACTGAGCCCAGGACCTAACGCTAGTGGATTTCCTCTCTGTTGTTCCATAAAGAGTATGGGGTTTATGTTCTCTAGAGAACAGCCCAAAGAACAGCCATATCACTGGCCTAGGGAATCGAGTGATCTCTCAGGATATACACAGATCTTGGAGGAAGGCTCAAAGACAGTTTGTAGGATAATGATCATGTGTCTCCACACTGCCTCTTGGTCTTCCTACCCAAGTTTCTCTGGCCCTATAAATTCCTTGATGGCTGCTACCCTCCAAATATTGACGTTTAGAATGTTCATCAGAGGAAATCCAGGGAAGGTAATGCTGAGGGTCAGTACTAACTTTCTCTTTGATATTCTGAGAGAGAGACAATGGGATAGTGCAATAAAGTGGCAGCCTCACACCTAGCCCCTTTTGGAATTGATCAGAAGCCCACTGAAATCAGTGGATAAGGTTCCATCTGAGTGGATATTGTTCCCCTTAGGGTACCCACAAAGGAGCTTCAGAAGGATCAGAGGAATGAAGGTGCCATACCATCGTTTTCCCTTTCCCACTACCCTTACCTAGATCCTCCCGAGGAGGGCGCTGGAGTGATCTAGCTCCGTCTTCTAGAATGGAGTGAGATTGCTATAGTTGTATTGTTTCATTTAGTAATATCTTGTCTTTATATGGCACAGCTCATCTTTACAGAACCCAAAGCACTCATCAAATTTGCCAGACCTAGTTTCATCCACCACTGGGATGCCCCCTTCCCCCCCCCCCCATCCCCCTGCATTGAGGAGTCTGGGCTGGTGCTTCAGCCCCCACCCACTGTCCTTCCTGGGAATGGAGCGCACAAAATCTACTAACTTGAGTACAGCCTGTAGGCCGGGGTGGGCAAAAGGGCCTCTGTGGGCTGCATCTGGCCCACCAAGGGGGTGGATCCTGCCCACGGAGGCCCTGCTGCTCCCCTGCCCCCAGGCCTGGGGGTGGGTGGAGTGTGTGAAGTTTCTTCTGCCCTGCCCCCACCCTGTGAGGAGTGTGCAGCACTTAGAAGCACCATGCACTTTTGGCAGGGCGGGAGGAGGCTTTGTGCACTCACCCACCCCAGGCTGTGATTGGCCTGGGGACGGGGGAGTGCAGGAAGTCTCCTCCCTCACCAGATGCATGGGCACCTGGGGGTGGGGGGACAAAGGCACTGCCCCATTCACAGACCAATCAGGGTCTGGAGGTGGGGAACCCAGAAGTTTCTTGGCCCTGCTCCTTCCGGTGCAGCCCAGGGCCACTTCAGAATTTTTTTTAAGTGCCTCTGGCAAAAAAAATTATTGTCCACCCCTGCCCTAGGCTCTGATTTGTTTCTGTCAGGGGCCACATCGGTGAGGGTTTTGTTTTGTTTTTTGCTTCTCACTTGTGTGCGACCCCTGACTGATTTTTCTGTGGGTCAGTAGCTCCTGACCCAAAAAAGGTTCCCCATCCCTGGAATAGAGTCTTCATATGCTAGAAAAAAGTGGACGCCTTTGCATTTCAGTAAAGAAATTTTCCAATATCCACTGAAAAGTGCCAGTCCCTAGGTATATTACAATGATCCGAGGGCTTTATTTAGTACAAAAAATTGAACATATCTTTTTCTTTCTGAATAAATGCAACTGTCATTTTATTGTCTACTTTAGTACATTATGTTCTCTAGAGAAAGACCAAGAGACAAAGAGAATGTTGTATAGCATATCATTACTGCTGTGCCATATTTATCATATCTCCTATCTGTGAAATACCCAAAATGGATGCTTATCTGATCTTAAAAAGTAACTTAAGCTACAGTTACATTGATACAAACCTTCTTTAGTTCATTTCTGGAAACAAAGAACTATTTAAGACCAACTCTTCCAGAAATACTAGGGTATAGTATAAAGCTTCAGAAGGCTAGCCGTGTTAGTCTGTAACTGGAAAAATTTAAACAGCGAATAGTCTAGCAGCATCTTAGAGACTAACAAACCATGTAGATGGCATGAGCTTTTGTGGGTACAACCTACTTCTTCAGACAAATGGAGTTATTAAAGGTCCAGTTTCTAAAGAAAATAGGGGATGGTGGAGAGAGAAGGGGGGGATGGGAAAGAATAGTCAATTAGAGTGCCCATACTACATGAAGACACTTACCTTCCTCCCCCCCCCCCCCCTGCATCCCCCTCTTGTTCTGAAATGTGATTTGTCCTTTTCATATGTGTTCATTTTTTTAATTGTATCCTTTGGTATATATGGTTGTGACAATTTCCTTCCACTATTTGATCTGAGGAAGTGGGTCTGGCCCACGAAAGCTCATCATCTAATAAACCATCTTGTTAGTCTTTAAAGTGCTACATTGTCCTGCATTTTGCTTCATACTACATGAAGCTGAAAGGGAAGGTACTAAGTATTCTTAAGTACCCATTGTTTAGTTTATGTCATTAGTGTGGAATGTAGCGAGCCGTCCACTCTGTCTTTGTTCATACCTCTGTTGAAGGAATCAAACTTGTAAATGAAGTTGAGCTCTGAGGCCTCTTTGAGGAGTTGGCTTGTGAAATTGGCCTGAAATAATAGGGTGACTTTGAGATCCATTAGTTAATGCCCAGGCAAGTTAAAATGTTTCCCCAATAGGTTTCTGTGTGTTGCCTTTTTGGATATCTGATTTATGTCCATTACTTCTTTCCTATAGAAATTGTCCAGTTTTGCCAATATACATGGCAGTGAGGCATTACTGGCATTTGATGGCATTGATCACATTAATGGATGTACAGTTATGCAAGCCTCTGATGTGGTGGTTTATGATGTGGCTAGATGCTGTGATAATATTGCTGGCATAGATGAGTGGACAGTGTTGGCACCAGGGTTAATTGAAGGGGTGGGTTTCTGGATGAGTATGATGGTGTGCTGTATGGTTTTTGGAAATAATTTGTTTGAGGTTTGGGGATTGCTTGTAGGTGAGGATTGGCCTGTCCCCCAAGACCTGTGAGGGATCATTTTCTAGGATAGGTTGTAGATTGTTGATAATGCATTGGAGGGGTTTAAATTATGGGCTGAAGGTGATGACAAATGGTGTTCTGTTGGTTTTCTTTTCTGGGCCTATCTTGAAGTAGCTGATGTCTGGGTACTTGTCTGGCTCTGTCCATCTATTTTTTCACTTCTCTGGGTGGGTAATTCAATTCAATTTTAAGAATACTCTATATCAGTGGTCCCCAACCTTTTGGAGCTACCGGGGGCGGGGGCCGTACATGCTCTGAGGCCCAGGGAGCAAGAATGGCTCGGGCCAGCCCTGGTCACTAGGTGGGCACCGCGTTGGGGACCACTGCTCTATATAGATCCTGTAGATGTTTGTCTCTTTCAGGGGGATTGGAGCAAATCCGGTTGTATCTTAGGGCCTGGCTGTAAACAATAGATTGGGATGTCTAGGATGGATGCTGGAGGCATGAAGGTAAGTGTAACAGTCAGTAAGTTTCTGATATATGGTAGCGGAAATTGCCTGTCATGATATTGTACTGTAGTGTCAAGGAAGTGGAATTCTCGTATGGATTGGTCCAGGGTAAGGTTGATGGATAGTCTCTACAAGAGAGAATGGATGGACACAAATCTGAAAAGGCAACACACGCAAACCTGTAGGGGAACATTTTAATTTGCACCGACACTCATTAATGCATCTCAAAGTCACCATGTTGTTTCAGGTAAGGATGTTACATTTAGATTATTTGATTAGTCATAAGGGCACCTCCATGAAAGCCCTGTGGGGAGCGCAGGGCCAGCGGAGGACTCGAGCAGTCTCCCACTGGTCCCATACTCCCCGCAGCATTTCAAAGCAGCAGCAGTGCATGGAACCTGGGGTCAGTTGGGGACTCTCCAGCTGGCCCCGGGCTGCACATGGTATTTCAAAGCGGAAGCTCCACACAATGCCCAAGGTCTGGCCTCAGGCTTCATGGGGTGCTGCCACTTAGAAGCACCTCTTCCACTCCCACCTCCTTGCTGCTTCTTGCTGATAAAGGCAGCAAGGGAGGGAAGTGTCTAGTTGATTAGTCTTTCACATCCCTAGTTTCAGTCCAGTTTCACAAGCCAACTCCTAAGGGAAGCCTCAGAGCTCAACTTCATTTACAAGTTTGATTCCTTCAACAGAGGTATGAACAAAGACATTGGGTGGATGGCTCACTGCATCAAACATCCTAATGATATAAAAAACAAACAATGGGTACTTAAGAATACTTAGTACCTTCTCTTAGCTTCATGTAGCACAGACACTAATTGACTGTTCTTTTCCCTTCGCCCCCCCCTTTTTCCTACTCATCCCCCTTATTAAAGGTCCAGTTGCCAAATAAATAGCGGATAACTCCATTCGTCTGAAGAAGCGGGTTGTGCCCATGAAAGCTCATGATACCATCTACATGTTTTGCTAGTCTCTAAGGTGCTGCTAGGTTATTTGTTCAAGTTTTTTCACTTTATGATGTATTTGGGGTTTCTCATTTTGTTTAACCCCCACTGTGCCCTTCCCCCTGCTGCTGCGGGGCCCTGCACGGCCAGGCGTGGCCCACCCGGGTGGCCCTGGGCTGTGCGCCAGCGGCGGTGGCTGGGCAGCGCATGCGCTGTGTGCCCATCCGCGTGCCCCGGGGGCAGACTCGCACATGAGCCGTGCGCCCGGAGGCGGGCCCACGCACCCCAGGGGCAGGTTCGCACATGCGCCGTGCGCCCATGGGTGGGCCCACGTGCCCTGGGGGTGGGCCTGTGCATGTGCTCTGTGCCCGGGGCGGCGCTACCCGCCCGGGGCCCTGGGCGCCAAAATGGCTTGGGCTGGCCCTGATAGAAGGCCAAAGAGGTGAAGCATTTCAACACTTTTGGGAGGTAAAAGTATACTGTGGGAGGACTCCAGCTGCAGATAGCCAACCATCAGGCTGTCCTCAGCAGGTACAACTTCAGTACCTGGGATGCGTCCCAAAAGTTTAAAGAGCTGCTCCCAGAGGGCTCTCGTGCAGATTTTGCAGCATTGGCTGAGGAAAGGAAAGGGGTAGCTAGGACAGGCCTCTCTGGATGCAGCCAACTCCGCAGTATGCTCGCTGGCTACAGGGATTAAGTGAAGATCAGCCAATTTATAGTCTTCAGATTGCCTTCCATAGGTTCAATGAACCTTGCAGCACCTCCCCTTCCACAGCTCAGGTCTGTTCTCAGAGCAAACTGATTCCCGTTTCCATAGCCTGAAGGACACCAGGGCCACTATGCATTCTCTGGGGATGAGCACCCTGGCCACGCAGAGGAAACCTTCAGACCGCCCCAGCCCCACAAACAACAGTACCGCCAGTGGCAGTTCTAACTCTGTCCCTGCCAGGACTTGTATAGGTGTAGAGGCCATTATAATAGTCAGAGAACCCTCTGTTGTTCCTGTGGCCGCAGCCAAGGCCCACCTAAGTCCCAATCTGGCTCCAAACCCAGGTTTTGAAGGGATGCTTGATGGCTGTGGACCAGTACCTACCTCAGATCCTTCCCCATATTTTGGCAGCCGCCGATCCTCCTACTGGGCGTGGGCCCTCATTACATTGGACTGATGGATCCTGAGGATGGTAGACCTAGGCTACATGCTCCAGTTTCATTCCCTTTCAATAACCAATTATAGTTCTGTCAGGTCTTGCCAGGTACGTAAACGTGGAGGAAATGTTTTTTTACATGTTATGAGTTTATCATTTAAAATCTATTTGTTAATGATTGTGGATTTTAAATAGTATTTTTGAAGTATTTTAATTCATATTTAATTTTTTACATGGCAACCAATGCTTGCATATGCAGCAGCTTATGCAATGCTGTCAGACAATTTTACTCATATTTTCGAATGCTTGAATTTCTGACTAACCAATCTTTTTTTAGCCGGCTTCACTTGGTCGTCTTAAAATGTTAAATGACTTGGACAGTTCAATAATACAACTTGCCAGCTGAGTCACTAATCACAAGACATGCCTTGTAGATGATAACTGGAACCATCAGCAGGAGAAGAAAAATGGGCTTATGCCTTTTTTGTCTCTTTCTTTGTGGTGGATAAAGAAGCCAGAAAGATATTTAGGGGTTTTTTTACATTTTGCATTTAAAATTTTTGTTCTTTTCTTCTGGTGTCATTACAGGCAGTCCCCGGGTTACGTACAAGATAGGGACTGTAGGTTTTTTCTTAAGTTGAATTTGTATGCAAGTCGGAACTGGTACATATTGTAGGGGAAACTCTAGCCAAACATTTCTCCAGAGCTCAGTATTATTCTCCCACACCTCACTTCCCTCAGTCCTTTATTCTCAAGCTGAGGTGTCTGCTGAGAAAAGCCGCTCCGCGTCTCCCTGGTCTGCTGGTGGGGGGGGGGGCGCCGCTAGCTTTGTGTCTCCCTGGTCTGCTGGGGGCGGGGAGCTAGCTTTGCGTCTCCCTGGTCTGCTGGGAGGAAGCAGCTAGTGCGGGGTTGCCTCACCCCGTTTGTAAGTAGGGATCCGATGTAAGTCGGATCCATGTAACCCGGGGACTGCCTGTATTTCAATACTTTCTCTGTCACCAGAGTTTTCCAGTTGAAAGTGAAAATAGAGCAACTGAACAAGTATTTTTAGGGCTTGTATATACTATCACTTTACTGCGCTGTAACTTTCTCACTAAAGGATGTGAAAAAACATACACTCGAGCGCAGCAAGTTACAGCATTATAAAACACTTGTGTAAGTAGGTTCCTAGTGCTGTTAGCTATTCCCCTCATAGAGGTGTTTCACCAGTTATATATACAATTTACCAACTGTACATACAATATGATGGGGACTAATTCAGTTATACCTACTCGAGAGAGATCTTGGAGTCATTGTGGATAGTTCTCTGAAAACATCCACTGAACGTGCAACAGCAATCAAAAAACAAACTGAATGTTAGGAATCATTAAAAAGGGATATAGAAAATAAGACAGAGGACATTTTATTGCCTCTATATAAAACCATGGTATGCCCACATCTTGAATACTGTGTGCAGATGTGGTGGCTACATCTCAAAAAAGATAAATTGGCATTGGAAAAGGTTCAGAAAAGGGCAACAAAAATGATTAGGGGTTTGAAACAGGTCCTATATAAAGAGAGATGGAAAAAGACTAGGACTTTTCAGCTTAGAAAAGAGGAGACTAAAGGGGGATATGATATAGGTCTATAAAGTCATGACTGGTGTAGAAAAAGTGTATAAGGAAAAGTTACTTACTAGTTCCCCTAACATAAGAACTAGGGATCACCAAATAAAATTAATAGGTAGCAGGATTAAAACAAACAAAAGGAAGTTTTTCTTCATGCAGCGCACAGTCAACCTGTTGAACTCCTTGACAGAGGATGTTATGAAGACCAGGACTCTAACAGGGTTGAAGAAAGAACTAGATAAATTCATGGAGGTTAGATCCATCAATAGCCATTAGCCAAGATGGGTAGGGATAGTGTCACTAATTTGTCAGAGGCTGGAAATAGATGACAAGAGAGGGATCATTTGATGTTTACCTGTTCTATTCGCTCCCTCGGGGACATCTGGCACTGGGCACTGTTGGAAGACAGGATACTGGACTAGATGGACTTTTGGTTTAACCCATGTATGGCCATTCTTATGTTCTAATGGTATTAAGGATGTTCAAGAGCGATTATTTGGCTAATCATGTAGTCGATACAATTTGTATTGACTACATGACTAGTCAATAAGGGGGCCGATCTGCAGAGCTGCAGTGGGGATAGCTCCCAGAGCCAGCTTGAGCTGGGACCAAGCAATCACGGCTCACGCTGGCTCTGAACTGCTGCAGCTCTGCATTTTTAATGTAGTAAGAGCCGGGCAGCTCTTGCTAAATTTAAAATGCAGAGGCGCAGCCAGCGGCGGATATAGGACAGGGCGGCTTTCCCGGGCCCCACGCTCAGGGACAGACTGACTCAGCAAGATACCAGACTTTAAATTCCCTGGGGCCATGTGCCGCACGATGGAGGAGTGCATACGCGGCTTACTGAAACGCTTCCAGCTTCCTGGCCGCCGCTTCTCTTGGGCAGAAACAAATGTCCCTCTCCCTCCTGACAAGGATTAGCAGACTGCACAGTTCATTGCCTAAGCTATGAATTCCCCAGCAAATCAGAATAAGGATGTTAAATTGCAGTTACTTAGCTAATCATATAGTTGATGATGACCACTCCTCAAAGCTGCAGGGGTAGCTCCAGGAGCCAGCCCAAGCTGGGGCTGAGCAGTCCTGGCTCATGCTGGCTCTCAGAGTCACTTGCGCTGTGGCTCTGATTTTAAATGTAGTAAGAGCTGCTGGGTTCTTACTTCATTTAAAGTGCAGAGGTGCAGTGTCCTGGGACAGCTCAGTCCCAGTTCGTGCTGAGTCCAGCAGCTCCTGTTCACGGCGGCAGACAAGGCTGGCCACCATGAACAGCAGCTGCTTTGGCAGCAGTCCTTGTTTGTGGCAGTGATGGCTGGCTGTGGAGTGGGACTGCTGGACCCAGTGCCAACCGGGACTGAGGAATCCTGGCTCAGTCCCTGTTTGCACTGGGTTTGGGAGCTATCCCCAGTGCAGCTCTGTAGTTTAAATATGGTAGGAGCCAGGCTGCTTATGTGCCTGGCTCTTAACTACATTCAAACTGCAGAGCCACAGTGGGGGTAGCTCCTGGACCCAGCATGAGCTGGGACTAAGGAAGCCTTCCCTTATCAACTAAAAATTGTATTGACTACACAATTAGTAGATTACCCACCTCTTAACGCCCTCACCAGGTCTATTTTACCTTCTGTTCAGAGACTATCAGCAGCATAATTGGCCATGGGTTTAAATTACCACTCAGCTTTTTCTAAGTAAGCACATTCATTCTTAAGATAAAAGCATTAGAAAGAAAACATGAACAGTAATAAAAGAACCTATGTACGTGCTAATAAGCTTCAAAAGGGCTTTGGCTGGTGTCAGTTCCTCCAACACTTTCTTAAGGATTGCAAGGGAGAGACGGCTCTCCCTTTGTACAGAAGTCCAGTCCATTTGCTGGATTAGAAAAAAAGCCCTGGGTCAGTTTAAACTGGGGTTTTTATCCAAAAGACCTTTTTTGTCTGTTGGCTTTGAAGACTCCAATTTGAACTGTATGTGCAAGCCTCTCCAAGTGTGGGTACCTCTCTGGAGTTGTTACAACCTGAGTGAGTTTGCTTTATCCCTATTGTCCTCTCCACATACTGTTCCTAGTTTCTGGCAGAGCTGTGGTGACTGTCCTCCATGGAATTATATGCAACTCCTGTTCCACAGTGATATATACATTTTATACTATAAGATCTCTCAAAGATATTGCAGCAAATTGCCAAATCTATCACTCTGTCATGGGAGGTTTTCGGAATGTAAGTTGGGAGGTTTTCGGAATGTAAGTTTTCAGGCTTTCTGTTTTTCAAAATTTTTAAAAATTTCAACTCCCTCTCCCCTCCCCCTCTATTTGGGATAAAAATAGAAGTTGAAATGTTGGATTTCCCCATAGAATGGCAATTTCAAATTTCATTCAGCTTTAATTTTATTTCATAGAGGTTCTGTTAAAACATAAAAAGGAGAAGACATTTTTTTAAAAGGATATATGGCAAAGTGACAGTTTTAATGTAATCATGCCTTCCTGAACCACACAAGACATCTGATCCCACTAATACCATTAACTTCTGGCTTTAAACAACTGTGAAGAAGAGAAGGAAATCTGACCCTTCCCTGTCTAGTGTTTATACAGATGTAGCTCTTTAGCATATTTGGTTAGTTGTTCTAGAACTAAAAGAGCTTCAGGTCAAATCTACGGAATGGGTAAATAAAGTGACATTGGTGCAAACTTTTATGAACCTTTGTAAGCCCTATTAGAAAGAATTTAGGGATATTCAGCCAGTGAGATCACTCTATTGGCTGAACATTCCTAACCCATAGCAATGTGAATAGAGGATGCCTCATGCTACAAAGGGGATTCTGTAAAAATAGGCTGTTCTGTTTGCAGAAAGACAGAGTGGCAATCCTATTTATCATAATGCTAAAAGAAAAGTTATACTCCTGCCCACAGTGATTATCCAATCCATATTAGCACCCTGCTGACAAGAGCCATGTTAACATGATCCTTGCTCACACAGCTGTGACACTAATGTAGACAAGGCCTAAATATGACATGGTAATACAATCAGGTCATTGTCAATGTGCTATATATTTAGCAAGTAGGGTGCTATAGACATGGCATACCATTGTGTAACAGATGGAAAATTCTGCTATTTGTGCAGAGCATCAATTACACTATATGTATGCCTATCTGTCAAACTCGGTGTCCTATGCTGCATATGCTCCTGGGGGAAAAACTCCCTTTGAAATACCTGGGAGTTCCATACATGAAAATCTTGGAAATAAAGCTTGTCTATATAGACACTTACTGTGCAGTAAATTGGAACGTGAATCTACCCCCGCACAACCCTGTTGTGGAATATCTGTCTCTGTGGAGGTGGATGAACAGATTTTTAGTGCACTTTTATCTAGTCCTCTCTGAAACGGCAATAGATCAAAGTGCATTGACAAACTGCACATTAGCAGGGTCCATACCGACAATCCACTATCTGCAGCAGGCAGGTGTGGTAGATGCATACAGGAGCTTGCTACAGACTAATTGCTCATATAGACAAACAAGACTAGAAGCTCACCAGAACAAGAATTTTGTCAATTAGTATGTTGGCAGAGCACCATGCCTACCTTCTGCCTGGGGCTATAATAATTGTATCGTCAATAACAACAGTGTACATTTAATGCTAAAAGTAATTTGAAATTTGAGGCACGACTCCGGTCTATGTCCAAAAGGGAGACTGTTGATGGATTAAACAGTTGTTGATGGTCCTAACAACCAAACCAGTCCATTTTAGTGAGTCTGTAGAAAAGTTTTTGTTTGGTACTCGGAAATTCTAAGTGAAAAATAATTTACTCCCTCAATTATTAGAACTCCCTGATCTGAGGGGTAGTAATTATATATGTATTTCTTAAAGAAGTTGCTTTTACCTTTTGAACATGTTTGTACTCTAAATCCTAATACTATTACTATTTTTGCTCTCCCTTTTTTGTTAATTAAAAAGTTTGAAACTAAATATATTCATGTTGCCATTTCTCACTGGTGCTTTGTAACTGTTATATCCAGGATAGTTGGTAAAATCCCTGTAAGACTGTACATTGCCAACATAAAGAGAATGCATATTTAAGGGCTGGGGATTATCTGTTCTCTTGACAAGACTGTGCTACATATCACTGGCTGTCATACATAGTCTGCTGTCAGTTCCTAGCAGCAATTCTGTTTGAAGTTCAGTCCAGCACAAACAATGCTCAGATAGGCTTTTCCTATAGAAAACAAAGCTTTTAAACCTTCAGAAGAGGCTATGGGGACTCTGGTGTCACCATCTTGGATTTATTCTTCAAATACAGCAAGACCCTGGGGCTGTTTCTGAGGCATCAGAAAGTTGTTTTTTCTCATGAGAGAGCCTGTTTGAGCATTGTTGTCATATCCCAGCCTCTGTGTGTGGCATCTTCCAAAGTGGCTGGGTACATAATGAAGAGAGAGAAATGGAGATCAATTTTTAAAGGGATGCTGCTGCTATTACCTGGCTAACTGCATATTCATGGATAAGGATATTTACCTATTTATCTTGCTTGTCTATATGAGCAATTATTCTATATTTTAAAAGTAGAGAGAACTTTAAAAAAATGAGTAGTTCTGTGATACCTTAGGGTATGTCTACACTTGCTCAGTAGTTCGAGCTAGGCAGGCAAATGAGGGCAACCGGAGTTTAAATATCCCGGGCTTCATTTGCATCTTCCTGGGAGCCGCCATTTTTAAATCCCCCTTAGTCTGAACTCCGTGCCCGCGGCTACACGCGGCACAGAGTAGGTAGTTCAAATTAGGATCTCTAATTCGAACTACTGGTACACCTCGTCCCTGAGAGGGCACCAGGAGGGTAGACACTTCCTGTGGCTGCTTGGTCAGGCAAGCTGTGATGCCTGCTTTCAGTGGCTCCTCTGTATGGCCATGTCTCTCCAGTCCTCCACTGTCTTCCCCCATGCAGGACATCAAACGGATGCCATGTACTCTGGTTGCCCTTGTGAATGCCATAGCACTGACACCATGGAGCTGGCGCTGCTGCAACACAGTGCCAGGCTAATTGGCCTCATGCTGCACCTCCTGGCGCAGTTTGTCCAGACTGCCCACATGCTGCTCCAGCAGGATGCTGACCAGCTCAAACTGGAGGCCCTCTTCACCCAGGTCTTAGTGCGCCTCCTGCTGCACATGCCCCTCAACCCTCTGGACACACCGTCAAACGCTGCTTCTGGCAGAGAGAGACCAGTTCAGACTGGTGAGACTGCATCATCCTGCAGCGATGGGATGACCAGCAGAGGCTGCAGAACCAGCATGTCTGGAAAGCCACCTTCCTGGAGCTCCACAAATGGCTCTCCCTCTGCCCTCACATGACAGGTCACCTGACTGCAGCCTGCCATCCTGATGCAGAAGCGCGTGGCCATCACTGTTTGGAAGCTCGCCATGCCAGACAGCTACGGCTCCATCGGGAACCAGTTTGGTGTGGGGAAATCCACAGTCGGGACCATGCTCCGGCAGGTAGCTTAGGCCATCAACCACATGCTGCTACAAAGGGTTGTCACTCTGGGGACCATGGACACCATCATGGACGACTTGGCCATCATGGGCTTCCCTAACGGAGAAGGGGCCATATATGGCATGTACATCCCCATCCTGTCCCCTGACCACTGTGCCTCAGACTACATCAAGAGGAAGGTGTACTTCTCTGTTGCGAGAACCACAGGTCCGATGATGCATACCTAAGGGGGAGAAGGACAGTTTTAGAAAATTAAAGATATTTATTTGACAGTGATGAATTTATAGTATTTATTCTAAGATTCTCAATAGACCATGTTAATAATGAATTTACAGTATTTATTATATTCTATGATTTTTAGTTAAACGTGTCAAACATAAGGATGGCAACGGCAAGGGGAATAGTCTCTATTCTAAAGATAGCCAGCTACACTAATTAAATAAGTGATAACTACAAACTCTAGGTACTACAAAAAACAACCACAACACTAAGCTTATACAACAAAGAAAATCAAATCATACATACAAACTTACACAGAACATTTCACAGATATCGGTTTGGTTGCGAAGGCCTTAGTTACGCCTGAGAGTCAGGGGAGGTGGCTGGTCAGTTGATCAGGCTGGCAGCACTTTGAAGTATACAGGAAGGCACACGTGGAGGTCTTCGCAACACACGTACCCCTGTGCTGCGAAGACCTCCATGAGCAAACTGTGCTATGGGTATTTATCCCCAAGTCTGCACATCACTTTCCTGCACTTGCATATTACCATATATGGCCCAACGGTCACCAAGTGGGGGTCTGTGTCCCAGGGGTTGGGCTGAAACTGTGCAGGTTTCATGCAACCAGGTAAGCCCCACAGTTCTTACGCCAAGGTGACTGGTGGGAGAGTCTAAGGCAATGGTATGCAGTAAGGATGTGGCCGGTTTCTCCCAAGGGGTACTGCAGCCCACTATAGCAAGAGCGGCCTGGCCAAACTTTTTTACTGGGGGAGCATTTTTTTTTCTAACATTCTCCATGGTGCTGCAGGCCATTGGCGGCTTAAAGGGGAGTTTCTGGAGTTTCCTCACCCGCCTGGACCTCAGCAAGTGCTACACCCTCTTTGTGGTGGTGGCCTCCTGTGTTCTCCAGGACCTCTGAGAGAGAAAGGGGGAGACATTCCTGCCAGGGTGGGGGGCCAAGGCTGAATGGCTGGCATGGGCACAGGAGCAACCAGGCACAGGAGTCGCCAGACATCAATGCCATTTGGTGAGCCCATCAAGACATGGGAGACATGCTGGGGTTGGAGGGACTGTCTCCAGGATGAGGAGCAGGTCCTGGCTGGCATCCTCCTCCTCGTCCACATCCCTGCCCTCTTGGAGGCAGATGCCAGGTGTGTCCTGGCCAGACTCAACAACAACGGGGAGGGAAGGTGACCAGCCCCCCTCCCAGGATAGCATCAATCTATTCATAGTAGCAGCATGTGTATGATGCCACCCAGGAGCATCCGCTCTGCTCCTTGGCCTTGTAGGCCTGCCGGAGCTCTTTTATCTTCATCAGGACCTGGTTGAGGTTCCGGGTTTGGTATTTGTTGGCGTTCCACTTTCTGGTGCGGAGATCCTGGAGGTTGATCTCCTTGCCCCAGAACTTGAGGAGATGCAGGATCTCCACATGCGTCCAGGCGAAGCTATCCTGCGTCCCTGGCCAGTGGCAGCTGAGGGAGCTGCAGGAGTGCTGGCAGCCATGGAAAGGTCTGAGGGAGCACTGGGGTCTGCCATGCCTCCATAGGCTCCTGCTGTATGGCATGGGGCTTGCCAAGCAGGCCGTGTGTCACAAGCCCTTCTCCTGCAGCCTTCTGTTTTAAGCTCTGCTGGAGAAGGGGAACAGTAGAGATGGCCACTCAGGCCACATCTGCCACAAGTTCAGCTGAGAGGCCTCTGGAGGCCAGTTATTTCCAGTTAGCAGTGCTGGATTGTGCATGTTAATGCTCTCTCAAAATAAGTGTGAAAGCAGGAGTACAGATTTTGAGATAACCAACACGTTACTTTGAAATCACAGACGTGGTACAATAGTGTGATTGCTCCGCTTGTTATTTTGAAATAAAGGGGTTATTTCAAAATTAACTCCTCACTGTAGATCATGGCTAAGGTTCCACAGGACTACTCATTGTTTAAAAGTTTTTAAAGTTACAGAATAACATGGCTACCTCTCTGAGGGTATGTCTACACGACAGCACTAATTCGAACTAACTTAATTCGAATTAGTACATCTGGACTTAAAAACTAACGAGCGCATCCATACTGATTGGACGCTGGGGCGCATTTAAGGGCAGCTGAAACCGGTTCCGGCAGGGCATCAGGTCAGTAGTTGCTTTGTATGGCTGCTGTCTGAGGCTATCTGAGGCTCATGCTTGAAGGGACCTCCCTGGACAGCCGGTTCTCAGCTTTTCTCCTTGCTTGCCTACCTCGCCGAGGGACAGCAAAGCGTTTTTCTCTCCACCTGCCTGTGTCGGTGCTTCCCATTGGGGACACCGCCGCAGTTGGCACCATGGAGCCAGAGGTCGCCCTGGGCATGCTGCTCCAGTTTTTGGACTTACTGCTGCAAGCCTGCCAGCAATGGGTGGAGGCTGCCTTGCACCATCTGGTGCACGTCAGCCACCTGTCTCTCCCCCTGGCCTCCCCGGTGGTCGGGGAGGAGCGGCAGCAGCGCCCGGACACCAGCGTGCCCTGCCACATCTGGCGTCTGGACACCAGCAGCAACTGGTGGGACTGCATCGTCCTGGAGTGGTGGGGAGACCAACAGTGGACCCAGAACTTCAGGATGAAAAAGGACACCTTCCTGGAGCTCTGCGAGTGGCTTGTCCCTGCTCTGCGGCAATGGGACACTCGCATGAGGCCCGCCGTCCCCCTCCAGAAGCGTGTGGCCATCGCCCTCTGGAAGCTCTCCATACCGGACAACTACTGATCTGTCGGGAACCAGTTCGACGTGGGGAGATCCACCGTCGGAGCAGTGCTCATGCAGGTACAGCACCCACTGGCCACTGGGCCCGGAGGGAGGGAGGCTGCAAGGCGGGGATGGGCCGCCCTAGGGAAAATGGGAGGTGGGGGGAGGTATGGCAGGTATGGCACCCACCGGCCACTGCGCCCGGGGGGTGGGAGGAGGCGAAAGTACCCCACACCAGAGGGTTCGGTCTGTCCCGGCCATCCTACACACTGCCTGTGGGGGTTGCTTCCGGGAGTGGGTTGCGGGGCAGTGCCAGGGAACGAACACTCCCAGCCACTCGGGTGCCCCAGTGATTCATGGTTTGCTGTTTCTCTCCACAGGTGGTCAAGGCCATCAACCGGGTGCTGCTCTGCAGGGTGGTCCGCCTCACCGACCCGGACGCCGTCACCCAGGGGTTCGGCGCCCTTGGCTTCCCCAACTGCGGGGTGGGGGAGCCATTGACAGGACACACATCCCCAGCCATGCCCCGGAACACCAGGCCTCCCAGTATATCAACCACCAGGGATACTTCTCCGTCCTCCTGCAGGCTGTGTGTGACCATCAGGGCCAGTTCACGGACATTAATGTGGGCTTGTCCGGCGAGGCACACAAGGCCAGGGTGTTCCGGAACTCCTCCATGTGCCAGAGGCTGCATGTTGGGACCTTCTTCCCCCACTGCCACATCAGGGTTGGGGACCTAGACATGCCCCTCTGCTTGGTGGGGGATGCGGCCTATCCCTACAGCCCTGGCTGATGAAGCCCTACACAGGGCACCTCAACCCCTCCTGGCAGGCCTTCAATGCCAGGCTCACCCGAGCCTGCATCGTGGTGGAGGGGGCCTTTGGCTGACTGAAAGCCCGATTTCGGTGCCTCCTCACTCGCCTCGACCTCGCCGAGCACAATATCCCTCCCGTGGTGGCAGCATGTTGTGTGCTGCACAATTTATGCGAATGGAAGGTGGAGGCTTTCCTGCCTGCCTGGATGGCTGAGGCTGACCGCATGGCTGGCCAGTACATGCAGCCCCGTACTGCCGCCGTCTGGGAGGCCCAGCGGGGGGCCGTCCGGATCCGGGAAGCCCTGCGGGAGAGCTTCCAGCTGGAGGAGGAAGACTGAACTCTCCCTGCATGACCCACTGGGGCCTTCTTTTTGTCTACTGTTTGTGTTTGACATAGTATTTTATTTAAAAATGAAGCCTGGCCAACAAACCCCCAATTGGGGCCAAACTCTGGCCACAACCACTCCTGCATTCCCCATTCCCCATTCCCTAGACCCTAGATCTGAGCCAATCATACACTGGAACCCCCTGCCCTAAGCCCCTCACATACCCCAACCCAAATTCCTGCACCCTCACATCCACAAGCCTGTGGCTTGCTTAGTATCCCAACACTGCCCAGCCTGGAGCCCCCTCCCCGAGCCAGTGTCCCCTTCCTCACCTGCTCCTGCATCCAGATTTCCTCCCAGAGCTTGCACCTCTCACCCCTTCCCACATCCAAATCCCTCATTCCCACCCCAGAGACTACACATCCTCTCTCAACCCAGCGAGGGTCCAGCATTGTCTTTATTTATCAGAATGGCAGGGAACCTGCCTTGAGTCAGGGGTCACTGACCCATAGAAAAGTCATTTGGGAGCAGGGGCCACAGTACTGGGGAGGGGTGCTAGTGGGTTCTGGGGCAGGGAACAGGGTGCCAGTGGGGACAGAGGAGGGGGGGCAGGGTGCCAGGACAGGTTTCTGCAGCAGGGGACAGGGTGCTGGGGGGGACAGGTTTCTGCAGAGGGGAGCAGGGGGACAGGTTTCTGCAGTAGGGGACAGGGTGCCAGAGGGAACTGGTTTCTGTGGGGGGGCAGGGTACCGGGGGACAAGTTTCTGCAGGGGGGAGCAGGTTTCTGCAGCGGGGTCGGGGGGGCAAGGGAGAGGGAACAGGGGGCCAGGAGGGTGGGGGACAAGTTTGGGGCAGAGGAGCGGGAACAAGGTTGGGGGCAGGGAGTTCCCTACACCAGCCACAGAGGGCAGCCTCCGACCCGCGCTCCCTCTGGACTGACTGCAGGGCAGCCGGGCTGGAGCGAAGAAAAGCGGCTTCCCAGCCAGCTAGCCATCGTGCTCAGCCAGGGTGCCACCAAGCTCCACGTGGGCAGTCGCAGAGGGGAAACCGCCCAATCAGCTGGAGCGCGATTCAGCCTCCTCTGGGCTGAACGCCGCAGCCAGCAGGCCAGGCAGCTTCTCCTCTGTGCCAGCCCACATGGAGCGTGGTGCACCCTGGCTGAGCGCCATGGCCAGCTGCTTCTCTTCCCTCCAGCCCAGCTGCCCTGCGCTCAGCCAAGGGAGGCTGTGCCTAGCTCCAGCTGTGAAAGCCACAGTCAGCTGACTGGGGTGTTTCAGCCCTCCCGACCTCCCAGCTCCCACCATTCCTTGCAGCTACTCACCTGTGTTGTTGCTCGGTGAGTAGCTGCTCCTCAAATGAGGAAATCTAATGTAAATGTACTGCACAGGCGCACAGTTCAGAGAGGGCTCAAGAGCTACTCTTAGAGCCCCTGAGATCTACCTGTAGCTCACGATCTACTGGTTGGTAACCACGGCTCTACGGCAAGCGGCATCTGCCACTCACACAGACCTCCACCAACACTCCCTCTACCAGCAGGCAGGGATAGAAGTTCTCTCTCTATGGGACGCCACCAGTATCAGTGTTGGCTCAGA